>NC_139993.1:24934652-25311363 GCF_964263955.1 Coregonus lavaretus | reverse complement strand
CTTTCTTTTTTTTTTTTCTTATTTTGCAGATGTGCATTTCCATCTAAAAGGACCCATGAGCACCAATATGTGATGTTCATAGTAACATGTCAAACTGGGTGTGAAATGAAAGCTAAGAGTCTATCTTTTTTTAGCAATTAATGCATACATAAAAGAAACCCACATACAGTGTCTTTAAAATATTTTCTAATTTCTCTCCCTCAGAAGGAGGGAGGATAATGAAAGTTCACAGAAGTAACAAGTTAAGGTAGGCCGACCAATTAGTTAATAATAATAATAATTCTATAGCGCTTTTCATAATACAAATCTCAAAGCGGTTCATAAGCAAAAAATCAAACATACAAGCAATATATCATGACAGGTCAGGTGAACCAAAAGAGACCAATTCTTTGAATGCTGCATCCTCTGCAGATGTAGAGGGTCAGTTCATGGCTTGAGCGGAGGGAGCTGGTCAGAGGATGCTAAATGATGGTGATGGAGTCTGCTGATGATCTTGTTGAGTTGAGTTTGAGTTGAGTTTATTTCTATTTTTACAGGGACAGTGCACTTTAATCAACGTTTCAGTAAAAGTGCCGGTTTTAGCCAGCCAGCTAATTTTCAACCGAAGTCCCTGGGCAGGTTATTAAAAACAATTCCAATAACAATACAGACAAACAATGAGCAGTGAGCACATTCAGAGCAACATAGGACAAGCAACACACAGCACACAGACAGAGCAATAGCAGAAAAAGCAACAAAACAAAATACTTAAAAGCAACAAAGTGTTTCCACACCTCACAAGCTACAGGGCAAGTCTGTAGAGGGCAAGTCTGGATACCAGCCTGAATCATATAGCCACTGGACTTCTCCTCTTCCACTCTGTGAAGCACCCACTTGGGTGATGCCTCAGCAGCTCTGGGTGCCAGAAAGCTCACCACACAAAGTTCAAAATAGTAGCCAGTTGTCCTCTCTACGAGCCCTCTGCCTCAGCACTGTATTCTGCCATCTCCCGTTCTTTTCTCGCTTCAAGCGACTCCTCACAGGATGTTCTCCAAAGATCAGGAACTGGCATAAAATAGCTGGTACTGTGTCCAGATGCATTTTTCAATCAAAAACATTAGCCAGTTAGTTATAGTGTTTTACTGATATCAACTTTGTTTTTCAATTATTAAGTGATTAAAACTTGTAATTCTGTTACCATATTGGTAACGGAAATACCGAAAAATCAGTAACGTAATTATTGCAATTAAATTGGCTACAATGAGAAATCATAGTAGTCACAAACCACAGTTGGGTCACCTGCAACTGTCCTCCCTTCCACTGGCATACTGTTATGTTAAGTTCATATCCGTTTAATTTTTTTCTCTTTCTACCATCTGGTGGCCAAAGAAAAACTGTGAAAACAGTCTGGCCAACCCCTCCCTCTCACTCTCCCTCTCTCTCTTTGCTGCTGCTCCCTCTCTCACTTTTCTCACTCTCCAGTTAATGTCATCTCTCCCGGCTCATACTGACACCTACCATGACACCTACCACATACCCTCTTTCCATTTAATGTAACAAGTATCCTCACCCACTGAACACCGACCAAGACCGGACGTCCATGGAGGTTGAAAAGTAGTTGAAATTTGGTCAGTCCACCCTGGCCGGAACAATCATAGACGTCTATGTTTCACAAGTTTGTACAGCACAGTACAGTACAGTACAGTAGAGAACAGTACAGTTCATAACAGAACACTAAAGAAAAGTAGAGTGCAGTACAGTATAGTACAGTAGAGCACACTAGAGTAGAGTACAGTATAATGTACTGTATTGTACTGTACTCTACTGTACTGAACATATCTACTTTACTGTAATCTACTGTACTGAACTGTACTGAACTCCACTATACTGTGCTGTGCTGTACTGAACTCTAATATACCGTGCTGTGCTGTACTGTGCTCTACTGTGCTATACTGTCATGTCTAAACTTGTTTAACATAGAGGTCTGGTCTGGCCTAACCAAATGTAATCTTGTTTGGGGGTGGAGCTCATTACAATAATAGCCAGTGTGTAGAATAATACCCAAATATGAAAAATAAGGATATTACATATTTCTACGTCTGTGTACCTATTCAGAATACATCACCATGAATAGAATGATATTCATATCCATAATTAAGCACTTTTGTATAGTACAGATCAGGGATGATGTAATTCCATTACCGTTCAATAACCAAAATCATTATTTTTTTTTTACTCCATGTGTCATGTCATAGCTGACACCCCATTCTTTCTGTAGAAATATTTGAATCTTAATTTGAAGCAGATATTTAACAGAGTTTTTGTAAAACGTGTTGCAATAAAAAACTGAGGGAGATTTTACCATAATTCTCTGACCAAACTCTGCATTGCACAGTTCTTCCAGAAAATGTGTTTTTGTGACATTTTCTGTGTAAATTGATTAAAGTAGTCATTTTGCATATAGTTGAATGGTTTGTTAAATTTAGAAATCAATGGTTTTTGTTTGGCATACATTTTAAAGTGAAAAATCTGAGTCAAAGTGTAATTCTATTACCATGGAATTGCCCAGGGCCTCATTTCCCAGTTGCGATGTAACTTAAGCATTACGATGACCATACCAGATGCGTCCTTATTTACGAGCCAACCTTTTAAGTGTGTTTCCTAAACAAGCACGTGGATCTTGGTTTTCATTTTAAGAATCATTTCATCCTTCACTTGTATGTAACAATTGCAAATACTTTGGCAACTTTGTATTTGTAGTCTTCGTTCTGAAGTTATCAGTAGTCACATTCAGACAGATAGCCTAAACATCTTCCTATGTTTAGCAGAGGTTTTCTGTGAATAAAGTGATGTGAAAAAAACACACAAAAAAGCATCTAACAATACAATTTGACTGCTCTACAAGTGGACTGGATCACTCGTAGATGTGCAGAGGATTTTAAGAGCCACGTTACTAACGAAGGCTCTGGGAAAGACCTTGGCTACCAAAGATACACTACAAGATCCAAAGTATGTGGACACCTGCTCGTCAAACATCTCATTCCAAAATCATGGGCATTAATATGGAGTTGGTCCCCCCTTTGCTGCTATAACAGCCTACACACTTCTGGGAAGGCTTTCCACCAGATGTTGGAGCATTGCTTCGGGGACTTGCTTCCATTCAGCCATAAGGCATTAGTGAGGTCAGGCACTGATGTTGGGCGATTAGGCCTGGCTCGCAGTCGGCGTTCCAATTCATTCCAAAGATGTTAGATAGTGTTGAGGTCAGGGCTCTGTGCAGGCCAATCAAGTTCTTCCACACAAATTTCGACAAACCATTTCTGTATGGAACTCGCTTTGTGCACGTTGGCATTGTCATGCTGAAACAGGAAATGGCCTTCCCCAAACTGTTGCCACAAAGTTGGAAGCACAGAATCGTCTAGAATGTAATTGAATGCTGTAGCATTAAGATTTCCCTTCACTGGAACTAAGGGGCCTAGCCCGAACCATGAAAAACAGGCCCAGACCATTATTCATACTCCACCAAACTTTACAGTTGGCACTATGCATTGGGGCAGGTAGCGTTCCCATGGCATCCGCCAAACCCAGATTCGTCAGATGGTGAAGTGTGATTCATCACTCCACTGAGTCCAATGGTGGCGAGCTTTACACCACTCCAGCCGACGCTTGGTATTGTGCATGGTGATTTTAGTCAGCCATGGAAACCCATTTCATGAAGCTCCCGATGAACAGTTATTTTGCTGACATTGCTTCCAGAGGCAGTTTGGAACTGGGTAGTGAGTGTTGCAACAGAGGACAGACGATTTTTACGCGCTACTTGCTTCTGCACTCGGCGGTCCCATTCTGTGAGCTTGTGTGGCCTACCACTTCGCGGCTGAGCCATTGTTGCTCCTAGACGTTTCCACTTCACAATAACAGCACTGACAGTTGACCAAGGCAGCTCTAACAGGGCAGACATTTGCCGAACTGACTTGATGGAAAGGTGGCATCCTATGACGGTGCCACATTGTAAGTCACTGAGCTCTTCAGTAAGGCCATTCTACTGCCAATGTTTGTCTCTGGAGATTGCATGGCTGTGTGCTCGATTTTATACACGTTTCAGCAACGGTTGTGGCTGAAATAGCCGAATCCACTAATTTGAAGGGGTGTCCACATACTTTTGTATATATGGTGTACATCATAAGATGGTTATAACGATGATCTTCACGCTACGAAGGCTGTGGGAAACAAGGCCGGGTTGTGTTGTCACCGACAATTCATTATTATCCCATTCACTATAGTAAAACAAACAAACAGAGACAAAATACACAGAGGGGGTGCCACTCAAAATGCTGAGATTACGGTTACAAAGGCTGCTGGCAAAAGGTGCTTCACTCAATGCCAGTTGACTGATTACTAAAGCCAGGAAGAAATGTAGTTCATCCAGAGGGTATGGCATGGGGATTTGTGTCTGAATCCTAGTGGGACCAAAATGACCTTGCAAAAGAGCCCCCCATAGACTCATGTAAACAAGACATTTCCTGAAAAATATTGCCAATCTGAAAAACTCCTATCCACTTTATTTGCCAGTCCGTCCTAATGTCCAGATTCAGACTTATCCCATCCCTGGCAATTTTCCTTCCTACCCAATCAGCCTTTTTGATGGAGCGACCGGGGAGAGAAAAAATGCCTATTTTCAGCTTAACTGGAAGATTTAGCCTCAGTGACAGGCTTCTCTTCCCTGACTCCCTTACGTTGCCTGTGGACACCACTCAATGTCATCCCCTTGAAAGGACTCCATCGAGCCACTATTGACCACGGCTAGGCAAATCGAAGGCCCTGGCAGCCCCCTTTTCCTGTTGGTTAATGACAACCATAGTTTTACTGTAGATGAGCTTCTGCTTCATTTGCATAGTAGTAAAAGTGACTGGTAAAGACGGGGGGGAAAGGTGCGTAAGGAGGGGCCTTGCCCAGAACAAGGACTGTACCAAGGACACAGGCATAGGAAGGGGGAGATGCCTCAACAACAATCAGTCACTTCCCTTCTCTCCCCCCTCCAACCCTCCAGAATGGATTCTTACATCTTTCTCCAAGGCCTTCCCTAGTGTGTCTTGTTCTGATGCAATAGGTGACGGCTGTAATGGTTGAAGGAACAGATATATGAGGGAAAAGAGGAGGGGATATCTGATTGGATTTGTCAATTTGTCCAGCATGCATCAGCCGTTCGTTACCTCAACAGAAGCATCCGTGTGATGATGTGTCATCCTCCCTCCCTCAGTCATCACGGAATAAAGCCAATTGAGTTATAGTTGTGTGTTATTTCCTTTGAGTGTTGATTTACCTGTGATTACGTAACTTTTCATATTCAGATAAATCAGTGCACAATGTGGTAATGGTTTTTCATTACAATACTACAATCACCAGTTATCAGTATTGCAACATAATTTATGCTATCACTATGACCTTTGTTGTTTCCTTTCTTTAATGGGCCCATTACACAGGTTTGAATTGTTTGAACGTCTCACCAGGAGCTTATATGTTTCTCCTTCTTCTCTAAGAGAGCGCACTCTGGTATCAATGTGCATACAGTGCCTTCAAAAAGTATTCATACCCCTTGACGTATTACACATTTTGTTGCGTTACAGCCTGAATTCAAAATGGATTAACTAGATCTACACACAATACCCCATTATGACAAAGTGAAAACATGTTTTAATACATTTTTGATTATTTTTGGTTAATGAAATACAGAAAATATCTAATTTACATAAGTATTCACACCCCTGAGTCAATACTTTGTAGAAGCACCTTTGGCAGCGATTACAGCTGTGAGTCTTTCTGGGTATGCCTCTAAGAGCTTTCCACACCTGGATTGTACAACATTTGCTCATTATTATTTTCTAAATTCTTCAAGTTCTGTCAAATTGGTTGTTATTCATTGCTAGACAACCATTTGCAGGTCTTGCCATAGATTTTAAAGTAGATTATAGTCAAAACTGTAACTCGGCCACTCAGGAACATTCACTGTCTTCTTGGTAAGCAACTCCAGTGTAGATTTGGCCTTGTGTTTTAGGTTATTGTCCTGCTGAAAGGTGAATTCATTTCCCAGTGTCTGGTGGAAAGCAGACTGGTCCTGGTTTTCCTCTAGGATTTTGCCTGTGCTTAGCTCCCTTCAGTTAATTTTTTATCCTGAAAACTCCCCAGTCCTTACAGATTACAAGCATACCCATAACATGACGCAGCCACCACTGTGCTTGAAAATATGGAGAGTAATACAACTCTGTAATATGTTGTATTGGATTTGCCCCAAACCTAACACTTTCTATTCAGGACAAAAAGTGAATTGCTTTGCCACATTTCTTGCAGTTTTACTTTAGTGCCTTGCAAAGAGGATGTATGTTTCTGAATATTTGTATTATGTACAGTAACTACAATGTTCTTGATCCATCTTACATTTTCTCTTATCACAACCATTAAACTCTGTAACTGTGTTAAAGTCACCATTGGCCACATGGTGAAATCCCTGAGCAGTTTCCTTCCTCTCCGGCAACTAAGTTAGGAAGGACACCTGCATTTTTGTAGTGACTGGGTGTATTGATACTCCAGCCAAAGTGTAATTAATAACTTCATCATGCTCAAAGGGATATTCAATGTCTGCTTTTATTATTTTTACCCATCTACCAATAGGTGCCCTTCTTTGCGAGACATTGGAAAACCTCCCTGGTCTTTGTGGTTGAATCTGTGTTTGAAATTCACTGCTTGACTGAGGGGCCTTACAGATAATTGTAGGTGTGGGGTACAGAGATGAGGTAGTCATTCAGAAATCATGTTAAACACTATTATTACACACAGAATGAGTCCATGCAACTTATTATGTGACTTGTTAAGCACATTTTTACTCCTGAACATATTTAGGCTTGCCATAACAAAGGGTTTGAATATTTATTGACTCAAGACATTTCAGCTTTTCATTTTTTATGAATTTATAACATTTTCTAAAAACATATTTTCATTTGGACATTATGGGGTATTGTGTGTAGGCCAGTGACAAAAAAAGGTGAATGATGTCACTTGTTAAATCCACTTCAATCAGTGTAAATGAAGGGGAGGAGACAGATTAAAGAAGGATTTTTAAGTTTTGAGAAAATTGAGACAAGGATTGTGTATGTGTACCATTCAGAGGGTGAATGGGAAAGATAAAAGATTTAAGTGCCTTTGAATGGGTTATGGTAGGTGGTGCCAGGTGCACCGGTTTGAGTGTGTCAAGAACTGGAACGCTGCTGGGTTTTACACGCTCAAAAGTTTCCTGTGTGTATCAAGAATGTTCCACCACCGAAAGGACATCCAGCCAACTTGACACAACTGTGGGAAGCATTGGAGTCAATATGGGCCAGCATCCCTATGGAATGCTTTAGACACCTTGTAGAGTCCATGCCCCGACGAACTGAGGTTGTTCTGAGGGCAAAATGTGGCGCAACTCAATATTAGGAAGGTGTCCCTAATGTTTTATAGACTCTGTGTATGTTGATTTATGGACACAACTAATGTTCTTTGGTATTTGGTATTTATTAGGATCCCCATTAGCCGCTGCAAAAGCATCAGCTATTCCTCTTGGGGTCCACATGAAACATGACATAATACATAGTACAGAACATTATTAGTCAAGGACTGAAATACATACATTTTAAACATCACACAGAGCTTACATATCAATACATACACACAATATCTAGGTCTAATACATAGCACAGTGCAAATTACAATTCAAGATATATAAAATGGCTGTGTCTCCTCGTAGTCCCCTTTGTGCAGTAAGGTGTTATTTTTTATGTTTTTTTAAACTGGTTTTATTGCTAGCTTGAGTTACCTGGGGTGGCAGAGAGTTCCATGTAGTCATGCCTCTATTTAATACTGTGCATTTCCCAGCCTCTGATTTGGACCTGGGGACTGTGAAGAGACCTCTGGTTGCATGTCTTGTGTTGTACCGATGATTGTCCGAACTGTGTGCCAACTGCTTGAACAGATAGTTCGGTACCTTCAACACATCATTATAAGCATGCTGAAAGTCTGTTGTTAATTTGTTTTCTGTAAAATAATTTTGTAAGCATTTGCAACAGGCTGATTGGTCAGTTGTTTGAACCATTAAAGGGTGCTCTACTATTCTTTGGTAGCGGAATGACCGTTGCCTCCCTCCATGTCTGAGGGCACACACCGTCTTCTAGGCTTAAATTGAAGATGTGGCAAACAGGAGTCACAATGTATTTTGCTACCAACCTCAGCAATTTACCATCTAGGTTGTCGATACCAGGTGGTTTATCCTCATTTATATTTTTTTACCTCTTCCAAACCCACTTTGTGGCACTCAAAACTACAGTGCTTATCTTTCATTATTTGTTCCATTATGCATGAATATGAAGGCTCAGCAGTTATTGTTTGCATGTCATACCTAAGTTTGCTAATCTTGTCAACAAAAAAGGTATTAAAGTGGTTGGCAATATCAAGGGTTTTTGTTATGAAGAAGCCATCTGCCTCAATGAAGGATGGAGCCGAGTTTGCTTTTCTGCCTAGAATTTCATTTAAAGTACTCCACAGCTTTTTACTATCATTCTTTATATAATTTAGCTTTGTTCCATAGTATTAGTTTCTTCTTTTTCTTTAGTTTAGTTACGTGATTTCTCAATTTACTGTATGTTTGCCAGTCTGCTGTGTTGTAAGACTTATTTGCTAATCCTTTTGCCTCATCCATCTCAACCATACAGTTTTTCAATTAATCATCTATCCATGGGGATTTCACAGTTCTAACAGTCAGTTTCTTGATGGGCGCATGCCTATCAGTAACCGGAAGAAGCAGTTTCATAAATGCTTCAAGTGCAGGGTCCGGACATTGGAATCATTGCAAAACCTCTTGTATGACCTCTTGTCTCCCGAGTGGCGCAGTGGTCTTATCCAGAGTGACTTACAGTTAGTGAGTGCATACATAATTTTTATTTTTTCCTACTGGCCCCCCGTGGGAATCGAATCTACAACCCTGGCGTTGCAAACGCCATGCTCTACCAACTGAGCTACATCCCTGCCGGCCATTCCCCCCCTACCCTGGACGACGCTGGGCCAATTGTGCGCCGCCCCATGGGTCTCCCGGTCGCGGCCGACTACGACAGAGCCTGGATTCGAACCAGGATCTCTAGTTGCACAGCTAGCACTGCGGGGATGTAGCTCAGTTGGTAGAGCATGGCGTTTGCAATGCCAGGGTTGTGGGTTCGATTCCCACGGGGGGCCAGTATGAACAAATACAAATCATGTATGCACTCACTAACTGTAAGTCACTCTGGATAAAAGCGTCTGCTAAATGACTAAAATGTAATGATCGTTTATACACAATTTTAGGTTGGTCTCAGTCTCATGACCGGCTATGAAAGAAACAGACTGACTGTTTGCCCTGTCCTCTTAGTTATAGGGGAGTAAATTTGAGCATTTAATTGCGTTTTGGCTTGATTTTGGCTACATTATTTTGTGTGATGAAGGTAATTAATTAATATTATATTTTTGTCCAGTGTAAATATGAGCACCCCACTGTTTTTGCAACTGCACCTGCCTAAATAAATTCCACCTTAGCACTTGAAGTCCTGCTTCCACATGTGCCTTACCATCTCCTTTGGATGCCAGGTCCTGGTACATTCTTATCAATGCGACAGTAAAATACAATTTGTTCATTGATTCATTCTACATGTTGTTGAGTGCACTATACTGTTACTTGGCCTCGGATCATCCCCTCATTTCCTTTTTGTCCTCTACCAGGCAATCTGTTTGTGGTCCTAACTTATGGACATCCATAAGTTAAACAATCTTTCTTGTTACCCAAACGGCGCATTAATCAAGTTAATGTCCCACATCGAAGTGTCTCTTCCTCTCCTTGTTCTCTCACTCTGTCTCCCTATCCACCCTTTCCCTCCTCCCCTCTCATCCCTTCCTCCCCCATTTTGGTATATTTATCCAGCCCGTTGAGAAAAGCTCAATTGTTTCAGCAGACGAGCCACATAAAGTGCCATTAGAAATGTATCACAACATTGGCTAATGTTTTCTTTGCCCATTGTTGAGCACCTCTAGGACGAGAAGAATAACTAATTCATTTCCAGGCCATTTGCAGTCATTTCCCCCCCTCCTCCTTTTCCCAGACTCTTGTTCCGCTTTCCTGCAGGAGTCACAGCTCATCAGAGCTCCGACTGCATGAGGATTTATTTAGGAACGGGGGACCCAGACCCACGGCATCATTTTTTATCATTTGGTTTCTTTAGACACCATACCTTGTTCTTCTGTGCGTAATGCCCCCCGACTTGTGCTATTACGGCTCATGATTACTGAACCGAAATCCATCTTTTTCGGAATGGGCTTCTGAAGAAGAAACAAGGAAACGTTTCTGTTTGTAAATTGTATCTTCTCCGGGCGACTCTCTTTACCACATTTTCTGTTTCTTCGCCTTTGTCTCGAACTCAGCCAATAATGTTGAAGTGAAGATGGGCCCCTCGCTGTATTTTGTGCTGCCATTTCTATCATGTGTACAAACAGCAGACATACTAACTCATCCTTCATCCTGTCTAAACTTAATCACTGATAGTGGAGTTTGAACTGTGGGCCATGCACTGTGTGTTGGAAGCTTCAATGTACAGTGGCTTGCGAAAGTATTCACCCCCCTTGGCATTTTCCTATTTTGTTGCCTTACAACCTGGAATTAAAATTGATTTTTTGGGGGGTTTGTATCATTTGATTTACACAACATGCCTACTACTTTGAAAATGCAAAATATTTCTTATTCCTTCAATTCTGACCAGTTTCCCAGTCCCTGCCGATGAAACACATCCCCACAGCATGATGCTGCCACCAACATGCTCTCGGATGGTGCTCTCAGGGTGATGAGTGGTGTTGGGTTTGCGCCAGACATAGCGTTTTCCTTGATGGCCAAAAAGCTCAATTTTAGTCTCATCTGACCAGAGTACCTTCTTCCATATGTTTGGGGAGTCTACCACATGCCTTTTGGCGAACACCAAACGTGTTTGCTTATTTTTGTATTTTCTGGCCACTCTTCCATAAAGCCCAGATCTGTGGAGTGTATGGCTTAAAGTGGTCCTATGGACAGATACTCCAATCTCCGCTGTGGAGCTTTGCAGCTCCTTCAGGGTTATCTTTGGTCTCTTTGTTGCCTCTCTGATTAATGCCCTCCTTGCCTGGTCCGTGAGTTTTGGTGGGCGGCCCTTTCTTGGTAGGTTTGTTGTGGTGCCATATTCTTTCAATTTTTTAATAATGGAATTAATGGTGCTCCGTGGGATGTTCAAAGTTTCAGATATTTTTTTATAACCCAACCCTGATCTGTACTTCTCCACAAATTTGTCCCTGACCTGTTTGGAGAGCTTCTTGGTCTTCATGGTGCCGCTTGCTTGGTGGTGCCCCTTGCTTAGTAGTGTTGTAGACTCTGGGGCCTTTCAGAACAGGTGTATATATAATGAGATCATGTGACAGATCATGTGACACTTAGATTGCACACAGGTGGACTTTATTTAACTAATTATGTGACTTCTGAAGGTAATTGGTTGCACCAGATCTTATTTAGGGGCTTCATAGCTAAGGGGGTGAATACATATGCACGCACCACTTTTCCGTTATTGATTTTTTTACATTTTTTGAAACAAGTTATTTTTTTCATTTCACTTCACCAATTTGGACTATTTTGTGTATGTCCATTACATGACATCCAAATAAAAATCAATTTAAATTACAGGTTGTAATGCAACAAAATAGGAAAAACGCCAAGGGGGATGAATACTTTTGCAAGGCACTGTAGATGAGTTTACCAGGGATTGAAGTCACAGCTGGCTAAGTTTTCAGTTTAGCCACAGTTGTTTTTCAACTTGTCTTCACGAGCCGTGGAGGAGACAGAGAGCCTAGGGATTCAAGGAACACAGTTTTATAGTACTTTTTTCTGTGTATGATGGGCCTTGCGAACAACCACAACAACACTTAAACAATGTAATGAAAAACACTCAACAATCATCCAACTATCACTGGAATGTGGTGCAATTCCTGTGTCGATTCCTGTGTCGACAGAATAATATAGATAATTCAGTTTTAGGACGATAGAAGTGTGGTTTTCAGCAGTGACACGCCGTAGTAACCGTAACGGAACTACAGTTTAAGAGATCTACTCGGTCTCATCATTCCCTACATTTCAATCCTTTTCTTCTTCTCCTCCATCTTCTCTTTTAGTTTTCTCTTCTACCTCTGAGATTGGGCGGGTTGCATGTCCATCGGAATCTATATGTCTTGCCCAGGGAAAGCAGCTGTCACTCACAGTACATTTCAGATATCATGGCGGTTGAGAAAAAGACATACAGTATATCACCATATGGACATCGGAGCTCTGCAAAGCAATCCCAGTAAAATGAGAAGAGACACACAGTTCACAGTGTTAATAGGTTTTCTCCCACCAGCGAACAAACAAACACACAGACAAGAGAGGAGAGGAGAGGGGGATGAAAGCGGAGTGGCAAGGGAGGGGCGAAGAGCAAGGGTCACAGGACGGGGTGATGAATGACTACAAAGGCAAGGCAGAATCAAATTGCAAATGAGCCTGAGCCAAAGAGCACTTGTCTCCCAGTAGACATGTTTGAAGCTGGAAGAGAGAGAGGAGGATGGAGGGAGGAAGAAGAGTGAGTGAGATGGGGGATAGAGACAAAAGGGGAGGGGTGGAGAGAGGAAGGTGTGGTGAGGGAGGGAGAGAGAGACAGGAAGAGTGAGTGAGTGAGGATGAGTGATTGTGAGGGAGATGAGACCGAGAGGGGGAGGGGGAGAGAATGGTGTGGAAAAAGAGAATGAGGGAATGAGGGAACTCAATGGAGCGAATGAGAGGTAGACCAGAGGGAGGGAGTGATTGGGAGCAGCTGAAAAATATGTCTATATGATATCTTAATTTCCTCGTTTTCCATCACGTCAACCATATGCGATATGACGAGGACAGGCACAGGGCAGGTGGGGCCCCACACGTCGGGGGCCTCAATCTCTCCTCCTCTCTTACTCTCATCCCTTTCTCCTCCTCTCCACCAGCCACCCATGGAGCAGCCTCTGTCATCACACTTAAAGCTCCTATAGACCCTGAGGTCTTTGTTCATCATTCACGTTGATGATGATGTTCCTTTGAAGAGGAAATGGTTTGCCTGTATTTTGCAGATGTTACAGTGTGTGTACATACAAATCTTTATTACTGTCATTCACTTATTCTGGTGGCACACCAACAATACTGTTGGGTCTGTGTATTTTGTTTGGATTTTCTGTGTCTTAGTCTACAGTGTATCTATTTGTAATTGTAATGTGTTGAATGTCCTTCTGGAAGGTTCTCCCATCTCCACAGAGGAACTCTGGAGCTCTGTCAGAGTGACCATCGGGTTCTTGGTCACCTCCCTCACCAAGACCCTTGTCCAACGATTGCTCAATTTGGCCGGACGGCCAGCTGTAGGAAGAGTCTTGGTGGTTTCAAACTTCTTCCATTTAAGAATGATGAAGGCCACTGTGTTCTTGGGGGCCTTCAATGCTGCAGAAATGTTTTGGTACCCTTCACCAGATCTGTGCCTCGACACAATCCTGTCTCGGAGCTCTACGAACAATTCCTTCGACCTCATGGCCTGGTTTTTGCTCTGACATGCACTGTCAACTGTGGGACCTTATATAGGCAGGTGTGTGCCTTTCCAAATCATGTCCAATCAATTGAATTTACCACAGGTGGACTCCAATCAAGTTGTAGAAACATCTCAAGGATGATCAATGGAACAGGATGCACCTGAGCTCAATTTTGAGTCTCATAGCAAAGGGTCTAAATACTTATGTAAATAAGGTATTTCTGTTTTTTATAAATCCGCAAAAAAATCTAAAACCTGTTTTCGCTTTGTTGTTATGGGGTATTGTGTGTAGATTGCTGAGATTTTTTAAATATATTTTTAATCCATTTTAAAATAAGGCTGTAATGTAACAAAAAGTGGAAAAAGTCAAGGGGTCTGAATACTTTCCGAAGGCTCTGTATCTTTCTCTCTTCACATCCCTCCTCTCCCGCCCATACAGATGTGTTCTCCATCTTCTTGGCTCTGATGGTGGCCAGCCTGCTAGAGACTATTCTCATTACCAACCTCCTGGTTGGCTCCAGTAACTTCCAACGGTGCCTGGCAGGGTCCGAGTGCTCGTCCTGCGCTTAATGGGCACCCTCATCTGCCTGCCTCAGAAACCAAGAGAGAACACAGTCATCCTTAATCCAGTTGCAGAAGGTACCCCTGATCTGATCCCTCCAGTGGAGAGTTGCCATTACACTGTCTTTCAGTCAATTAGATGATATTCTAGTTTAACCCAAAGCAATACAGTGAAAAAACATAAAATCATAGGCCTGAACAGTAACATAAATGCAGATATCAGTCTGAGAAATGTGTCCAGTTGTTTGACTAGGTCAGCCCTTAGACATCATTTTACCATCCACGTTAATTACATTTACATTTACAATTTAGTCATTTAGCAGACGCTCTTATCCAGAGCGACTTCCAGTTAGTGAGTGCATACATTTTCATACTAATCAATGATATCGGTCTATAAGAGTTACATTCATAATTTCACCCTTCCTTCTCTCTTGTCTCATAAACAGGAGTAAAAGTCTTCCATCTAGTAATGGTAGAGAGCCATGTTCAACTGGAAGAACCAGGTGAGAAAGAACCAGAGGCAGGCTATCCAGCCTTGGCGGGGCTAAGGAAGCTGGGCAAAGACCTGCAGGCCATCCGCCTCTAGGTGGCCTTGCACGTGGATGGGAACGAGATCTCCCAGGACTGGATGCAGGTGGGCTACATCATCGACCGTGTGCTGTTCAGTGTCTACTGACTCTTCATCTCCTGCAGCTTCATCGCCATCATCAACATCTGGATTATGACTTACAACCAGTGATGAAGTGATAAAACAATAGATAAACACCATTTGTGGTGAATAAAGTAATGCTTCCTATATTTTAAATGCATTTTTCCACAATATGTGGCTAAACGTAAGCGCAAGACTTAGGAGTCGGCCATGTTGTTGACTGCTCTGAGTGGTTGGGTTTAATAATTTTTACCTTATGATTACCATCATTTTAATTGTTTGTTTTATCTTCTGGCTGCACTGAGTAGGTGTGTTGACTTAAGTTACCATAATATTGATATTCATTCGTGTGAGTGGCCAATAAATATTTTTAGTAACTCTAGATATAAAGCGCCACTGGTCGCCCCAGGATACTTTTTTTGACTAAACAGAGGTGAGGAGCGTCTTTGAACAAAGCTGAGCCGTGTGGTAAAAAAAATATATATATTGCGCGTGCAATGTATGAGGGTTAAAAAAACTGTATTGCTTGTTTGCAGTAACTTCTTTGTTGTTGTAATATCCAAAACGGACGTGGCAGTTTCACCATTAAGGATTCCAGCTTTAATAGAGTAACTGTAGATTTAGCCTAATCACTTCATTGACTAATTAGCCTAATCCTTTTTCTTTATCAAATCAACATACTTTCACGAAAACTGTTCATACTGTTTCATTACTAACACGAAACATTTTGCCACTAGTTTGTTTTCGTGCCTCCCTCTCCCCTCAACCCCCCAGGTGTTGTCTTTGGCATGTGGGGAGGAGAGAGAGCAGCAAAGATCTGGTGCTAAGAACAAAGACATGCAGTTAGTGTATATAGTAAGCCTATTAAACACAGCTCACTGCATGCCTCAAGACATGGAAATCAAATTCAAGCATTTCCTACTTTGACAATTATTCTTCAACCGAAACCGATCTTTTTCCGATGCTCACTCCCTACCTCCCTTTTCCCAAGCAGACCTGCCCACAGCTTTGATGCCCTATCTATAGGAATCTTGACTTGTTTACAATCCTTTCCACATTTCACCACATACCATTAACACTCTGTGTACTGTAATCCCAGCTATTTTACAGCTTGCCTGTCCTCTCTATATTGAAGCTGTGTCCCAAATGGCACCATATTCCAGCTTACATAGTGCACAACTTTTCACCAGAGCCCTATGGGCCCTGGTAAAAAGTAGTGCACTATACAGTATAGGGAATAGAGTGCGTTTTGGAACGCAGAAGTATTCAGACCCCTTCGCTTTTTCCACATTTTGTTACGTTACAGCCTTATTTTAAAATGTACAAAATTATTTTCCCCCTTATCAATCTACACACAACACCCCATAATGACAAAGAGAAAACAGTTTTTTTTTTTTTTTTTTTGTGCAAATGTATTAAAAATAAAAAACCAAAATACATTATTTACATAAGTATTCAGACCCTTTGCTATGAGACTCGAAATTGAGCTCAGGTACATCCTGTTTCCATTGATCATCCTTGAGATGTTTCTACAACTTGATTGGAGTCCACCTGTGGTAAATTCAATTGATTGGACATGATTTCGAAAGGCACACACCTGTCTATATAAGGTCACATAGTTGACAGTGCCAAGCCATGAGGTCAAAGGAATTGTCCGTAGAGCCAAACTGAGCAATCGGAGGAGAATGGCCTTAGTCAGGGAGTTGACCAAGAACCCGATGGTCACTCTGACAGAGCTCCAGAGTTCCTCTGTGGAGATGGGAGAACCTTCCAGAAGAACAACCATCTCTGCAGGACTCCACCAATCAGGCCTTTATGGTAGAGTGGCTAGACGGAAGCCACTCCTCAGTAAAAGGCACATGACAGCCTGAATGGAGTTTGCCAAAAAGGCCCCTAAAGGACTCTCAGACCATGAGAAACAAGATTCTCTGGTCTGATGAAACCAAGGTTGAACTCTTTGGCCTGAATGCCAAGCGTCACTTATGGAGGAAACCAGGCACCGCTCATCACCTGGCCAATATGATCCCTACGGTGAAGCATGGTGGTGGCAGCATCATGCTGTGGGTATGTTTTTCAGTGGCAGGACTGGAAGACTAGTCAGGATAGAGGGAAAGATGAACGGAGCAAAGTACAGAGAGACCCTTGATGAAAACCTGCTCCAGAGCACTTAGGACATCAGACTGAGGTGAAGGGTCACCTTCCAGCAGGACAACGACCCTAAGCACACAGCCAAGACAACGCAGGAGTGGCTTTGGAACAAGTCTCTGAATATCCTTGAGTGGCCCAGCCAGAACCCGGACTTGAACCCGATCGAACATCTCTGGAAAGACCTGAAAATAGCTGTGCAGCGACGCTCCCCATCCAACCTGACAGCTTGAGAAGATCTGCAGAGAAGAATGGGAGAAACTCCCCAAATACAGGTGAAGCTTGTAGCGTCATACCCAAGACTCAAAGCTGTAATCGCTACCAAAGGTGCTTCAACAATGTGCTGAGTAAAGGGTCTGAATACTTATCTCTCAAGATTGATGAGGGAAAAAAACAATTATTATTAATCTGTTTTAGAATAAGTCTAACGTAACAAAATGTGGTAAAAGTGAAGGGGTCTGAATACTTCCCGAATGCACTGTATATAAGGACTAATTTTAATATTACATGCAGATCACTGTCATACATTGTATGCTGTTGTGTGATTCACGGCTGTTGTGTAAACCGAGCAGGTATGATAAAGACGCCAGCCTGTGCTACTTGGTGGGCTACAGCTACAGCTGTAAATGACAGACTTTTTAATTTCACCATGATGTGTGTGTGTGTGTGTGTGGGAGAGAGAGAGAGAGAGAGAGTGTGTGCGTGCGTGCGTGTGTGTAAGTGTGAATATATGCCCGCAAGTGTATGTGTTTTGTATCGACGTGTTCTTTATGTCAGTTTACGCTTCTCCGTATGCGCTTTGTAAAAGAATGATCATATCTCTCTGTGCGTTTCGGTCTATATTGCTTTTATGTGTAATATGTTTTGTTATGTTCATATGTGTGCGCCCGCATGTTTCTACGTCTTAAGCTTCCCAGGGTATTACACATTCGGCCATAGTATTGAGAACAATTCACCGGTGAAGAAGCACTTAATAATACTAGAGCTATCCAGCTACAGAGATACAGATGCCCTGGAGGTAGCTAGCCACCGCTCTCTGGGCCTGTCCCAAATGGCACCCTATTCCGTATATAGTGCACAACTTCTATAGTGCACTATATAGGGAAGTAGTGCACTATATAGGGAATAGGGTGCCATTTGGGGCGCAGACCCTATCTGCTTGGTCCTCTACAGCAGGAGGAACCGCCGTAGCCTCACTCAAGTACATATTTGCATATAGATCCTAATAATCAGATTGTCCTCAAGCTGCAATCGTGCTGCCTTTGAAAAGTGCTGCCCATAAACCTCACTGTTATCCTCCACCGCCCCCAGTCCCCAAGGCTTAGTTTAAAGTATACATTCTCCATTCTCCAACTAGACCCATATTGGATTCCTCGCCTAGACTCTGTGTTCGTGTTGCAGGTTTGTCTAGGCCTACCTCTATGCCTTTTTGCAGAGAAGTTGAGCTGACATGCATTGCAGACTCACTTACACCTAAGTGATGCAGATTGCCTTGCAGTTAAAGCTCATTTTGTGATGGACTCATCCACATCAGTTACTACTCCAGGTCTGCTCCAAACCAGGGAGTACAGTAGTAAGTGTATGGTGGTGGCTGCAGAGCTAATACATTGTGACGGTGTGTAAGTAGCAGAGCAGTGACAGGTTTGAAGTCACAGGGCTGGCAACACATTTGGTTGAGATGCATTTGCCTTAATCTCTTATCTTAGTCAGAGGTGCAGCCACTGTCGCTGGTACCTGGAGGGGTCACGTGGTTTCTCACCTGGGTCTTTTCCACCTCTCTGCTTTTCCCTCTATTTTTTACCAAAACGATGCAAGGATGGGACGAGAAGGGTCTTTGAGTCACATTTAGCAAATGGCAGTAAGAAATATAACCATAACATTTAGAATTCCAAATTTGTAGAAATTGCTATTGCGTGCATCGTACAATAATAATAAAAAAATCCCCTCTGTATTGTTGAAGAAAAGTGTCAAATTCAATTGCACTGCATTCTAATGGGTTTTACAGTATGTGTTTTCTGCAGATATTCGGCTGTTTTGTGTGAGGGAAACGTTGCCCAAAGCTTAATTGGGGAAAATAGTAATCATTGATGACATCAAAGTGATCATTGACTTCAGAAATGAATGCGGTCGTTTATACTACTGTCAAGGAGTGTTTTCTCCCAATTCAATTTCATATTGTTTGTGTTTTTAGGAAGGTGTAAACCAATTTACATGTCCATGAGGGAGTGTTGTTGTCATGTAATCAAATTTAAACATTTCATAGATATAGAATGCAAAGTATTCACTTTCAGAACTAACCACAGGAATAATAAGTAAATCTCTGCATTGTGGAATTGTGCTGATATGGTTTCCATGGGCAACAAGACAGAAGAAAGTAATGTGCTTTGAAGTGTGGGTGGCTATATTAACAAGCAGTATAGATACACTACATGATTAAAAGTATGTGGACACCTGCTCGTCGAACATCTCATTCCAAAATCATGGGCATTAATATGGAGCTGGTCCCCCCTTTGCTGCAATAACAGCCTCCACTCTTCTTGGAAGGCTTTCCACTAGATGTTGGAATATTGCTGCAGGGACTTGCTTCCATTCAGCCACGAGCATTAGTGAGGTCGGGCTCTGATGTTGGGCGATTAGGCCTGGCTCGCAGTCGGCGTTCCAATTCATCTCAAAGGTGTTCGACAGGGTTGAGGTCATAGCTCTGTGCAGGCCAGTCAAGTTCTTCCACACTGATCTCGACAAACCATTTCTGTATGGACATCACTTTGTGCACGGGGGCATTGTCATGCTGAAACAGGAAAGGCCCTTCCCCAAACTGTTGCCACAAAGTTGGAAGCGCAGAATCGTCTAGAATGTAATTGTATGCTGTGGCGTTAAGATTTCCCTTCACTGGAACTAAGGGGCCTAGCCCGAACCATGAAAAACAGCCCCAGACCATTATTCCTCCTCCACCAAACTTTACAGTGGGCACTATGCATTGGGGCAGGTAGCGTTCTCTTGGCATCCGCCAAACCCAGATTTGTCTGTTGGACTGCCAGATGGTGAAGCGTGATTCATCAATCCAGAGAACGCGTCCAATGCGGCGAGCTTTACACCACTCCAGCCGATGCTTGGTATTGCACATGGTGATCTTAGGCTTGTGTGCGGCTGCTCGGCCATGGAAACCCATTTGATTAAGCTCCCGATGAACAGTTATTGTGCTGATGTTGCTTCCAGAGGCAGTTTGGAACTCGGTAGTGAGTGTTGCAAACGAGGACAAACTATTTTTTCGCGCTATGCGCTTCAGCACTCGGCGGTCCCGTTCTGTGAGCTTGTGTGGCCTACCACTTCGCGGCTGAGCCGTTGTTACTTCTAGACGTTTCCACTTCACAATAACAGCACTTACAGTTGACCGGAGCAGCTCTAGCAGGGCAGAAATGTGACGAACTGGCTTGTTGGAAAGATGGCATCCTATGACGGTGCCACGTTGAATGTCACTGAGCTCTTCAGTAAGACCATTCTACTGCTAATGTTTGTCTATGGAGATTGCATGGCTGTGTGCTCGATTTTATACACCTGTCAGCAACGGGTGTGGCTGAAATAGCCGAATCCACTAATTTGAAGGGGTGTCCTCATACTTTTGTATATCTAGTGTATTATGAAGATATAAAACAATATCAAACATGTACACACACACACACATTCGTACACACACATACACACACACACACTACCCCATCCCTCCCCCCACAACCACGCACACACCAATCCAGCCCCTCAGACAGTGTGATGTGTGAAATTCAAACAATTCAAGGTCACTGAGTTTGCCTCCGTCATAGCCCTGACATTCCTGGTGGTATTTTGAGCAGGATTGTATTTCCCTCTACGTGTATTCTCCTTCCCCAATGCTTTTCCAGTGGTGCTTGTGCAGCCCAGGTTTCCCCAGTCGAGCCTATTGGATTTCAGGTTGAGATGGAGAAAGAGCTCAAATAAGAAACCCAAAGTATTGATCAGGAAGGGAAGCTAAACCTTCACACACAGGGGACAGGAGTGGGCTCTGTGAAGTGTTCTCGGATACACACACGCAAATTAACACGCTCCCAACAAGTCTGCTCTGCTGGCTGCTAAGCTCATGCTACCTTTAAGTAGTTAATAGTTGAGCACTTGCTTCCATTAACATTGTGTGGGTGTGTGATTGATGCATGTCAATGTATGTTTTAGTGTAGATGTGGGCACTGTGGATGTGTATCTCTCAGAGTGTGTTTTCCTTGCCTTACACATTTGCATGCTTTTCTCTGCATCTGTGTCCTGTCTGTTTGTTGTGAGCTTGAACATCATTGCATAAGGGGCAGTGCTCGTACGCTTGACTGTGTGTGTGTGTGTGTGACAACTGTCAATGTGTGTCCTGTGACTGACTCCCTCCCCTCCTCCAATCACACAGGCGCTGTTGCACTCACTCCGCTGGCCACAGTGTCTGAGCACAGGCCTGCATTGACCAGCGGGCAAAATGCCCTTCATGCTCTGGACAGATGGAGACAGGAGGCAGTTATGGACCGAGGGGAGGGAGAAAGAGAGAGGGAGAGAGAGAGACGGAAAGAGATAGAGAGGGGTGGCAAAAAAAGGGATGGAAGGACAATGAGAGTAGAAAAGAGCGGGGTGGTGTGAGAGAGACAGAGAGAGATAGAGAGAGAGAGAGACATTTGGACTGAACCGCCAAGCTCAATTGCAAAATACCTGTTTGAGAGTTGAACTGAGGCCATACGCACACCTACCTGTTTCTAGTGTCAGCCAGCTACTTCTGAGCGGATTCGTTTTCAAGAGTTGTTTGCCTCCAGTGGTGCCTCCCACCGTGTGCTGACTGAAAATGTCTGAGAAATGATTACTTTCTGCTCCATCTAATAATCAAAAAGGGAGAGAAGAAAAGGCAGGTAATTTGGGCACAACTGAAGGGCACAGACGGGCACCACCGCCAATAAATCTGGTTCAGAGACGATTCGGACCAATCAAATCCCATTAGGAACAATAGCCAGTTGTGCCCATTACCAAGATGGCTTATCATTATGATGGGCATTCATAAACACAGAGTGCCGGGCTGCTAATGAAAAATGGGAACTCTGCAACTCATAAATCTCTACTTTCATCTCATTAAAGAGCTCTACCGCCCGGAATAGGCCACCCCGAAATTTGGAGACGCACCAAAGGCTCGCACCTTCTCTATTTCGCGGCAGGAGGGCCATGAGAGAATGACGGTGGTGCTTCAGACTGGTGGGTGGCAGCCGTCCACAATAAACCAACTCCTAATGAGAGAGATTGAAGCCAATCATGGATGTTGACATTGTTCTTGAAAAGGTATTACAACTAATGGTGCATGTATTTCTAATAAGTGAAAATTGAAACCAATGAAAATAAGGCAATGTTTGTTACACCACTTGTGAACGCACACATGGAATTGGAAGCATATCTGAGTTCTGATCTAGGATCATGTCCCCCCTATTATTCATTATGATTCAACGGATTCTAGCACTCTGCTGCTGCTTTGTGAATACGGGCCCTGAGGACAATGCTACATTTCCCCACATTTTCAGTGCATATATTTGTGCATTATATTTTCTCCCCTTTCCATTTCTTACATGTTTGAGCATTATCATCATACATTGAATTCACTATATGCACATACCACTCATTACATCAATGATAAGACCGATTGATATCAAAACTCTGAAATGGGGATTTCCAAGTCAAATTATCTCCAGGCATAGGAATATCACATAGCAATAGGCTGTTGTCCTGTAAATAATCCAGGCACAGGAGGTTGGTGGCACCTTCATTGGGGAGGACAGCTCATAATAATGGCGCTGGAACGGAGGAAATGGACCATGTGTTTGATGCCATTCCATTTGCTCTGTTCCAGCCATTATTATGAGATGTCCTCTCCTCAGCAGCCTCCACTGATTCCAGGGATAATTCAAAACTGGAATTACTGCTAAAGGCAGGTTGTGTTGGGTTCAGTGCCTGTTGTCGGTGTTGATCGGACGACCCTGTGACGCATCAAGTCGCTCTGGCTGCCGATCACGGAATCCTCAAACACTCATGTGGAATGGTAATGACAGTGGCGGAGGTGTGTTGTGATGTGTTTTCATTTCACTCCCATCATGTCTGACTTGTAACTGACAAGCCTGGTTATTTAACGGTCACTCTCGGCCCCGGATGCATGGGAATAATTACAGTGAAGTCTGTTCTCATGATAACCACCTACCGCAGCGTAGAGAGAGAAGAAGAAGAGGCAGTGGCAAACCGTGACTATATAGGACCTAGGCCTACAGAGGAACCAAAAATTGTACCTTGTATCAGGTCCCATGTGGCTCAGTTGATAGAGCATGGCACTTGTCCCTGTCACGATCGTCTAGAACAGATGAAGACCAAGGCGCAGCGTGATGAACGAACATGGTTAACTTTATTATCTTTAGTGATAATAGACACCAATAAACAAAACAAGAAATGACTCGTGAAGTCCACGGTAACAATGACCAACACGGAACAAAAACCCACAAACACAAAGGGAAAACAGACAGTTTAAATATGGCTCCCAATCAGAGACAACCAACGACAGCTGACACTCGTTGCCTCTGATTGGGAGTCACTCCAGCCAACATAGAAATAAACACAACAGAATGAACACACCCTGGCTCAAGATATAGAGTCCCAGAGCCAGGGTGTGACAGTACCCCCCCCTAAAGGCGCGGACTGCGACCGCGCCTCAACTTGAACAAAACAGGGGAGGGCTGGGTGGGCATACCTCCTCGGCGGCGGTTCTGGCTCCGGCCTTGCCACCCACCCTCCAATAAACCCCCCATAGCGCCCCTGGTCCAGTCTGGCCCCGCTGGCTGGAGCTGAACTGGACTTAGCAGGAGCGGTTAGCTTCAGCTCCATAGTGGAGCAGTTGACCGGTACCTTCCCAGGCACCGGTGGCCCAGGCACGGGTTGTGCTGGACTGACGACGCGCACCCCGGGCTTAGTGCGTGGAGGAGGAACGGGCCTTACCAGGCTGACGACGCGCACCCCTGGCCTGGTGCGTGGAGGAGGAACGGGCCTTACCAGGCTGACGACTCGCACCCCTGGCTTGGTGCGTGGAGGAGGAACGGGCCTTACCAGGCTGACGACTCGCACCCCTGGCTTGGTGCGTGGAGGAGGGACGGGCCTTACCAGGCTGACGACTCGCACCCCTGGCTTGGTGCGTGGAGGAGGAACGGGCCTTACCAGGCTGACGTCTCGCACCCCTGGCTTAGTGCGAGTGGCAGGAACAGGCCGGGCCGGGCTGGCGACGCGCACCGTAGACTTGGTGCGAGTGGCAGGAACAGGCCGGGCCGGGCTGGCGACGCGCACCGTATACTTGGTGCGAGTGGCAGGAACAGGCCAGCCGGGCTGGCGACGCGCACCGTATACTTGGTGCGAGTGGCAGGAACAGGCCGGGCCGGGCTGGCGACGCGCACCGTAGACTTGGTGCGAGTGGCAGGAACAGGCCGGGCCGGGCTGGCGACGTGCACCGTATACTTGGTGCGAGTGGCAGGAACAGGCCGGGCCGGGCTGGCGACACGCACCGTATACTTGGTGCGAGTGGCAGGAACAGGCCGGGCCGGGCTGGCGACGCGCACCGTAGACTTGGTGCGAGTGGCAGGAACAGGCCGGGCCGGGCTGGCGACGCGCACCGTAGACTTGGTGCGTGGAGCAGGGACAGGCCGGGCCGGGCTGGCGACGCGCACCGTAGACTTGGTGCGTGGAGCAGGGACAGGCCGGACTGGGCTGGCGACGCACCCCGTAGGCTTGGTGCGTGGAGCAGGGACAGGCCGAGCCGGGCTGTGGAGACGGATAGGAGACCTGGAGTGAAGAGCGGCCACAACCCGTCCTGGCTGAATGCCTACCCTCACACACTCTGTGTGAGGCATCCGCACAGGACGTACAGGGCGGTGTACCCGTAACCTGGTGGCCTTCTGAATCCGCCCCTTTTCTGCCTCCGTCAGCCCCGTCGTCCATGCCGTGTGCCCCCCCCTAAAAATGTTCTGGGGTTGCCTCTCGCCTGTCCGACGTTGACACTGCTGACGCCGCTGCTCCTCTTTCGCCAGGGCCTCTCCCGGCGCTTCCTCCCATGTCCAGTCCAAGTTCTGCCCCGGGACATGCTGCTTGGTCCTTACTTGGTGGGTTCTTCTGTCACGATCGTCTAGAACAGATGAAGACCAAGGCGCAGCGTGATGAACGAACATGGTTAACTTTATTATCTTTAGTGATAATAGACACCAATAAACAAAACAAGAAACGACTCGTGAAGTCCACGGTAACAATGACCAACACGGAACAAAAACCCACAAACACAAAGGGAAAACAGACAGTTTAAATATGGCTCCCAATCAGAGACAACCAACGACAGCTGACACTCGTTGCCTCTGATTGGGAGTCACTCCAGCCAACATAGAAATAAACACAACAGAATGAACACACCCTGGCTCAACATATAGAGTCCCAGAGCCAGGGTGTGACAGTCCCACGGTGGACCAGTATGAAAATGTATGCACTCACTAAGTCGCTCTGGATAAGAGCATCTGCTAAATGACGTAATGTAAAATGTAAATGTATCAAACTCAAAAATAAAGAAAATAACAGAAAACATAGCGTCACTTAATGTGCCCATCATTATATCTTCTGTAGTTGGATCATTCTAGTTCTAGTGAAGGAGGAGCAATGCTTTTTGATTACATTAATTAATCAAACAGGCCTGGCCTGGACGCGCTTTGGGCTGCTGCTCACACAAAGACAGGACCAGCATGGACACAACATGTGAAACACAGCATAAAATAATGCGACCAGCAAAATAAAAACCACACTGTTTACACAACCTATCACATTATCACCAATAGCAACAACAACAGTGACACATCAAAGAGGACAGGCTCTAGGTGCTGAAAGGACAGTAACTGTAATAGCTGTGCACTCCATGGCGCTGAAGGAGAGCTCAGTTTTAGTCAAACACATAGACAAGGCCGATAGACAGCAGTCCCACACACCATCAAATAATGTTCAAGAATAACTGTTGTCCCTGACAGGAAAGAAATGGCCACAGACCAATGGCGAGCATCAATGGGTGTAACTTGACATCAAGAAACACCGATATCAGAAAACGTCCATAATTGCGGTCTGCAATTACACCCTTTTCGGCAGAGGCCTTCTGAGAAGGGGTGTGCGCAAAGACAACGAGTCCTTCATTCCTCACATGATAATGACAGTGCCCTAAACCAAGGGCCTACGAATTAATAAATGAAAAATTAGGAAAGCATGTTTTAGACATATCATCCATCATCAGACAAATACCAGTCACTGTGTGTGATCACTTTTTTGTGTGCATTCGTCAATGAGTGATGTAGACAACAGGATTCTGGAATAGACATCAAGTCCCTATGTTTTATATGCATCCTACAAACAGATGAAAAACACATCACAGATGGATAGAGCACCTTCACAGGTCTGTATGCGGTTGCAGTAGCTCAAGTAGCATAGCACAGCCCATGTACAATAGCTGGACTCCACATTCCCTAGAGTTCCTCTGCTCTCTGAATGGCCGTACTGTGCTGCCCCGCCCGTGTCCTAGTTTCCCCCCTCTCTTTACTGACCTTTGCCCTCTCCAGTGAGCTCTATCTTACCTCAACCATTCTGCTCCTCCCCTCAGATCATTGTGGGAGTGCCGTGCCCTGTATAACCACTGCGCCTCTCTCTGTACGGTTCACCCACTTAGGATAACAAGCCGATGAACCCCATGGCCCAGCCCTCACCCTTTATTTCTGAATGTCTCAGTCATTGCTGCAATCGCCAAAACTCCTCATAAAAACAAGGGCTGTACTGTATCGAGTTTGCAAGCATGGCCATTGGAAGAGGACTCCTGGCCTCTAACCAAGAATCGCTGGCTTCCCCAAAGCGAGGGCCAATCAGTCTGCCGCTGCATCGTGACTCCCATTGCAGCGCTTTTGTCCAATTCGTAGCCCAAGCGTTAAATGCATTTTGTTACATTTTGCCTCAGTTACAATCAATTACGGGCCATGTTTACACAGTCACACAAAGTGCCGGGAGAACCTCTCAACCCCTCCGCTACTGAGGGCATCGCCCCCCCCAGTCTGACTTACCCAGGCTGAATAAGCTTTTAAAGCACTGGGGAGGCAGTGAATGAGTGTGTAGTGTAATGCATTATAGAACCACTGTAGACTAGGCTCACACTCCATTGTCTGTTCTATCTCGCCTCAAGGTATTTGAGGACGGTTTGGACAGGCTGTTCCACATAAGGACATTTTGTTTAGCTCATTAAACCCTAGTGCAGAGTTTGTTCTTCCATGATGTATTCCTATAATGGATTTTTACCAAAGTACACCCTGATTGGTTCATTGTTCAGCAGCTTAACTTCAAAGCTTGAAGACATACACAGTAAATTAGATATCCATTCTCCATTGATGGCTTGTTCAAGGCTTACCCTCAAGGCAGAATCTCCCCGTATATTTATCCCCACTGACCAGTAGTGGGTGCTGTTGGGACATGCTGCTCGACCAACCATGTGACTGAAGCATCCGAGCACATAATGAGACATAATGAGTTTCTTATCTATTTATCCTGTCATTTATTTATGATGAAGACATACAGGCACACAACGCGAAGATTGGAAATCATTAAGGGACTAATTAGTGGTCTTTCTGTTGCCATTTTGGGTCTTGTGCAATTTTGACAGCCTCCACTTTGGATTTCATCGTGCGCCACAGTCCGCACAGCTCTGATGAAGCAGCAGGGGTCCAACCACTGGAGAGGCACTAGATGACAGGGCCATGTCCGAAAGCCAAAACGCTGGCAACCAGCCAAGCCACCTGGCACCCCGGTCCCATGTACCTCCCAGGAGCCCTTGGGCCTGGTATACCAAGCTGTCTAGTTCTGGGGCAGAATGTGATCAGAGTTTCTGAGCAGCAGAGAAGGGTTGTCATTATAATAGCAGGGGTTCCAGCCCACTTAACTCTGAGTTTAACAGCATCAGCCAGCCCCTATTACGGCAAACGAGTGATGTCACCCATGTTGCCGGGACGATGACAGAGACCAATCTAGATAAGCAGCTTGACGTGATTTGATATACAAGCGTCTATGAATCTGCCAATCACTACATTGTGTTCATGTTGGCTGAGGAGTGTATTATTGGGCAATACCATTTAGAGAGGATTTGAGATGGGCGGAGATAGATTGGCCAGATTAAGAGATCGGCTGAGGCTCTCTCCTCATCCTCCACTCCCTCTTAGCACCCTTTAGGCGGCGCGATCAGCTCTACTTGCTCCTCACTCGATCAGCTATCATAATTGTCTTTCTGAGGAAAAGTGCTGTTGATATGTGGCTCAGCATGAGGGGTCTCATGAGGCCACACCAACCTATTTCAATTATTGATGACACTTGGGCTTTACACTGTAGCTTGCCATAACCTGTAATGATGCTTTGTTATTTGGTATTTTATTAGGATCTCCATTAGCTGTTGCGAAAGCAGCAGCTACTCTTCCAAGGGGTCCACACAAAACATGAAACATTACATAATGCAGAATATTAATAGACAAGAACAGCTCAAGGACAGAAATACATACATTTAAAAACGGCACACATAGCCTACATATCAATACATACACACAAAATATCTAGGTCAAAAAGGGAAGAGGCGTTGTGCCGTGAGGTGCTGCTTTATCAGTTTTTTTTAAACCAGGTTTAGTGTTCATTTGAGCAATATGAGATGGAAGGGAGTTCCATGCAATAATGGCTCTATATAATACTGTATGCTTTCTTGAATTTGTTCTGGATTTGGGGACTGTGAAAAGACCCCTGGTGGCATGTCTGGTGGGGTAAGTTTGTGTCAGAGCTGTGTGTAAGTTGACTATGCAAACAACACAAAAATGTTTATTGTAAAAATAAGTGATGCAGTCAGTCTCTCCTCAACTCTTAGCCAAGAGAGACTTGTATGCATAGTATGTGGTCCTCTGTAGCTCAATTGGTAGAGCATGGCGCTTGTAACGCCAGGGTAGTGGGTTTGATCCCCGGGACCACTCGTACGTAAAAATGTATGCACACATGATTGTAAGTCGCTTTGGATAAAAGCGTCTGCTAAATGGCATAATATTATTATTATTATTATTATTTATATTAACCCTCTGATTATGATGAAGAGCAAGACGTTTCACTCTGCTCTGGGCCAGCTGCAGCTTAACTAGGTCTTTCTTTGCAGCACTTGACCACATGACTGGACAATAATCAAGATAAGATCAAACTAGAGCCTGCAGGACTTGCTTTTTGGAGTGTGGTGTCAAAAAAGCAGATCATTTCTTTATTATGGACAGACCTCTCCCCATCTTTACAACCATTGAATCTATATGTTTTGACCATAAAAGTTTACAATCTAAGGTGATACCAAGTAATTTAGTCTCCTCAACTTGTTCAACAGCCACAACATTCATTACCAGATTCAGCTGAGGTCTTGAGCTTAGGGAATGATTTGTACCAAATACAATGCTCTTAGTTTTAGAGATGTTCAGGACCAGTTTATTGCTGGCCAACCAATCCAAAACTGGCTGCAACTCCTTGTTAAGGGTTTTAGTGACTTCATTAGCTGTGGTTGCTGACACGTATATGGTTAAATCATCAGCATACATGGACACACAGGCTTTGTTTAATGCCAGTGGCAAGTCATTGGTAAAAATAGAAAAGACTAGAAGGCCTAGAGAGCTGCCCTGCCATACACCACAACCTAAATGTTTGACATTAAAGGCTTCTATTAAAGAAAACCCTCAGACTTAGATAGATAGCTCTGAATTCATGATATGGCAGAGGTTGAAAATCCATAAAACATACATTTTCTCAACAACAGGTTATGGTCAATAATATCAAAGGCTGCACTGAAATCTAACAGTACAGCTCCCGCAATCTTCTATTATCAATTTCTTTCAACCAAGCATCAGTCATTTGTATCAGTGCAGTACATGTTGAGTGCCCTTCTCTATAAGCATGCTGAAAGTCTGTAGTCAATTTGTTTTCAGAGAAATAGCATTGTATTTGGTCAAGCACCATGTTTTCCAACAGTTTGCTAACAGCTGGCAACAAGCTGATAGGTCTGCTTTTAGAACCAGTAAAGGCCGCTTTAACACTCTTGGTTAGCGGAATGACTGGGTTCCCTCCAGGCCTGAGAACAAATACCTTCCTCTAGACTCAGATTAAAGATAGGACAGATAGGAGTGGCCATAGAGTCAGCTACCATCCTCAGGAGCTTTCCATCTAAGTTGCCAGGAGGTTTGTCATGCATTATTGATCAATAACAATAATTTTCCCACTTCCCCCACACTAACTGCTTTTCTTTCATTATTTGTTTTTTAATACATGAATACGATGGCTCACAGTTCGTTGTTGGCATTTCCTGCCTAAGTTTGACAACATCAAATGGTTTTGTGATGAATAAGCCTTCTGATTCGATGAAAGATTACATTTACATTTACATTTACGTCATTTAGCAGACGCTCTTATCCAGAGCGACTTAGAAATTGGTGCATTCACCTTATAGCCAGTGTTTTATTTATTTTTATTATTTTTGGGGGGGTGGGGTGGGGTAAGGGGGGGGTAGAAGGATTACTTTATCCTATCCCAGGTATTCCTTAAAGAGGTGGGGTTTCAAGTGTCTCCGGAAGGTGGTGAGTGACTCCGCTGTCCTGGCGTCGTGAGGGAGCTTGTTCCACTATTGGGGTGCCAGAGCAGCGAACAGTTTTGACTGGGCTGAGCGGGAACTGTGCTTCCACAGAGGTAGGGGGGCCAGCAGGCCAGAGGTGGATGAACGCAATGCCCTCGTTTGGGTGTAGGGACTGATCAGAGCCAGAAGGTACGGAGGTGCCGTTCCCCTCACAGCTCCGTAGGCAAGCACCATGGTCTTATAGCAGATGCGAGCTTCAACTGGAAGCCAGTGGAGTGTGCGGAGGAGCGGGGTGACGTGAGAGAACTTGGGAAGGTTGAACACCAGACGGGCTGCGGCATTCTGGATGAGTTGTAGGGGTTTAATGGCACAGGCAGGGAGCCCAGCCAACAGCGAGTTGCAGTAATCCAGACGGGAGATGACAAGTGCCTGGATTAGGACCTGTGCCGCTTCCTGTGTAAGGCAGGGTCGTACTCTCCGAATGTTGTAGAGCATGAACCTACAGGATCGGGTCACCGCCTTGATGTTAGCGGAGAACGACAGGGTGTTGTCCAGGGTCATGCCAAGGCTCTTCGCACTCTGGGAGGAGGACACAATGGAGTTGTCAACCGTGATGGCGAGATCATGGAACGGGCAGTCCTTCCCCGGGAGGAAGAGCAGCTCCGCCTTGCCGAGGTTGAGCTTCAGGTGGTGATCCGTCATCCACACTGATATGTCTGCCAGACATGCAGAGATGCGATTCGCCACCTGGTTATCAGAAGGGGGAAAGGAGAAGATTAGTTGTGTGTCGTCTGCGTAGCAATGATAGGAGAGGCCATGTGAGGATATGACAGAGCCAAGTGACTTGGTGTATAGCGAGAATAGGAGAGGGCCTAGAACTGAGCCCTGGGGGACACCAGTGGTGAGAGCACATGGTGCGTAGACAGATTCTCACCATGCCTCTTGGTAGGAGCGACCGGTCAGGTAGGACGCAATCCAAAAGTGAGCCGCGCCGGAGATGCCCAGCTCGGAGAGGGTGGAGAGGAGGATCTGATGGTTCACAGTATCAAAGGCAGCAGACAGGTCTAGAAGGACAAGAGCAGAGGAGAGAGAGTTAGCTTTAGCAGTGCGGAGAGCCTCCGTGACACAGAGAAGAGCAGTCTCAGTTGAATGACCAGTCTTGAAACCTGACTGGTTTGGATCAAGAAGGTCATTCTGAGAGAGATAGCAAGAGAGTTGGCTAAAGACGGCACGCTCACGAGTTTTGGAGAGAAAAGAAAGAAGGGATACTGGTCTGTAGTTGTTGACATCAGAGGGATCAAATGTTGGTTTTTTGAGAAGGGGTGCAACTCTCGCTCTCTTGAAGATGGAAGGGACATAGCCAGCGGTCAAGGATGAGTTGATGAGCGAGGTGAGGTAAGGGAGAAGGTCACCGGAGATGGTCTGGAGAAGAGAGGAGGGGATAGGGTCAAGCGGGCAGGTTGTTGGGCGGCTGGCCGTCACAAGTCGCAAGATTTTATCTGGAGAGAGAGGGGAGAAAGAAGTCAAAGCATAGGGTAGGGCAGTGTGAGCAGGACCAGCAGTGTCATTTGACTTAACAAACGAGGATCGGATGTCGTCAACCTTCTTTTCAAAATGGTTGACGAAGTCATCCACAGAGAGGGAGGAGGGGGGGAGGAGGAGGAGGATTCAGCAGGGAGGAGAAGGTGGCAAAGAGCTTCCTAGGGTTAGAGGCAGATGCTTGGAATTTACAGTGGTAGGAAGTGGCTTTAGCACTGTGTAGATGGGTTTAAAAAAAATCTATTTAAATCATTTTGAATTCAGGCTGTAACGCAACAAAATTGGGAATAAGTCAAGGGGTATGAATACTTTCTGAAGGCACTGTAACTACACTGAACAAAAATATAAACGCAACATGTAATGTGTTGATCCCATGTTTCATGAGCTGAAATAAAATGTCCCAGAAATGTTCCATATGCACCAAATGTTTATTTCTCGCAAATGTTGTGCACAAATTTGTTTACATCCCTGTTAGTGAGCATTTCTCCTTTGCCAAGATAATCCATCCACCTGACATGTGTGGTATACCAAGAAGCTGATTAAACAGCATGATCATTACACAGGTGCAACTTGTGCTGGGGACAATAAAAGGCCATTCTACAATGTGCAGTTTTGTCACACAACACAATGCCACAGATGTTTCAAGTTTTGAGGGAGCGTGCAATTGGCATGCTGACTGCAGGAATGTCCACCAGAGCTGTTGCCAGAAAATGTAATGATAATTTCTCTACCGTTGTAGAGAATTTGGCAGTACTTCCAATCGGCCTCACAACCTCAGACCATGTGTATGGCGTCGTGCGGCGAGCGGTTTGCTGATGTCAACGTTGTAAACAGAGTGCCCCATGGTGGCGGTGGGGTTATTATATGGACAGGCAAAAGTTACAGACAACGAATACAATTGCATTTTATCGATTTGCATTTTATCGATGGCAATTTGAATGCACAGAGATACCATGACGAGATCCTGAGGCCCATTGTCGTGCCATTCATCCGCCGCCATCACCTCACATTTCAGCATTATAATGCACGGCTCCATGTCACAAGGATCTATACACAATTCCTGGAAGCTGAAAATGTCCCAGTTCTTCCATGGCCTGCATACTCACCAGGCATGTCACCCATTGAGCTCTGGATCGACGTGTACGACAGCATGTTCCAGTTCCCACCAATATCCAGCAACTTCGCACAGCCATTGAAGAGGAGTGGGACAATATTCCACAGGCCACAATCAACAGCCTGATCAACTCTATGCGATGTGTCGCGCTGCATGAGGCAAATAGTCGTCATACCAGATACTGACTGGTTTTCTGATCCACGCCCCTACCTTTTTTTAAGGTATCTGTGACCAACAGATGCATATCTGTATTATCAGTCATGTGAAATCCATAAATTAGTGCCTAATTAATTCATTTAAACTGCCTGATTTCCTTATATGAACTGTAACTCAGGAAAATCTTAGAAATTGTTGCATGTTGCGTTTATATTATTGTTCAGTATAGCTAAGCCTACATAGTAGAAATCATGATAATGATGATAGTAGAGAAATGTAGCTAGTGTCTATGCTAAATTGTCATAAATTCCTGTTCTCTCCATCACATTCCCAAAAGGTCTCACCCTCCAGGATGGGAAAATACTTAACAAGAAATAAACAGATAAAGACAGAATGGGACCATGAGACCCTATATTGTATTTTAAATAGTTAATCTGTTATCATTTTCTATTCTGACTTGAAATTTTAAGCTAGGATACTCGCTATACCAATGATAGGCTACAGATTTGAGTCACTGCAATTAAATTTGAGTCCTTCTATTGAATCCCATTTTGTTCTTACTATGTATTGAAAGTTTGAGGAGATTATATAATGTTATAAATGTTTGTAACTTAATATTAATAAATGGCCAAAAGGTTTCCACTTTCTTTAAAGGTTACAGATCTGTCGTTCTCATTGAAAGCAACTATAAGAAGTGGTAGGTCTGTGTGCTATTTCTATGCTTCCCTGTCTTAAATTTAGTTTTTGTGTCTTTTACTGTACTTTCGGTTTTGTACACCAGCTTCAAACAGCTGAAAATACAATATTTTTGGTTATGGAAAATATATTTCACAGCCGTTTAGATGGTACAATGATTATCTACACAATGACTGCTTGTTTTGTCACATGAACTGAAATTAGAAAACTTTTTCTTCCACTTTGACAATACATCATATTTTGTGTAGATCTTTGACAATAAATTACAATTAAATCAACTTGAATCCCACCTTGTAACACAACAAAATGTGGGAAAATAATACTTTCTGAAGGCACTGTATGCTATATTGTCAGTTTCTAACATAAATGGCTTATGAATTAGTTTTGTTGGGATCTTATGATCAGTATAAATTGTTTAGGTACATGTACAGTTGAAGTTGGAAATGTACAAACACTAAAGTTGGAGTCATTAAAACTCGTTTTTCAACCACTCCACAAATTTCTTGTTAACGAACTATAGTTTTGGCAAGTCGGATAGGACATCTACTTCGTGCATGACACAAGTAATTTTTCCAACAATTGTTTACAGACAGATTATTACACTTATAATTCACTGTATCACAATTCCAGTGCGTCAGAAGTTTACATACACTAAGTTGACTGTGCCTTTAAACAGCTTGGAAAATTCCAGAAAATGATGTCAAGGCTTTAGAAGTTTCTGATAGGCTAAATGACATAATTTGAGTGAATTGGAGGTGTACCTGTGGCTGTATTTTAAGGCCTACCTTCAAACTCAGTGCCTCTTTGCTTGACATCATGGGAAAATCAAAAGAAATCAGCCAACATCTCAGAAAAGAAATTGTAGACCTCCACAAGTCTGGTTCATCCTTGGGAGCAATTTCCAAATGCCTGAAGGTACCACGTTCATCTGTACAAACAATAGTGTGCACGTATAAACACCATGGGACCACGCAGCCGTCATACTGCTCAGGAAGGAGACGCGTTCTGTCTCCTAGAGATGACCGTACTTTGGTGCGAAAAGTGCAAATCAATCCCAGAACAACAGCAAAGGACCTTGTGAAGATGCTGGAGGAAACTGGTACAAAAGTATCTATATCCACAGTAAAACGAGTCCTATATCGACATAACCTGGAAGGCCGCTCAGCAAGGAAGAAGCCACTGCTCCAAAACCGCCATAAAAAAGCCATACTACGGTTTGCAACTGCACATGGGGACAAAGATCATACTTTTTGGAGAAATGTCCTCTGGTCTGATGAAACAAAAATAGAACTGTTTGGCCAAAATGACCATCGTTATGTTTGGAGGAAAAAGGGGAATGCTTGCAAGCTGAAGAACACCATCCCAACCGTGAAGCACGGGTGTAGCAGCGTCATGCTGTGGGGGTGCTTTGCTGCAGGAGGGACTGGTACACTTCACAAAATAGATGGCATCATGAGGAAGGAAAATTATGTGGATATATTGAAGCAACATCTCAAGACATCAGTCAGGAAGTTAAAGCTTGGTCGCAAATGGGTCTTTCAAATGGACAATGACCCCAAGCATACTTCAAAGTTGTGGCAAAATAGCTTAAGGACAACAAAGTCAAGGTATTGGAGTGGCCATCACAAAGCCCTGACCTCAATCCTATAGAACATGTGTGGGCAGAACTGAAAAGGCATGTGCGAGCAAGGAGAGTTGCAATGATCATGAGAACGGTGAGGAATCAGCCCAGAACTACACGGGAGGATCTTGTCAATTATCTCAAAGCAGCTGGGACCATAGTCACCAAGAAAACAATTGGTAACACACTACGCCGTGAAGGACTGAAATCCTGCAGCGCCCGCAAGGTCCCCCTGCTCAAGAAGCACATATACAGGCCCGTCTGAAGTTTGCCAATGAACATCTGAATGATTCAGAGGAGAACTGGGTGAAAGTGTTGTGGTCAGATGAGACCAAAATGGAGCTCTTTGGCATCAACTCAACTCGCCGTGTTTGGAGGAGGAGGAATGCTGCCTATGACCCCAAGAACACCATCCCCACCGTCAAACATGGAGGTGGAAACATTATGCTTTGGGGGTGTTTTTCTGCTAAGGGGACAGGACAACTTCACCGCATCAAAGGGACGATGGACGGGGCCATGAACCGTCAAGTCTTGGGTGAGAACCTCCTTCCCTCAGCCAGGGCTTTGAAAACGGGTAATGGATGGGTATTCCAGCATGACAATGACCCAAAACACACGGCCAAGGAAACAAAGGAGTGGCTCAAGAAGAAGCATATTAAGGTCCTGGAGTGGCCTAGCCAGTCTCCAGACCTTAATCGCATAGAAAATCTGGGGAGCTGAAGGTTCGAGTTGCCAAACGTCAGGCTCGAAACCTTAATGACTTGGAGAAGATCTGCAAAGAGGAGTGGGACAAAATCCCTCCTGAGATGTGTGCAAACCTGGAGGCCAACTACAAGAAACGTCTGACCTCTGTGATTGCCAACAAGGGTTTTGCCACCAATTACTAAGTCATGTTTTGCAGAGGGGTCAAATTCTTATTTCCCTCATTAAAATGCAAATCAATTTATAACATTTTTGACATGCGTTTTTCTGGATTTTTTTGTTTTTATTCTTTCTCTCACGGTTCAAATAAACCTACCATTAAAATTATAGACTGATCATGTCTTTGTCAGTGGGCAAACATACAAAATCAGCAGGGGATCAAATACTTTTTTCCCTCACTGTACAGTGGGGAAAAAAATATTTAGTCAGCCACCAATTGTGCAAGTTCTCCCACTTAAAAAGATGAGAGAGGCCTTTTTAAGTGGGAGAACTATGACAGACAAAATGAGAAAAAGAATTCCAGAAAATCACATTGCAGGATTTTTTATTTATTTATTTGCAAATTATGGTGGAAAATAAGTATTTGGTCAATAACAAAAGTTTCTCAATACTTTGTTATATACCCTTTGTTGGCAATGACACAGGTCAAATGTTTTCTGTATGTCTTCACAAGGTTTTCACACACTTTTGCTGGTATTTTGGCCCATTCCTCCATGCAGATCTCCTCTAGAGCAGTTATGTTTTGGGGCTGTCGCTGGGCAACACGGACTTTCAACTCCCTCCAAAGATTTTCTATGGGGTTGAGATCTGGAGACTGGCTAGGCCACTCCAGGACCTTGAAATGCTTCTTACGAAGCCACTCCTTCGTTGCCCGGGCGGTGTGTTTGGGATCATTGTCATGCTGAAAGACCCAGCCACGTTTCATCTTCAATGCCCTTGCTGATGGAAGGAGGTTTTCACTCAAAATCTCACGATACATGGCCCCATTCATTCTTTCCTTTACACGGATCAGTCGTCCTGGTCCCTTTGCAGAAAAACAGCCCCAAAGCATGATGTTTCCACCCCCATGCTTCACAGTAGGTATGGTGTTCTTTGGATGCAACTCAGCATTCTTTGTCCTCCAAACACGACGAGTTGAGTTTTTACCAAAAAGTTCTATTTTGGTTTCATCTGACCATATGACATTCTCCCAATCCTCTTCTGGATCATCCAAATGCACCCTAGCAATTTTTTTTCTTCAATTTGTCTGTCAAAAAATTACAGGCCTCTCTCGTCTTTTTAAGTGGGAGAACTTGCACAATTGGTGGCTGACTAAATACTTTTTTCCCCCACTGTACAAGGCCACTGATAATCTCCCTCGATCTGGGGCTCCATGCAAGATCTCACCCAGTGGGGTCAAAATGATCACAAGAACGGTGAGCAAAAATCCCAGAACCACACGGGGGGACCTAGTGAATGACCTGCAGAGAGCTGTGACCAAAGTAACAAAGCCTACCATCAGTAACACACTACACCGCCAGGGACTCAAATCCTGCAGTGCCAGACGTGTCCCCCTGCTTAAGCCAGTACATGTCCAGGCCCGTCTGAAGTTTGCTAGAGTGCATTTGGATGATCCAGAAAAGGATTGGGAGAATGTCATATGGTCAGATGAAACCAAAATATAACTTTTTGGTAAAAACTCAACTCGTCGTGTTTGGAGGACAAAGAATGCTGAGTTGCATCCAAAGAACACCATACCTACTGTGAAGCATGGGGATGGAAACATCATGCTTTGGGGCTGTTTTTCTGCAAAGGGACCAGGACGACTGATCCGTGTAAAGGAAAGAATGAATGGGGCCATGTATCGTGAGATTTTGAGTGAAAACCTCCTTCCATCAGCAAGGGCATTGAAGATGAAACGTGGCTGGGTCTTTCAGCATGACAATGATCCCAGACACACCGCCCGGGCAACGAAGGAGTGGCTTCGTAAGAAATATTTCAAGGTCCTGGAGTGGCCTAGCCAGTCTCCAGATCTCAACCCCATAGAAAATCTTTGGAGGGAGTTGAAAGTCCGTGTTGCCCAGCGACAGCCCCAAAACATCACTGCTCTAGAGGAGATCTGCATGGAGGAATGGGCCAAAATACCAGCAACAGTGTGTGAAAACCTTGTGAAGACTTACAGAAAACGTTTGACCTGTGTCATTGCCAACAAAGGGTATATAACAATGTATTGAGAAACTTTTGTTATTGACCAAATACTTATTTTCCACCATAATTTGCAAATAAATTCATTAAAAATCCTACAATGTGATTTTCTGGAAAAAAAATTCTCATTTTGTCTGTCATAGTTGACGTGTACCTATTATGAAAATTACAGGCCTCTCTCATCTTTTTAAGTGGGAGAATTTGCACAATTGGTGGCTGACTAAATACTTTTTTTCCCCACTGTATGTCTTCCATTTCCTAATAATTGCTCCCACAGTTGATTTCTTCAAACCAAGCTGCTTACCTATTGCAGATTCAGTCTTCCCAGCCTGGTGCAGGTGTACAATTTTGTTTCTGGTGTCCTTTGACAGCTCTTTGGTCTTGGCCATAGTGGTGTTTGGAGTGTGACTGTTTGAGGTTGTATACTGATAACAAGTTCAAACATGTGCCATTAATACAGGTAACGAGTGGAGGACAGAGGAGCCTCTTAAAGAAGAAGTTACAGGTCTGTGAGAGCCAGAAATCTTGCTTGTTTTTAGGTGACCAAATACTTATTTTCCACCATAATTTGCAAATAAATTCATAAAAAATCCTACAATGTGATTTTCTGGAAAAAAATTTCTCAGTTTGTCTGTCATAGTTGACGTGTACCTATGATGAAAAGTACAGGCCTCTCTCATCTTTTTAAGTGGGAGAACTTGCACAATTGGTGGCTGACTAAATACTTTTTTTCCCCACTGTAAGTGTATGTACATTTCCGACTGTATATATACTGACATCATGTAAAAGATCATGTGATACTTATATTGCACACAGGTGGACTTTATTTAACTAATTATGTGACTTCTGAAGGTAATTGGTTGCACCAGATCTTATTTAGGGGCAAATGGGGTGAATACATATTCACGCACCACTTTTCCGTTATTTATTTTTTAGTATTTTTTGAAACAAGTTATTTTTTTCATTTCACTTCACCAATTTGGACTATTTTGTGTATGTCCATTACATGAAATCCAAATAAAAATCTATTTATATTACAGGTTGTAATGCAACAAAATAGGAAAAACACTAAGGGGTATGAATACTTTTGCAAGGCACTGTACTCTTCCTCAGTCTCCATCCAATCAGCAAATATATTAAGGCACCTTATTAAAGCACTTCGTTTTTGAGGTTTTCGTCATTGCACTAAGGCTGATGGATGCTCCTTGAGGACTTAACATTGTCTCACTGGCATGGGTTCATTTGCCTCAATTATCGAATGCTTGTAAGATCAAGGAGTAATTAGTGAATAATGCCAAGTGAAAAAAACAACAATAGGAAGACTTGAAGGAAATAGTGATCCTTTAGGTGTACTTTTGCTATTATAGTTTGTTTTCAGCGCATACGGGATGCAGTGTGTGTCTTTTTTAACCAGCCTCGTGTCTCAGCAGTTAATGGATTTTTTTGTGTTCTCATTTTCCACATCAGAAGATTAAAAACATAATCGTTATGTCAGCCCGGAGATGTCCAGAAAACCGAAGTGTGTGAAATTTAAACAATAAGGCATAAACAATAATTTTGTCTTTGTGTTAAGCTTCTCTATTTTTTTTTCGAAAGAGCAATCTTCATGTGTTTTGGGTCGGAATGAAACCCTTTCGCTGAAATCACACAAACTTGATGTTGGTAAATAGCTTTCATTAGTTTTTTCTACAGAAACTAAAATGATTAAACGTCTGAAGAAACCAACATTCCTCAACATTGGACCTTGTGAAGAGAGGGGGATAGAGAGAGAGGGGGATAGAGAGAGAGAGGGGGGGGGGGGACAGAATAATAACAAAGCTTCAATTATTGATCAAGACATGACAGGGCTACTGCTCCTCTGGGCACACTTCACCGCTATACATTACTGAAGATTTTTACTCTCCATGATAACCCTGTTCCTTCCAGCGAAGGACCGCCGCTCGCTTTCTGTCACCACTCCCTACAATTCCAATATCACGGCTGCTACTAAAATAATTCAAATAATTCTGCTGCACAACAAGATTAAATGAAAGGGTCTGTTCCAAGTATTGCATTTGTTGGAATGATACTTCGCAGTTATCGGCTTGAATGGAGGCAAAACCCAGCTAACAATTCTAAGGAGAGAGAAAGTTTTTGTAATGTTACCTGTAATGTTCCTCTAATGTCTGAGTGTCCAGTTTTCCGTTAGTTAGGGGAACATTCTATCTGGGTTAGCAAAAACCTTCTGAGAACCTTTTTAGCATGTTTTGGTGTTAAAGTTAGGAGAACATTCCCTTAAAGTCAAGCAGAACTTATTTAGAATGTGGTTACAATGTTCTCAGAATATACAACATTAATGTTCTTATCTTAAGTTCTGAGAACATGGTAACCACGCTCTGGGTAAGTTCTATTTGACGTTAAGGGAATGGTCTCTTGGAAACATTAAGGAAACGTTTGTTGTTAGCTGGGAAGCAACAAAGCAGAATTTCTAAGGCCCGATGTGTTTGCCAGTGAGCTTTCGAGCTTGTCTGTATAATTTTACTCCTTTGGCTGAACTGCAAATTGAATGTGAATAAGACAAATAAAGCCCACAGTAATCAGCAAACAACAAAGGCTCACTCTTTTGTTTGAATTCCTGTGATGGTGGGCCTTATTGCCTGCTCTGTGCAGTGTGGGTAGCGAGCAAGGACAGAAGCCATCCCTAGCGGTGGCTGTTCCAGCCAGGTCCTGCCGTTCTGCATCCGCTTGGTGTGCATGGCTCTGAAACGTTGGAGCATGGCCTGGATTTCCTGTCCCTTAGGCATACAGATGCAAGGCTTAACAGCATGTAATGTCTTCAGATCCATCAAAATGAGATGGCTGTTTTTGCCCGGAGCACCCCCTGTTTGTGGCTATTTATTCTCTCCAGTGCCCAGTGGGTATGCCAGTGCCTTTGACAGTCCACAGTTTTTAAGATCCAATGATCTGGTTGTTACACGTGCAAGGACAAAACACATATTACAAAGAGATGCTTGAAGAGATCCTCTTAAATGAAGAGATCCTCTTTTTGGATAGAAACCATGTCATCTGTGACTGCCTTGCAGATTAAGATGTAGGGTTGATATTTGTGGATTTTTTGGATCCAAATACGGAACTTCTTCATCAATAACACTTGGATGGTGACAGCCCTCAACCATTAGAGTATTTTTATTGCTTGGAGGTAAAGCTGACTCGTTTTATCCCAGATCAAATATCTCCTGTGCCACTGAAATGCTGTTCCCTGACAATCTGCCATGACGACAAAATGTATCTCTTTGTATTGCAGCATTTCCACAAGACTATTTCCAAACTGTGGCATTTTTTGAGGACATACTTGGCCTATACTTCCCCCAACCCCGTCCTCAGTGAAGTATCCCACAGCCCCCGTTGAATCCTCAGCTGACGCTCATATGTAGCGATCGGCCATTAAATAATGATGGACTACGTTATCAGGCACAGTAACGCGCAAAGCTTAAATTGGCAAAATGCAGGGCTTGTGTTGTGTTCGCCCTCGACCCTGAATATTAACACAAACCTCCCAGATACATGCCCTGAGGGGCAGAGTGACCTGAATAGTCTGCCTAAAATGCTAAAGAAGCCTCCTCGATGGCTCTTAACCCTCCACATTGTAGTGGTGCTCACAGCATGGACTACTGCAGGTAGTTCACAATGAAGGGACTGTGGGAAGGACACATAGAAAGCCATCCATTTGGACTCCTGTGAATATGGTGATGGATGATTCACCTGCATGCGTATGTGGTCACCTCTGCTGTGCAGTTTGTCAGATATACTACGAATTGTTGGACTGTCAATGCCAAGATAGAAAATATTGGAAACGCCTAACTCAAACAACAACACTCAGTCTTACATTGCAGATACAAACCATACAGCAGAACAACAGACAATGCATACTGTATATTAGCATTAGGTAGGTCAGAGGCATTTTGCCTATGTGACCAAATTACAACACAAAAGATCTGAGTCTCACACACCTTTTACACGGACATAAAATCAACATCCCAGGCTTTGTTTACTGATTCTCCACCAAGCTACAGTAGGATCAGGGCAGTGAAACCTCCACCGAATTACAATGATGGCTGTTTCAAGGTTACTTAACCGAAAAATTATGTTGTATGTTTAGCGGAGCAGCCATAAACTCCACCATCAAACTGCTGCTGCAGCCAGATTTATTCCCCAGCTGGGGAGGCAGATGCTAATAGCAAAGATTGTTTATAACTAACCCAAGATAGACCACAGCCTGTCGTTTCCAATGGGAGCAAATTAATCATAGTGGGCAGAACAAGCAAGGAGGTGGGTAGAGCCAAGCATGAGCTACGAGAGCCTATTGGCAGATTCTAGTATGTATTTGCATAATTCCGTTAGGAATGCCTACTCTGTGAAGTGTACTTGTGCAATAACTCAATTCGCCCCTGCACTCCTTCTAAATAATGGAATTTTTTGAAACTTTTGCAAAGGGTAAAGTCTACAAAACTTAGTCCACTCTGTTCATAACAGATTGTACTTTTGGAAACAAAAAACTGTGTTGAGATGAGAAAATTAGCAGAATGTCGACCAAAATCCATCTCGCTCCATCTTCTCCCACTGCCGACCACTGGGCTTCCTCTCACCACCATATTTGGTAGTGAGTGGAAACGCCAACCGGATGCTTCACATTTATTCATCCGGTGAAGTATCTGGCTCATTGTTCTATTTGTGCTAATAGTGCAGCCTCCATCTCCATTTCCCCTGATATCTCGGTCTCTCTGTTGCTCAGCTCCTGTCTCTTACTTATTACTCTGTAACCCATTTCTTCTTAATTTTCTGGAATATTTCTACGATCGCCCAAGTCCTCCCTAAATTATCGGGTTGTTCACAAGGTAAATGTTGTTCTTGGAACCGTGGGGTCTATAGACTTGGGCTGCAGTGGCAGTGTATCAGTGCACATAGTCAAGTTGCAGTAGGTTATGGTTCCCTATATGAGGCTCTGACAGTTTAGGTTTCTCTGGTAAGTATTAGGGAAAAAGGAGGCTTCTGTAACTCCTTTTTGGAGCCGGTGGAACCTGTGTGTGCTTGGGCTGCCGTGGGCCTCCTAGTTTGGTACCCTCTGTGTTGGATTGGGGCGTGATTTTATGTCCCCATAGTATGTTATACCGAGCGACCAACTGAAAGGGAACATACAGTTATGAATGTAACTACTGTTACCTGAAGGAAGGAATGAGGAATAACATCCTATGGGGAGTCAACGACCAATCCTATTCACTTGAAGCAAACTGAAATCACGCCCAACAGGCCAATGGATGCCGAGCCCATCCTCAGAAGCCCCGCCTTTCTGGCTATAATACTGGGACTCGCATACATTTTTCTCAATTCAGTACCGCTCTTCAGCGAGCCCAAACCCCCTGATGACTTGGGGTAAAAAAAATTATACCTCATTCCCTCCTTCAGGTAACAGTAGTTATATTCATAACTGTACTTTCCCTTTCAGTCGACATCACGCCCCAATCCAACACAGAGGGTACCAAACTAGGAGGCCCACGGCAGCCCAAGCACACACAGGTTCCACCGGCTCCAAAAAGGAGTTACAGAAGCCTCCTTTTTCCCTAATACTTACCAGAGAAACCTAATCTGTCAGAGCCTCATATAGGGAACCATAACCTACTGCAACTTGACTATGCGCACTGATACACTGCCACTGCAGCCCAAGTCTATAGACCCCACGGTTCCAAGAACAACATTTACCTTGTGAGCCTGAAATGTCAGAACTTGTACCAAAAAGTCCAAAACAGAACACCTGTCATGACTTGGTAAAGCGCACACGCGCGCTGCATAGCATCGACCAGAGTCGATGAATCACGGCAGCCTGAGGCTGAAACCCACAGAAAACCTGCAGTAACCTGGAAACTGTGTACTCGCACGCTGCCAGAGCAGCCCAAGGCTCAAACCCACAGGGAACTGTGGTAACCCTGATAAATGCGCACTCTGCATGCTGCCGCTCATCAAGGCAGCCCAAGGCTCAGACCCAGCCATAAGAACACTATGAGCCACACTGGGAGAAGTTACATCCAAGCGATAAAACCTCACAAAGGCATGTGGGGAACCCCAGCTCGCTGCAACACAGATATCACCAATCATCATGCCCCTGATCAATGCCCAAGAAGCCGCAACACCCCTAGTGGCGTGAGAATGCACACTGATAGGCAACCATAGTCACTAACTGTAAGTCGCTCTGGATAAGAGCGTCTGCTAAATGACTAAAATGTAAAATGTAATTGTCCTTTTCAGTCATATGCCCGAGAGATAGCCTCCACAATCCAATGAGAAAAACTCTGCTTAGAAAGCGCCCTACCCCGAGCAGGATTAGCAAAACAGACAAAAGCTGCTCACAAATGCAGATATCCTTGGTCCTATCCATATATGTGTGTAAAGCGTGCACCGGACACAGGCCATGCAACCGCCATTGTTCACTGGAAGCAAACGAAGGAGGTGTGACAGGGGACAGCTCGAAAGCCAGGGACCTGTAAGACATAGGTATAACCTTCGGAGCAAAACCTGCAGGTGCGAACTCCAAACAGGAAGGGTGTACTATTGGTGCGTGGAAATCCCCAACATGCTTGGCTGACACCAAGGTCATCAGCAGGGCATCAGGGTTGTCTGGGCCAACGGAGAGCCACCAGAATCAACGACAGACCATCTTGACGGACCCTCTCCACGGTAACCTGAATCAGGTCCTCCAGAGGAACGCATATAGCAGGGTCGAGGCCACTAATATGCCAAAGCTTCCATTCCCAACGGAGCACCCAGATCCCTCATCGAGAAGAACAGGTGACAATGCGCATTTTCTTGCGATGCGTAAAGATCTACGTCGGCCCTGCCGAACCAGTCCCATATCTGGGCAACCACCAAGGGGTGCAGTCTCCACTCTGTAGAGAAAGGACCCCCCCCCCGGAAAGTAGATAGTAGCACCCAAGTTGAGAGATCCCGGAAGATATGTCGCCCTGAGCGACAGGAAATGTACACTGCTACATACTAGCAGATAACGGGACAGGTTTAGGAGAGCGAGAGACCGCGTCCCCCACTGCTTGTTGATGTATGCCACCGCCGTCTTGTTGTCGGAACATGCCAACACATGCTGGCCCTCCAACATCGGAAGGAAATGCCTCAGCACTAGTAAAATACTCAGTAGCTCTAGGTAATTGATATGCAGCACCCTTTGCATTGTTGACCAAATCCCTCTTTCTGAGTAGAGTGATTTGCATATGTTGTGATCATCCTGCAGGACACTAACTTGCCCATGAGAACCCCCTGCAACACCAGTCTCAGGTCCTTCCAAGGAGTCAACACCCTTAGCCACAACGGGGATACCTTGAGCCACTGATGGCAGTGGTGAGATGCGTCCAGACGCATAGAAATCACCCAGCACTGAAACAGACGCATCAACAGAAGTCCAAGAAGCACCACAGCTATCATGGAGACCATCAGACCCAATAACCGCAAGGCACAAGCGAAAAGGCACCGAGTGCCCCAGCTGAAACCGAGCCAGACAGAGGCGGAATGCGACCCTCCTCTGTTGGGACAACCCAGAAACTGAATGCGCTGAACCGGAGTGAAACAACTTTTCTTATGATTCACGATGAACCCCAGAGACTGAATATGGGAAACCAGCGTGGCAGTGTGGAGTTCCCTTGACTCCTCTACGACCACCCAATCGTCCAGATAGGCCAATATCTGAACCCTGGCACTGCACCGGTGCCAAAGACGCCTCCACCAACATAGAAAAGGTGCAGGGCGATTAGGTGCAGGGCGATAGAGAGAGCCCGAAAAGCAGGACCAGAAACTCGTAGGCCACACCTTCAAAAGGAAACCTCAGAAAATGTGGGGAGAATGTATAGCCACATGAGAATACGCATCCTTCAGATCTATGGACGTGAACCAATCGCTGGGACACACCGACTGCAATAGCCGGTGAAGTGTGAGCATTTCGAACTTGCAAACCTTGAGGTGCTTGTTTAAAACACGCAAGTCCAGGATGGGACGCAACATTCCATCGGTCTTGGGAACTAAGAAGTACCGGTTGTACCAACCGCTCTGTACTTCTGACACAGGGACCACCCAAATAGCCTGCTTTTGAAGGAGAGAGGAAATGTCCTCTCTCAAGACAGGCGTTAGGACCTCGGGAACCATTGAGGTAATGACACCACAGAAAGCAGGAGGATGCACAGCTAACTGCAGACCATACCCACTTGTCACCGTCCTCATCATCTATGTTCAAACTGCGCATGCCTGCCACTGGACGAAGCACGCTGCCAATCTCCCATACATTATTTCCTGAAGGGACAGAGCGCCACCCTGAGGACTGGGATAATTTGTTTTTTGTTATGCTTGTTTTCATATCCACCACTCTTGACAACCATGTGTCTGAATGTGGGAAGGTATTGTGTTTATTATGCCCACACATGGACGATACCGCACTCTCGATACCCCTGAACACCGAGGAACCTAGGATAGAAACAATGTGCTTTCGTGGTACCGTCATTCTGATACCCGGCCCACACTGGGTTTGGGGACTTTGGAAACCAGTAATTTGCCCCCATTTACCGAGCCACTTGGGAGCACTGTTGCCACAGTAAATACTTGGGGAAGAGAGCCCTGTTGCCCCGAGAATGATTTTACTGGGAAAAGGACCCGTAGAGCTGCATCCTGTTTTTGTTTCTCCTGGAACAGGCCTGTATGGACTCCATAGCTGAGCCAAACTACCTTGTTGGCGAAACTGGCTCATCCAAATACATCCACCTGTCCCTCTCAGGAATCCAGGACAACGTCAACCAGAGGTGGCGCTGAGCAACCACCATCGCCCCCATACTTTCCCCACAGCCAGGATAGTATAGTGGGACAGACGCAGCACAAAATGAGCCGTAGCATGGATTTAATTAAGAAGCTATGAAACCGGTTTCCCCGCTTCCACAGCGTTATTCAGCTCCTGCAGCAAATCGATATGATCTGCAGCATTGTGACCATAATCAACGACCGGGCTGCCACAACCTCAGTTGTCCAGTTGATCCGCCGAGAACCGGCACTGTTTATTCCGTAGCATCGTGGTAGGATTAGCCCCCTTGTAGCCTCTGGAGCTAAGTAACTCGCCAGATTTCCATCCATCGGCAGGGTGTGCAAACAAGCCCTGCCTCCTCCATACACTCTACAGTCATGAACTCACCACAACTTGGTAGTGCCAGCCTGGCTGAATGAGGGGAATCCCAGGTCGCCTTTAGCTCATTAGCAACATCTTTAGACAGGGGTAGGCGACGCCAACCGCTGCAGGGACAGGAGGTAAATACCTTCCCCCACACCTGGAGGAACTCCACTGCGGGGGAGAAGACGGCCAATCCATCCCCAGGTGATCTGCTGCCCAACGACACACCTCCATTAAAGGCGCATTAACCACCAATTGTTCACTCTCCCCCGCCAAATCGAAAGTCGGGGCTTTAGGCTGCCCCGACTGATGTCATCCGATTCACACTCTGAAAACCCTCCAGAGCCAATCCGGAATCCGGACTCTGAACACTATTTGGACTTTCAGCCCAGTTTGTTTTTGTTTTCCTCCTCAGGCTGGCCCCGACTCACCCGTTCCTCATGTTGGTTGTTAATGGTCTGTAATTCATGCCACGGCTGTCACACACAGTTTCTTCTTCTTCCCTTTCTTCCTCTCTCCTGTAAAATACGCCACTTACTGTAACTTAATGCATAATTATGGGCACATTAGGACAGATTAATCATTTCCACTTTACTACTTTATGTCTCAAGTTACAGCAGCCTTTTCAATGGAGGTCCTCGGGGGCAGCTTCTTTTGGCCGGGCTGTTCTGAGTCAAAGGGTGGATGTACTAGGTGAGGGTGGAAAGGGATGGGGGTGGAGAGGGGTCTCATCCCCCCACAGCCTTGATTGTACCTCCAGTTCATTATCTCTCGCAACATGTATGCTCAACCCACCCAGTCTCCCCCACTGCTAGCCTGACATGCAGCATATGAGCTCAGGGGGCTTTAGTTCATGTCTAGTCCAGGTTGAAGCCTTGCTCCCAGCGTGCATCTTATCTCCGCTTTAATTACGGAGAATCAAGCCGTGCGGCGCCTCAGAATGACAGCGCATTCACAGCAGCAAGCTGCAATTGCACATAAGTTCCCGGGCACAATGTTTCCCCGTGTTACATGGCACTTCCCCTGTAAATACAGCATGACTAATGTGTGTGTAATGTAAAACCCGCAGTCTGTGGCTCTGTGCACTAGGCTTATCCCTCAACCTGGTGCTGGAGCCACTGCTGACTGCGGCTCTCTCTCTCTTTCAGAGCCACGGAGGCAGGCAAGCGACATGAGGCCCCAGGCCCCACGCGACAATCCAGCCTCTTGTTCTGGCCCGATTGTCTGCAATTCTCCCCAGATATTTAGCTATTCATCCCTGCTCTTTATGACTCTGCTGGGCCCAGTGTCGCAGCTCCTTCCAGAGAGTGCCTCGGGAGAGGAGACACAGACGGAGAGGGCTTATCTGTCCCAAACACCCGAGCGATCATCATCTCCCCGAAGAACGCTATGAATATCTCTCTCCCCTGTATGTGTGTTTATTAAGCACTGGTAATGCTGTTTGGCTGTATGCATGGAATAGAGTGCAGGGAGAGGGGATCGGGCATTGTGTACGGTTCATTTGGGCATGAATACTTCTCCCTATTTTCTAGAGAGATGGTATTAGTGATATTGATGTCGTGAAGAGGGTACAAAATAAGATCGCCTTTGATGAAAAGAAGAACACATCTCTCTCAGTACTTTCTGATAGCAGCCAAACAGAGCAGGCTCAGAGTATGATGACAGTTCATGATGAATGGTGGGTAATGAAGAATTTATATTTGCTCATTATAACAAGTGTGCCTCCCATAAATAATATTCAGAGATCAAATGATTACTCTGAAATCAAAATAGAATGATTTCTTCGAAATTACTCTCTTTACTCAGTCACTATAGCACTCATCAATCCAGTGATGGACCATGATAAATGCATAGATATAAAAAATATAACATTTAGAAAATTAGATTAACTGATAGATAAAAAACATGAAACATACAACATATCAATTGTTGCACTCGCGCTGCTAAAATCCTCAACCATTGCTATTCAAACTTCCGTGATGGTTATAAGGCCCTCCCCTGCCCTCCATTCTGCAAATCTGAACACGACTCCATTTTGCTCCTCCCTTCCTATAGGCAGAAACTCAAACAGGAAGTACCTGTGCTAAGGACCATTCAACGCTGCTCTGACCAATCGGAATCCACGCATCAAGATTGTTTTGATCAAGCGGACTGGGATATGTTCCGGGTAGCTTGCGGAAATAATTTAGACGAATACACTGAAACGGTGACTGAGTTTATCAGGAAGTGTATAGGTGATGTTGTGCCCACTGTGACTATTAAAACCTACCCTAACCAGAAACCGTGGATAGATGGCAGCATTCGCGCAAAACTGAAAGCGCGAACCACCGCATTTAACCATGGCAAGGTGACCGGGAATATGGTAATTAAACTGGCAAAACATCAGCATAGAGATAAAGTGGAGTCGCAATTCAACGGCTCAGACACGAGACGTATGTGGCAGGGTCTACAGACAATCACGGACTACAAAACGAAAACCAGCCACATCGCCGACACCGACGTCTCACTTCCAGACAAGCTAAACACCTTCTTCGCCCGCTTTGAGGATAACACAGTGCCACCGACGAGGCCCACTATCAAGGACTATGGCCTCTCCTTCTCCATGGCCGACGTGAGTAAGACATTTAAGCATGTTAACCCCTGCAAGGCTGCCGGCCCAGACGGCATCCCTAGCCGCGTCCTCAGAGCATGTGCAGACCAGCTGGCTGGTATGTTTATGGACATATTCAATCTCTCCATTTCCCAGTCTGCTGTTCCCACATGCTTCAAGATGGCCACCATTGTTCCTGTACCCAAGAAAGCAAAGGTGACTGAACTAAATAACTATCGCCCTGTATCACTCACCTCTGTCATCATGAAGTGCTTTGAGAGTCAAGGATCATGTCACCTCTACCTTACCTGTCACCCAAGACCCACTTCAATTTGCTTACCGCCCCAATAGATCCACAGACGACGCAATCGCCATCACAATGCACACTGCCCTATCCCATCTGGACAAGAGGAATACCTATGTAAGAATGATGTTCATTGACTATAGCTCAGCATTCAACACCACAGTACCCTCCAAGCTCATCATTAAGCTCAAGGCCCTGGGTCTGAACCCCGCCCTGTGCAACTGGGTCCTGGACTTCCTGACGTCTGCCCCCAGGTGGTGAAGGTAGGAAACAACATCTCCACTTCGCTGATCCTCAACACCGGGGCCCCACAAGGGTGCGTGCTCAGCCCCCTCCTGTACTCCCTGTTCACCAATGACTGCGTGGCCAAGCACGCCTCCAACTCAATCATCAAGTTTGCAGACGACACAACAGCAGTTGTGGTCCTCTGTAGCTCAATTGGTAGAGCATGGTGCTTGTAACGCCAGGGTAGTGTGTTCGATCCCCGGGACCACCCATACGTAAACATGTATGCACGCATGACTGTAAGTCGCTTTGGATAAAAGCGTCTGCTAAATGGCATATTCTATTATTATTATATAGTAGGCTTGATTACCAACATTGACGAGACCGCATACAGGGAGGAGGTGAGGGCTCTCGGAGTGTGGTGCCAGGAAAACAACCTCTCACTCAATGTCAACAAAACAAAGGAGATGATCGTGGACTTCAGGAAACAGCAGAGGGTGCACCCCCCTATCCACATCAACGGGACCGCAATGGAGAAGGTGGAAAGCTTCAAGTTCCTTAGCGTACACATCACCGACAAACTGAAATGGTCCACCCACGCAGACAGTGTGGTGAAGAAGGCGCAACCTCAGGAGGCTGAAGAAATTCGGCTTGGCACCTAAAACCCTCATTAACTTTTACAGATGCACAATTGAGAGCAGGAACGGCACCTCCGTACCTCAGTCTCTGATCACTCCCTAAAAAAAAAAAGAAAAAAAAAAAGAAAAAAACATTGTAAAGTGGTTGTACTACTGGCTATAAGGTGAATGCACCTATTTGTAAGTCGCTCTGGATAAGAGTTTCTGCTAAATGACGTAAATGTAAAATGTAAATGTATATACTGCATTCTATTCTATAATATTCTACTGTATCTTAGTCCATGCCGCTCTGCCATTGCTTGTCCATATATGTATATATTCTTAAATTCCATTCCTTACTAGCTTTGTGTGTATTGGGTATATGTTGTGAAATTGTTAGATATTACTTGTTAGATATTACTGCACTGTCGGAGCTAGAAGCACAAGCATTTCGCTACACCCGCTATAACATCTGCTAAACATGTGTATGTGACAAATACAATTTTATTTGAGATTTGATTTGATTTGATGCCTAATATTGATTTCATTGTTTCAAAATTGGGAACTATCACTGGAAAACCATATACTTATATCTGCTCACAGTAATCATCTTATATAAACATGCCATTGCACCCCGTGCAACAACAGTGTATTTTCATTTAAATATTCATGTTTCATTTGGGAACAAATCGGTGAGCACATTCTGCTTGCACCAACATCTGTCACGGGGCTTCGAAATCATGGGCGGAAACAAACAGATTTGAGGACATGTTTCACGTGATAAATAATGCACAATTACCGGTCTGCATTCAGTCGCCCGCCACTGCCTTGGGTACGGAAAGTCTGTAGTTAAAGTCTTCTGCCTGATTTCACACGGGTGGGCGGCATTTCTCATGCGAACGCACCTATCGCCATCTGTGTGCTCGTTACTGCGCTGACACCTTTCACAACACTGTGCTATATCCTCTCGACACGAAACCGTGGTCAGTGGATCCTCTGCTGTGCTGTGTCGAGAAGCGCTTTCAAAACAGAGAGCCCACGACAGAGCTGTCACCCGGAGCCTATACTGGTGTGGGATAATAATGATGACAGAACCCTGTGAGTTTGTATTTTACATTTCATGGTTTCACATTGAGACTCATGTTTGCAAGTACGATTCGCAAATGTGTAATTCAATTTTGCAAGCTTGTATCATGGTCGCAAACAAATGTTTAAACATTCGATAAGATTTGCAAGTATAATTTATTTTCTGAATTATTACAAATCCATTTACGACTATGAATAATCTGCTGTGAATCAAAAATACACTTGCAGATGTTGAATTTGCGCATGCTCTGAATTCTGTCACTGTTGTCACATTACCAAGAGATTCGTAAGCCTATTGCTGCAACCGTTGGCTGGATTGTTCCATCAATCAAATCTCAGGAAGTCGCTTGAAGAAGAGAAGATGGTTTTTCGGTTGGGAAGGAAAGATGGCGGAAGCTAAAGCACTGTTCGAGTCGGATAACGCGTTGAGTAAAGTTAAAGGAAATGAGTGGAAAACTGTAGTATTGAAGAATGTCATCTCCCAATCAGGCCTCTGCATGCTGTGACATGGGCCTGGATGGTGACACACATTGCTTCAAGCTGCCTGTTGAATACTGGGGCCTTCAGTGGTACCTTACTTGACATTACAGCAAGAGTCTCCTCATCTCTGTCTCATAGCCATTTAACAAGTCAACATTAATTTCATGTAGCTTAGTGGGTAAGAGCGTTGTGCCAGTAACCGAAAGGTCGCTGGTTCTAATCCCCGAGCCGACTAGGTGAAAAACCTGTCGATGTGCCCTTAAGCAAGGCACTTAACCCTAATTGCTCATGTAAGTCGCTCTGGATAAGAGTGTCTGCTAAATGACTAAAATGTAAATGTAAATGTAAATACAAACTTCTATGGATGCAAGAACTGACTTATATTCACTTGTCTATTTGTCCTATTCTTCAGTCTTGTCTGGGATATATATTTTAGTTGGCACACCTGTGTGATGCCTTATGTATATACATGAATACGCATTTATTCACCCTGGACATGAGACCTTTTTGAATCATGGAGAAAATGTTGTCTTGATGGAGAAAGTCTGCATCTTGTTTGATGCATAAATTATCATAGCAGTTAGTAAAAATGTGAAGAACAACAGGCTATGAAAAAACTATTGTTTTGTAACATAACTTTTAAAAAATGAACATGAGTAGTTTCTGCAAAACTTTATTGCATTTGGTGGTCATCCCCCAAATTTGGCCACTGAAAAGCCTTGATAGTTGCATGCTTCCTCTGGAAACTGTCTGCTGATAGCTGACAACAGGGTGGCAGTTTTTTTAATGTGCTGCTCTAGAGTTCCCATGGCCAAGCAGACTCACCTGGGGATAGGGGGACGGACACGTTAGTTTATCTAGGAGACTTTTAAAGGGAGGAGATAGCATGTGTTTTGGAGTGAGTACAGTAAATCATAAGAAACAAGGGTTTGAAGTGTTTGTCCTATATCTAGGAGATATAAGAAAGCTCAGGATATATATGTATATATATATATATATATATATATATATATATATATATATATATATATATATATATACAGTGGGGAGAACAAGTATTTGATAAACTGCCGATTTTGCAGGTTTTCCTACTTACAAAGCATGTAGAGGTCTGTAATTTTTATTATAGGTACACTTCAACTGTGAGAGACGGAATCTAAAACAAAAATCCAGAAAATCACATTGTATGATTTTTAAGTAATTAATTTGCATTTTATTGCATGACATAAGTATTTGATACATCAGAAAAGCAGAACTTAATATTTGGTGCAGAAACCTTTGTTTGCAATTACAGAGATCATACGTTTCCTGTAGGTCTTGACCAGGTTTGCACACACCGCAGCAGGGATTTTGGCCCACTCCTCCATACAGACCTTCTCCAGATCCTTCAGGTTTTGGGGCTGTCGCTGGGCAATACGGACTTTCAGCTCCCTCCAAAGATGTTCTATTGGGTTCAGGTCTGGAGACTGGCTAGGCCACTCCAGGACCTTGAGATGCTTCTTACGGAGCCACTCCTTAGTTGCCCTGGCTGTGTGTTTTGGGTCGTTGTCATGCTGGAAGACCCAGCCACGACCCATCTTCAATGCTCTTACTGAGGGAAGGAGGTTGTTGGCCAAGATCTCGCGATACATGGCCCCATCCATCCTCCCCTCAATACGGTGCAGTCGTCCTGTCCCCTTTGCAGAAAAGCATCCCCAAAGAATGATGTTTCCACCTCCATGCTTCACGGTTGGGATGGTGTTCTTGGGGTTGTACTCATCCTTCTTCTTCCTCCAAACACGGCGAATGGAGTTTAGACCAAAAAGCTATATTTTTGTCTCATCAGACCACATGACCTTCTCCCATTCCTCCTCTGGATCATCCAGATGGTCATTGGCAAACTTCAGACGGGCCTGGACATGCGCTGGCTTGAGCAGGGGGACCTTGCGTGTGCTGCAGGATTTTAATCCATGACGGCGTAGTGTGTTACTAATGGTTTTCTTTGAGACTGTGGTCCCAGCTCTCTTCAGGTCATTGACCAGGTCCTGCTGTGTAGTTCTGGGCTGATCCCTCACCTTCCTCATGATCATTGATGCCCCATGAGGTGAGATCTTGCATGGAGCCCCAGACCGAGGGTGATTGACCGTCATCTTGAACTTCTTCCATTTTCTAATAATTGCGCCAACAGTTGTTGCCTTCTCACCAAGCTGCTTGCCTATTGTCCTGTAGCCCATCCCAGCCTTGTGCAGGTCTACAATTTTATCCCTGATGTCCTTACACAGCTCTCTGGTCTTGGCCATTGTGGAGAGGTTGGAGTCTGTTTGATTGAGCGTGTGGACAGGTGTCTTTTTTACAGGTAACGAGTTCAAACAAGTGCAGTTAATACAGGTAATGAGTGGAGAACAGGAGGGCTTCTTAAAGAAGAACTAACAGGTCTGTGAGAGCCAGAATTCTTACTGGTTGGTAGGTGATCAAATACTTATGTCATGCAATAAAATGCAAATTCATTACTTAAAAATCATACAATGTGATTTTCTGTATTTTTCTTTTAGATTCCGTCTCTCACAGTTGAAGTGTACCTATGATACAAATTACAGACCTCTACATGCTTTGTAAGTAGGAAAACCTGCAAAATCGGCAGTGTATCAAATACTTGTTCTCCCCACTGTGTATATATATATATCACAGTACCAGTCAAAAGTTTGGACACACCTACTCATTCAAGGGTTGTTCTTTATTTTTACTATCAAATAACACATGTGGAATCATGTAGTAACCCAAAAAGTGTTAAACAAATCAAAATATATTTTAGATTTTATTCTTCAAAGTAGCCACCTTTTGCCTTGATGACAGCTTTGCACACTCTTGGCATTCTCTCAACCAGCTTCATGAGGAATAATTTTCCAACAGTCTTGAAGGAGTTCCCACATGCTGAGCACTTGTTGGCTGCTTTTCAATCACATTGTGGAGGCCAGGTCATTTGATGCAGCACTCCATCACTCTCCTTGGTCAAATAGCCCTTACACAGCCTGGAGGTGTGTTTTGGGTCATTGTCCTGTTAAAAAACAAATGATATTCCCACTAAGCGCAAACCAGATGGGATGGCGTATCGCTGCAGAATGCTGTGGTAGCCATGGTGGTTAAGTGTGCCTTGAATTCTAAATAAATCACCGACAGTGTCACCAGCAAAGCACCCCCACACCATCACACCTCCCCCTCCATGATTCACGGTGGGGACCACACGTGGAGCTAATCCGTTCACCTACTCTGCGTCTCACAAAGACACGGCGGTTGGAATCAAAAATCTCAAATTTGGACTCATCAGACCAAAGGACAGATTTCCACCGGTCTAATGTCGATTGCTTGTGTTTCTTGGCCCAAGTAAGTCTCTTCTTATTATTGGTGTCCTTTAGTAGTGGTTTCTTTGCAGCAATTCGACCATGAAGGCCTGATTTACGCAGTCTCCTCTGAACAGTTGATGTTGAGATGTGTCTGTTACTTGAACTCTGTGAAGCATTTAGTTGGGCTGCAATCTGAAGTGCAGTTAACTCTAATGAACTTATCCTCTGCAGCAGAGGTAACTCTGGGTCTTCCTTCCTGTGGCGGTCCTCATGAGAGCCAGTTTCATCATAGCGCTTGATGGAATTTGCGACTGCACTTTAAGAAACTTTCAAAGTTCTTGAATTGTTCCAGATTTACTGACCTTCATGTCTTAAAGTACTGATGGACTGTTGTTTCTCTTTTCTTATTTGAGCTGTTCCTGCCATAATATGGACTTAGTCTTTTACCAAATAGGGCTATCTTCTGTATACCACCCCTACCTTGTCACAACACAACTGATTTGCTCAAACGCATTAAGAAAGAAAGTAATTCCACAAATTAACTTTTAACAAGGCACACCTGTTAATTGAAATGCATTCCAGGTGACTACCTCATGAAACTGGTTGAGAGAATGCCAAGCGTGTGCAAAGCTGTCATCAAGGCAAAGGGTGGCTACTTTGAAGAATCTCAATTATAAAATATATTTTGATTTGTTTAACCCTTTTTTGGTTACTACATGATTCCATATGTGTTATTTCATAGTTTTGATGTCTTCACTATTATTCTACAATGTAGAAAATAGTACAAATAAATAAAAAGCCTTGAATGAGTAGGTGTTTCCAAACTTTTCACTGGTACGGTATATATATATGTTTTTTACACATATTTAACCCCTTTTTTGGGTAGGCTCTGTTATGATGAGTTTCTGGTGTTGAGAATTTCAGGATGCAAGAGAGCAGTCGACACTCAGATGGAAGTTTGATTTACATTTATTTCAGTACTGGATCATATAAAAAGACGAACGTGCTTTGCCTCTTATCATATGACTGACGTCCTTACCACATCTTTCAACTTATATAATGCCCTTCCAACCTACTTTTATCGTACCCAGTTGCTAACTATTAATAACTGCCACTCACATCCTACATATCATTCCTCTCCTTGGTGTCGTGTGGCACCCTAGCCAGGCCATTCCATCACGCACCAATCCTAAGATTAGCACCAGTGGCCCCCAATCTATCTTGGCACACTGACCTTCTTTTCCTCACTCGTGATACCACTAACACATGGTGTGTCCCTGTTCATTGTCACTCATTCAGCTTAGAAGTTTATACACATTAATGAATATTGTATCACAAATCCTCATATCAGGCACAACACGACCTTCATACTTCCAATAATTTATATAATCCGGTACCGGTTACCTTCAGACGAGTTCCGTGACACTTGTGTGGGTCGTAGAGCAAAACAGATAGAAAACCATTGTGTTCGTGAGAATCTTCCAAACCCTCTAATCGGTCTCTATGAAAAGAATATGCATGACTCACTGACACTGACATGGAGTGCTCCATGTTCCTGCTGGTAGCAGGCCTCAACCAGGAAGTGATCCTGGCGCCGACGAAGATGGTGGCCTCGCGACTAGCTCTTAGGAAACTTTGCACAATTTTTTGTTACATTATTAGCTCAGAAAGTGTTTTGCATCATTACATACAGCCGGGAAAAACTATTGGATATCAGAGCGGCGGTAACTCACCAGCATTACGACCAGGAATACGACTTTCCCGAAGCAGATCCTTTGTTTGCTCTCCCCAGGGCAACTGATCTGATTCCAGCGGCTGACCCAAAACATCGCCGGCGGAGGAGAGGAACTCGGAGCGGCCTGCTGGTTCGACTTAGGAGGCGCGCACACCACCCACCGCTTCCAAGTATCCTACTCGTTAATGTTCAATCTTTGGTTAACAAAGTTGATGAGCTACGGGCAAGGATTTCTTTCCAGAGAGACATCAAGGCCTGTAACATACTCTGTTTCACGGAAACATGGCTCTCTTGGGATATTCTGTATAAGTCGGTCCAGCCAGATGGGTTCTCAGTTCATCGCGCAGACAGGAATAAATATCTCTCCGGGAAGCAGAAGGGCAGAGGTGTGTGTTTCATGATTAACGACTCATGGTGTAATTGTAGTAACATACAGGAACTCAAGTCCTTCTGTTCACCCGACCTAGAATTTCTCACAATAAAATGCAGACCGTATTATCTCCCAAGATAATTTTATTCGGTTATAGTCACAGCCATGTATATCCCCCCTCAAGCCGATACCACAACGGCCCTCAAAGAACTTCACTGGACTTTATGCAAACTGGAAACCACATATCCTGAGGCTGCCGAAGTTCTATCAACATATCGACTGTTGTACTCGCGCTGCTAAAATCCTCGACCATTGCTATTCAAACTTCCGGGATGGTTATAAGGCCCTCCCCCGCCCTCCTTTCGGCAAATCTGACCACGACTCCATTTTGCTTCTCCCTTCCTATAGTCAGAAACTCAAAAAGGAAGTACCCGTGCTAAGGACTATTCAACGCTCGTCTGACCAATCGGAATCCACGCTTCAAGATTGTTTTGATCATGTGGACTGGGATATGTTCCGGGTAGCTTCCGAAAATAATTTAGACGAATACACTGAAACAGTGACTGAGTTTATCAGGAAGTGTATAGGTGATGTTGGAAGTGACACCGACGTCTCGCTTCCAGACAAGCTAAACACCTTCTTCGCCCGCTTTGAGGATAACACAGTGCCACCGACGAGGCCCACTACCAAGGACTGTGGCCTCTCCTTCTCCATGGCCAACGTGATTAAGACATTTAAGCATGTTAACCCCCGCAAGGCTGCCGGCCCAGACGACATCCCTAGCCTCGTCCTCAGAGCATGCTTAGACCAGCTGGCTGGTGTGTTTATGGACATGTTCAATCTCTCCCATTCCCAGTCTGCTGTTCCCACATGCTTCAAGATGCCCACCATTGTTCCTGTACCCAAGAAAGCAAAAGGTAACTGAACTAAATGACTATCGCCCTGTAGCACTCACCTCTGACATCATGAAGTGCTTTGAGAGACTATTCGAGGATCATATCACCTCTACCTTACCTGTCACCCTAGATCCACTTCAATTTGCTTACCGCCCCAATAGATCCACAGACGATGCAATCGCCAACACACTGCACACTGCCCTATCCCATCTGGACAAGAGGAATACCTATGTAAGAATGCTGTTCATTGACTATAGCTCTGCATTCAACACCATAGTACCCTCCAAGCTCATCATTAAGCTCACGGCCCTGGGTCTGAACCCCGCCCTGTGCAATTGGGTCCGGCCCCAGGTGGTGAAGGTAGGAAACAACATTTCCACTCTGCTGATCCTCAACACCGGGGCCCCACAAGGGTGCATGCTCAGCCCACTCCTGTACTGCCTGTTCACCCATGACTGCGTGGCCAAGCACGCCTCCAACTCAATCATCAAGTTTGCAGACGACAAAACAGGCTTGATTACCAACAATGACGAGACCGCCTACAGGGAGGAGGTGAGGGCTCTGGGAGTGCCAGGAAAATAACCTCTCACTCAACATCAACAAAACAAAGGAGATGATTGTGGACTTCAGGAAACAGCAGAGGGTGCACCCCCCTATCCACATCGACGGGACCGCAGTGGAGAAGGTGGAAAGCTTCAAGTTACTTGGCGTATACATCACCGACAAACTGAAATGGACCACCCACGCAGACAGTGTGGTGAAGAAGGCGCAACAGAGCCTCTTCAACCTCAGGAGGCTGAAGAAATTCGGCTTAGCACCTAAAACCCTCACAATCTTTTACAGATGCACAATTGAGAGCATCCTGTCGGGCTGTATCACCGCCTGGTACGGCAACAGCACCGCCCACAACCGCAGGGCTCTCCAGAGGGTGATGCGGTCTGCCGAACGCATTACCGGGGGCAAACTACCTGCCCTCCAAGACACATACAACACCTGATGTCACAGGAAGGCCAAAAAGGACATCAACCACCCGAACCACTGTCTGTTCACCCCGCTATCATCCAGAAGGCGAGATCAGTACAGGTGGTTGAGCTGGGACCGAGAGAATGAAAAACAGCTTCCATCTCAAGGCCATCAGACTGTTAAATAGCCATCACTAGCACATTAGAGGCTGCTGCTGCTTATTGAAATCACTGGCAACTTTAAGAAATGGAACACTAGTCACTTTAATAATGTTTACATATCTTGCACTACTCATCTCATATATATATATATATATATACTGCATTCTATTCCATAATATTCGACTGTATCTTAGTCCATGCCGCTCTGTCATTGCTTGTTCATATATGTATATATTCTTAAATCCCATTCCTTACTAGTTTTGTGTGGATTGGGTATATGTTGTGAAATTGTTAGATATTACTGCACTGTCGGAGCTAGAAGCACAAGCATTTCGCTACACCCGCTATAACATCTGCTAAACACGTGTATGTGACAAATAAAATTTGATTTGATTTGATTTGAACCTGGATGCATGGAAATGTTCTGCAGGACTCGAATATGGTTGTATCTATCTCCACCAGACTCCTGGAAATCAGATGACAAACCTGCATAGATTAACAAAATAAAAACGGTACCTGTATTTAGTCAATTTAGCCAGCCACAGTTTTTATACACAGGAGTGTACAGGTTTTTGTTCCAACACTTCACTAACACCTCATTCAACTAATTGTGGTCTAAATTGAACGACAACACAATTCAGTCCTCTGGGACAGAAATCACCCATGCCAGTATTATTGAATGAGCTTCCCAAGTTACAAGCTTACAATTCTGCATGATAGAGAATAACATGTGTGGATCTATTTCTATCTGAATAAACTCCAAGAACAAGTTTCATTTTAGCTAGCTAATGGCATATGAACTGTATCGATCAGATGGTTAACTAGCAAATATTATATTCATTTTCCCCTCACATCTAAAGCTGCCTGATGAAGGTAGCCAGTTGTTAGTAAAGCTAGGATGAATATCAGAAGCCAACTAGTTAGCTAACATCAGCAGCTTTCAATGGAGTTCATCTGAAATGTACCATTATATTTCACATGATAAACAAACTGCTGTCATGCCTTTTCATCAAAAAATCTATGTACACACTTTTATATGTGTACATTGATTTTTTGGTGAAAAGGCATGACAGCAGTTTGTTTATCATGTGAAATAATTATGCTTGCAAAACTAATTGAATTGAATATGTATAAGTAACCTTTGTCATTCTTCGGAGGTGGACCCTAAATGTGCATTTCCTCTCTAGGACAGGAAATCACGTCAAAATAGTGGCGGCGACTTCCTCGTGGGGGTCCTGTAAGATGAAAACCTGGGAAAATAGTTACGCAAGAAAAGGGCCTTTTCATTGAGTACTGTTGCATATGGACTGATTGTCTTTATGAAACATATATGGTTAATTATCAGAGATATACTGTAGGTGTTGCCTCATGGTGAATGTAGGGGTTAAGTATCGATCGTTTTCAAAAAGCATCCTCGATACAATTAAAACCTTGTTTCCCCCATTACTGCTGCCATGAAAACAAACCCAAATCGCAGGCCTCCGAATGTCATCATCGCAGCACTATAAATGTTAATTGTGGAAAAGCATGAAAAACCCACAGTTCCAGTCGGTGAAAACATGCATAAATCTCCCTCGCCTTTGTTTCTAAGATGGTGGAAGCAGCGACCAGGGTGATTTACGCCGACTCATCCTGCCTGTGTCATTATTCTCACAATGGGCCCCAAACAATCTCACCTCATCCCGGCGGTGGCCATAACTTTGCCACCAACATTTAAAAAAATCTATTGGGCGGATTACGTCTCAAGCTAGAGCTCCGGGACAATGAATCACACCAGTGCCGTTTGTTTTATCGCTTGCATATGTTAACACTTTCTGTTATTGAACAATTCAGCCCTCCTAAATTCTGATGACACCTTGCCGGCAAACCTTCGCTCAGGCCCCTGTATTGGTGAGCAAGCACACCTGGCTCCCATTCTGTATTGAATAAACTGGCCAACCTCAAAGTAATTACCCCGTGTGCCTCCGATTTTTTTTATAACTAAGCAAGTTTGGTAATAAAATTGGTAATGCCCTTTGTGACGGGCCCCGCAGGCTAGATGACATTGACAGAGCAGCAGGATTTTTCATTTAGTGGAGATATTCTTTGCTTGTTTTATTGAGGCCCTGTTGGTTGATGGATGGAATGGGATGTGCAGCCAGACAGTAAGCGAGTGCAAGTTTTGGATATGGCCCAGGATTTTTGATATCTCATTATTTAGTCTGTCACTTGGCATAACCCCGGGAGCGTAACAGCAGTATGCATCTGACACGTTATGTATTTTTACAACAACTGTAAGATAGTGTAGCCATCACTGTACCCCAAATGCACCCTATTCCCAAACCCGGGCCTTAATAAAAGTAGTGCACAACATAGGGAATAGGGTGCCATTTGGGACATGGCCTATTTCTGTGAACTCAGATGTCAGACAGTTATCATTTGGTTCATTGCTGACTGTAGGTACTTTGTTTCTTTACACAGTCGTTTGTCTCCATTTGGAAGTGGCTCCAAATGCCCGCTGACACTCCATACATTGCATAATAGGCTAGAGAAGCTTTGTTTTGGGGTGGAAGCTGAGGGAGGAAACTCACTGTGCTAGTGCTACAGTACCAGTGAGCTGCATTTCAAAGCACCAGAATGTACTGTTCAGAAAAGTTCTGAGAAGTCTTTCTGTGGGGACAAACAGAATACCTAACAATTAAAAGTATTGTGTGAAATATGTCTTTGTTCTTGGGAAGTTGCCCGCCGTCTACTCAAATATGTCTTGGCAGCAGTCTATTGCTTTGATCCCAGTACATCTCGTTACAGTGGCAGAGACTATTCCTCACAATCTCAATGTTTGAAGGATATGGCATTGCTAAGAGCGCAGTAAAGTCATAGTGGATTACCATTACTAATGACGAGGTCCCTCTTTAAGCTAATACACCTGCAATCCAATACAGAAAACTCAACTATGTGGCTCAGCCTCTCTCTTTCTCTCTTTCTCTCTCTTTCTTGACCAGCCGGCCGACCGGGAAATTCGAATTCCCTGAATTGGATCCTTTGTTTGAACTCCCCGAGACAATTCCATTCATCCCGGGGGCTGCTCCAAGTCGGAGGCCGGAGAAAAAGGAACAAGAAGTGGGTTCTTAGTCAGACTCAGGAGGCATGAATACCATCCAGCACATCCAAATATATTACTTACTTGCTAACGTTCAGTCCCTGGACAATAAAGTAGACGAGCTCAATCCGAGGATCTCCTTACAGAGAGACATCAGGGACTGTAACATACTCTGTTTTACGGAATCAAGACTCCCTTCGGATATACTGTCCCCTTCCATTCAGCCAGCGGGGTTCTCTGTCCATCGCACGGACAGGCAGAAATAACTGTCCAGGAAAAAGAAAGGTGGAGGTGTTGTTTCATGATTAACCATTCATGATGTGATTGTGGTAATGTACAGGAACTCAAGTCCTTTTCATCCCCCAATCTGGAATACCTCACCATCAAATGCCGACCGCATTACCTCCCAAAATAATTTTATTTGGTCATCGTCACGGCCGTGTATATTCCAGTCTGTTGTCCCCATTTGCTTCAAGATGTCCACCATTGTTCCTGTACCCAAGAAAGTGAAGGTAACTGAACTAAATGACTATCACCCCGTAGCACTCACTTCTGTCATCATTAAGTGTTTTGAGAGGCTAGTTAAGAATCATATCACCTCCACCTTACCCGATACCCTAGACCCACTACAATTTGCATACCGCTCCAACAGATCCACGCATGACACAATCGCCATCGCACTGCACACTGCCCTATCCCATCTGGACAAGAGGAATGCCTATGTAAGATTGCTGTTCATCGTCTACAGCTCAGCCTTCAACACCATAGTGCCCTCCAAGCTCATCACTAAGCTCAGGGCCCTTGGTCTGAACCCTGCCCTTTGCAACTTGGTCCTGGGGTTCCTGAAAGGCCAACCCCAGGTGGTGAAGGTAGGCAACAACACCTCCGCCACACTGATCCTCAACATGGGGGGCTCACAGGGATGTGTACTCAGCCCCCTCCTGTACTCCCTGTTCACCCATGACTGCGTGGCCACGCAAGTCTAACTCAATCATCAAGTTTGCTGACGAGACAATAGTGGTAGGCCTGATTAGAGAGAATGCCCCAATCCACAGCCGTAGTGGAGAGGGTGAAAAGCTTCAAGTACCTCAGCGTGCACATCACTGACAATCTGAAATGGTCCATCCACACAAACAGTGTGGTGAAGAAGGCGGCTGAAGAAAGGCTGAAGAAATTTGGCTTGGCCCCTTAGACCCTCACAAACTTCTACAGATGCACCATTGAGAGCATCCTGTCGGGCTATATCACCGCCTGGTACGGAAATTGCAATTTTCGTAACTGCATGGGTCTCCAGAGAGTGGTGCGGTCAGCCCAACGTATCACAGGGGGCACACTGCCTGCCCTCCAGGACATCTACAACACCCAGTGTCACAGGAAGGCCAAGAAGATCATGAAGGACTTCAGCCACCCGAACCACGGCCTGTTTACCCCGCTACCATCTAGAAGGCAGAGACAGTACAGGTGCATCAAAGCTGGGACCGAGAGACTGAAAAACAGCTTCTATCTCCAGGCCATCAGACTGTTAAATGGTCCCCAATAGCCGGCCTCCGCCCCGTGGTCAAAGTATGTATTTGGTACAACAGGCATCCAACACATTGCTTCCACCTTCCCAATATTTCCTGTGCACGTTTAGGAGAGGCAAACTGAAAAATACTGAAATTCACCTCTAATTCGTCATCCCCCCAACAATGATCTGCACCATAGCCGTTTAGTCTATTCAACAGGGTATATTTTCACAAAGCAGTAGTAAGCAGCACAGCTCTGTCCTGAAAGACCCAGTATGGGTCTGATGAATCACCTGGGCAGCTCCTCCGCTGTGGCAGGGTGTGTTTTTCTCTTCCATGCCAGGAAGAGTTAGAGAAAAAGAGACTGTAGCTCTGAACCCACTAAGTGCAAATCGCTGACGATGCCATCTTTTTTAAGCTAGTGTAGCGAGGGAGCGACCTCCTTTCCATTAGCCCAGGCAGGCCAAGGGAACAGACTGGGAACTAAGAGTTCACTACTGCCTTCTCATTAGAGGGCCCAGCTTACTCCTGATACACACACACATGCGTGCACACACACATACACACACACACAACTGAGGCTCTATGCTCGCTCCATCCCCCCTCACTCAAAGCTGCACATTAATTGTTTAGAGGGAAGTATTGATTTACTGAAACTTTAAAATATCCCGAAAAGGAAATGGTGATGTTTAACCCTTCTGCATGCTTTTTTCTGTCTTGGAATCAGTATAGACTGAATTGGAGCATGGGACAAGTGTTTGAGTAGAATTCAAGTTTGATTCAGCTTGATCTGCAGATGGCTTTCCATGTTGCCAGTGTCTTAACAAAAACAGCACAGAAATATTATTTGCCGTTGTCGTTGATATGAGTCCTTCAGAAAGACCTAGATAATATCTAACATACAGTGCTTTCAGAAGGTATTCGCATCCCTTGACTTTTTATACATTTTGTTGCATTACAGCCTGAATTTAAAATTGATTAAATGTAGCTTTTTTTGTCACAGGCCTATACACAATACCCCATAATATTAAAGTGGATTATGTTTTTAGATATGTTGACAAATTAATTAAAAGTGAAAAGCTGAAATGTTTTGTGTCAATAAGTGTTCAATCCTTTTGTTATGGCAAGCCTAAATAAGTTGAGGAGTAAAATTGTGCTTAACAAGTCACATAATAAGTTGCATGGACTCTGTGTGCAATAATAGTGTTTAACATGATTTTTAAATGACTACCCCATATCTGCACCCCACACATAAAATTATCTGTAAGGTCCCTCAGTCGAGCAGTGTATTTCAAGCACAGATTCAACCACAAAGACCAGGGAGGTTTTCCAATGGTTTGCAAAGAAGGGCACCTATTGGTAGATAGGTAACAAAAAGCAGACATTGAATATCCCTTTGAGCATGGTGCAGTTATTGATTACAATTTGGATGGTGTATCAATACACCCAGTCACTACAAAGATACAGGCGCCCTTCCTAACTCAGTTGCCGGAGAGGAAGGAAACCGCTCAGGGATTTCACCGTGAGGCCAACTGTGATTTTAAAACAGTTACAGTGTTAAATTATAGGAGATAACTGAGGATGGATCAACAACACTGTATTTACTCCACAATACTAACATAAATGACAGAGTGAAAAGAAGGAAGCCTGTACAGAATAAAAATATGGCACTAAAGTAATACGGCAAAAAATGTGGCAAATCCAACACAACACATTGTTGAATCTTCCTGAGTGGCCTAGTTACAGTTTTGACTTAATCGGCTTGAAAATCTATGGCAAGACTTGAAAATGGCTGTCTAGCAATGATCAACAACCAACTTGAAAGAGCTTGTAGAATTTCTTTAAGAAAATTGGCAAATATTGTAGAATTCAGGTGTGCAAAGCTCTTAGAGACTTATTCAGAAAGACTCACAGCTGTCATTACTGCTCAAGGTGATTCTAACATGTATTGACTCAGGGGGTTGAATACTTGTCTAATCAAGATATATTCGTGTTTTATTTTTCATTAAATAAAAAATATATACACTACTGTTCAAAAGTTTGGGGTCACTTAGAAATGTCCTTGTTTTCCATGAAAACATACATGAAATTAGTTTGAATAGGAAATATAGCAAAATGAATAGGAAATGTAGTCATTGACAAGGTTAGAAATAATGATTTTTTATTTTAAAAATAATTGTATCCTTCAAACTTTGCTTTTGTCAAAGAATCCTCCATTTGCAGCAATTACATCCTTGCAGACCTTTGGCATTCTAGTTGTCAATTTGTTGAGGTAATCTGAAGAAATGTCACCCCATGCTTCCTGAAGCACCTCCCACAAGTTGGATTGGCTTGATGGGCACTTCTTACGTACCATACGGTCAAGCTGCTCCCACAACAGCTCCATAGGGTTGAGATCCGGTGACTGTGCTGGCCACTCCATTATAGACAGAATACCAGCTGAATGCTTCTTCCCTAAATAGTTATTGCATAGTTTGGAGCTGTGCTTTGGGTCATTGTCCTGTTGTAGGAGGAAATTGGCTCCAATCAAGCACCGTCCACAGGGTATGGCATGGCATTGCAAAATGGAGTGATAGCCTTCCTTCTTCAAGATCCCTTTTACCCTGTACAAATCTCCCACTTTACCACCACCAAAGCACCCCCAGACCATCACATTGCCTCCACCATGCTTGACAGATGGCATCAAGCACTCCTCCAGCATCTTTTCATTTGGTCTGCGTCTCAGAAATGTTCTTTTTTGTGATCCGAACACCTCAAACTTCGATTCGTCTGTCCATAACACTTTTTTCCAATCTTCCTCTGTTCAGTGTTCTTTTGCCCATCATAATCTTTTATTTTTACTGGCCAGTCTGAGATATGGCTTTTTCTTTGCAACTCTGCCTAGAAGGTCAGCATCCCGGAGTTGCCTCTTCACTGTTGACATTGAGACTGGTGTTTTGCGGGTACTATTTAATGAAGCTGCCAGTTGAGGACCTGTGAGGCGTCTGTTTCTCAAACTGGACACTGTAATGTATTTGTCCTCTTGCTCAGTTGTGCACCGGGGCCTCCCACTCCTCTTTCTATTCTGGTTAGAGCCAATTTGCGCTGTTCTGTGAAGGGAGTAGTACACAGCGTTGTACGAGATCTTCAGTTTCTCGGCAATTTCTCGCATGGAATAGCCTTCATTTCTCAGAACAAGAATAGACTGACGAGTTTCAAAAGAAAGTTCTTTGTTTCTGGCCATTTTGAGCCTGTAATCAAACCCACAATTGCTGAAGCTCCAGATACTCAACTAGTCTCAAGAAGGCTGGATTTATTGCTTCTTTAAATCAGCACAACAGTTTTCAGCTGTGCTAACATAATTGCAAAAGGGTTTTCTAATGATCAATTAGCCTTTTAAAATGATAAACTTGGATTAGCAAACACAACGTGCCATTGGAACACAGGACTGATGGTTGCTGATAATGGGCCTCTGTACGCCAATGTAGATATTCCATTAAAAATCAGCCGTTTCCAGCTACAATAGCCATTTACAACATTGACAATGTCTACACTGTATTTCGGATCAATTTGATGTTATTTTAATGGACAAAAAATTCATTTTCTTTAAAAAACAAGGACATTTCTAAGTGACCCCAAACTTTTGAACGGTAGTGTATATAATTATTCTTCCACTTTGACATTACAGAGTATTTTGTGTAGATCGTTGACAAAAAAATTACAATTAAATCCATTTTAATCCCACTTTGTAACACAACAAAATGTGGAAAAGTCAAGGGGTGTGCATTCTTTCTGAAGGCACTGTAGCTTTGAAGTGACTGGTTATGAAGGTTATGAATAGAACACAACATGTTTTGGAATGAAGCAAATGACTGATACATGATTATGAGCAGAAAGACTGTACAAGCAAACTTTTCATTACAAATGTATGCAACTCCCTGTCTCGTATCATTTTGTACGAGATAAATCCTGATAAGAGGAAGTTAGTCGATATGTAGTTAAATATTCCTAATTAAATATTCAGTCAATGCCAGATATTTCTAATAGGTTTGAGTGACAGCATCCGACAAAAAGGGACCTCAGAGTCAATAAAACCAGTCGATTTGGATTCGATTGACATGTCTGATGTTTGTTTGGAAATGGGTAGGCGGAAGACCTGTGCATACGTGACATTTGGATAAACTACAATTTGGATACATGATAATGTCACATAATTGGAAAACGGCCATCATTTCCAGATGTTCTTGATGTTCTTGTTTATGAGTTCAACTGCTCTCTCCTCTCAATTTCAATCACCCACTCCATCCTTCCATCCATCCCATCCCGATCTCCCTTCCTCCCTCCATCTCTCTCTCCCCTCTCTCCTTTGCAATTTCCATCTGTTCAAATTAAATATCTATAGCAACAGGAGAATGCCCCTTAGCAATGAGGGACAATATATCTTCAACATCTCAGCTGTCCAACACTCTTCATGTAATATTTATACAGCGAACGTGGCAGTGGCCATGTCGGAAATGGTTACGTCGAGCAGGTCGAGTATCCTCGCAAAGCCACCAACCTGCCAACTCGTTGACAGTTGATGTGTGCATCCCAAATGGCATCCTATTTCCTAAATAGTGCACTACTTTATGGTGCCATTTCAGATGTGGACGAGGTGTGCGGCCGGCAATCCAGTCTCTCATTTACATGTTGGCCAGCAATCACGGCTGACCTGGTCACATCTGGCACACTTGTTCAATTAATTAATCATGCGTGAGGAGGGATGCAAGGCTAGCGAGGGCTTTGATTACAGCTGCCATATTGTTGTTGAGGTGAGCTGCGCTGAGGATATAAAGGGTCCAGGTGGACTACTGTATGTTGGTCTCCCTCTGGTTGGGTAATTATTCAAGCATTTGGCCAATAGCTGTGGCTATATCTTGAGAGCTGTCAACAACTCAGCCAGTAACTGAGGAGGAGAAATAATGTTTAATATTGCAGTGTTTGTATGTGATATTTGTTATCACAATAATGGTAGTCATTTGGACACGATTTGGAGATGAGGTGTAGGTCTACCATTGTTTCATTTAATTTAGTCTATTTAGCCAAGATAGTCTACTCAGTAACGATTGCCACTTCGGGGAGTACTCTGATGTGTGTGCACCAGGGTTGGGGTCAATTCTACCAACTTTTGAAATAAATAGCTTCAACCTTTCAGTTTACTTCTTGAATTGACTGCTTTCAATTAAAATCGACGCCAACCCTGCTGTGTACGGGTATACAAATGTGTGTGTGTATTGGTTATTCAATGTCACAGTAGTCATATGAAGCCAATTTACCACTTCAAATTAAACCCTATTCAGCATTGACTGACTTATCACTCCCTGTACTTACTAGTTTCAAGGCCAAACCATGCTGCATAGTGAGGTTAGCTGTGTCAGTAGCATGTGGGTAGGGCAAGGCTGGGCTAGACAGGGCAGGGCTGTGCGTGCAGTGTTCCCCTCTCCTAGGCCACGTCTTGTGCAGAACGGCCCCTCCCGACCGTCCCCGTGGACGTCCCTTTGTTTGTCTTCGCTCACAAAGCCTCTCAATGATTTCCTGTCTACTGCTTGCAACCAAGACCCCCTCCTTCCTTCCTCTTCCTTCCAACACCCCTCCCCTCCTCCTCCAGCCCTGTTTTTCCACCCGTGCAGACCATCGAGGGGCTCTCCTCCTTGGGGAGCGGCTGTCACAGACTTGTGCCACTGACAGACATGCACCATGGAACAGGGGACTAGGAGGGAAGGAGGGGAAGGGGAGTGTCAAATGGAGGATTCACAATTTCATTGGATTTCTGAGGCCACTTAAAGCATGGTTTCAATATAGGTTCATACAGATGTAAGATCTTAATTTGAGCCCTACGGCTGCCTGCCCATTAGAGGGTTAAGGGCGGTAAAAAAAAACAAAAAAACGTGTGATTGGTCAAAATATATAATATTACAAGAAATATATACATGTAAATTGTATAATTCATTCAGTTGAGGCTCCTCAGAGGAGGAAAGGGAGTGAAATTCATAAAAATAGTGAAACATTAAAAGATAGATAAACTATACTAAATATTTTCACATCAGCAAATAATATATTAAAACACACTGTTTTGCAATGAAGGTCTACATTAGCAAACATCACTCTGTAGGATAGCACCATGGTGTAGCCGGAGGACAGCTAGTTGCTGTCCTCTTCTGGGTACATTGACTTCAATACGAAACCTAGGATGCTCATGGTTCTCACCACCCCCTTCCATAGTAATTATGTCAACTTCCGGAGGACGTCCTCCAAGCTATCAGAGCTCTTGCAGCATGAACTGACATGTTGTCCACCCAATCAAAGGATCAGAGAATGAATCTAGTACTGAAAGCATAAGCTACAGCTAGCTAGCACTGCAGTGCATAAAATGTGGTGAGTAGTTGACTCAAAGAGAGAAAGACAATAGTTGAACAACAAATTAACTAATTAAAAAATAAAGGAGAAGCAAGAGCGAGAGAGAGCGAGAAAGTGATCTACAGTTGAAGTCGGAAGTTTACATACACTTAGGTTGGACTCATTAAAACTCGTTTTTCAACCACTCCACAAATGTCTTGTTAACGAACTATAGCTTTGTGCATGACACAAGTAATTTTTCCAACAATTGTTTACAGATACAGATCGCTTATAATTCACTGTATCACAATTCCAGTGGGTCAGAAGTTTACATACGAAAAGTTGACTGTGCCTTTAAACAGCTTGGAAAATTCCAGAAAATGATGTCATGGCTTTAGAAGCTTCTGATAGGCTAATTGACATAATTTGAGTCAATTGGAGATGTACCTGTGGATGTATTTCAAGGTCTACCTTCAAACTCAGAGCCTCTTTGCTTGACATCATGGGAAAATCAAAAGAAATCAACCAAGATCTCAGAAAAGAAATTGTAGACCTCCACAAGTCTGGTTCATCCTTCGGAGCAATTTCCAAACGGTACCACGTTTATCTGTACAAACAATAGTACGCAAGTATAAACACCATGGGACCACGCAGCCGTCATACCCCTCAGGAAGGAGACGCGTTCTGTCTCCTAGAGATGATCGTACTTTGGTGCGAAAAGTGCAAATCAATCCCAGAACAACAGCAAAGGACCTTGTGAAGATGCTGGAGGAAACAGATACAAAAGTATCTATATCCACAGTAAAGCAAGTCCTATATCGACATGACCTGAAAGGCCGCTCAGCAAGGATGAAGCCACTGGTCCAAAACCGCCATAAAAAAGCCAGACTACGGTTTGCAACTGCACATTGGGACAAAGCTCGTACATTTTGGAGAAATGTCCTCTGGTCTGATGAAACAAATATAGAACTGTTTGGCCATAATGACCATCGTTATGTTTGGAGGAAAAAGGGGAATGCTTGCAAGCCGAAGAACACCATCCCAACCGTGAAGCACGGGGGTAGCAGCATCATGCTGTGGGGGTGCTTTGCTGCAGGAGGGACTGGTGCGCTTCACAAAATAGATGGCATCATGAGGAAGGAAAATGATGTGGATATATTGAAGCAACATCTCAAGACATCAGTCAGGTAGTTAATGCTTGGTCGCAAATGGGTCTTCCAAATGGACAATGACCCCAAGCATACTTCCAACGTTGTGGCAAAATGGCTTAAGGACAACAAAGTCAAGGTATTGGAGTGGCCATCACAAAGCCCTGACCTCAATTTGTGGGCAGAACTGAAACATCGTGTGCGAGCAAGGAGGCCTACAAACCTGACTCAGTCACACCAGCTCTGTCAGGAGTAATGGGCCAAAATTCACCCAACTTATTGTGGGAAGCTTGTGGAAGGCTACCCAAAACGTTTGACCCAAGTTAAACAATTTAAAGGCAATGTTACCAAATACTAATTGAGGGTATGTAAACTTCTGACCCACTGGGAATGTGATGAAATAAATAAAAGCTGAAATAAATCAATCATTCTCTCTACTATTATTCTGACATTTCACATTCTTAAAATAAAGTGGTGATCATAACTGACCTAAGACAGGGAATTGTTACTAGGATTAAATGTCAAAAATTGTGAAAAACTGAGTTTAAATGTATTTGGCTAAGGTGTATGTAAACTTCCGACTTCAACTGTATATTTCATTTTAAAAAATTGTACACTTTCACTTAGCTAACGAAGGCAGCTAGCTAGTTTAGCCTACTGAAACACCCAGCTCAAACAAAGAGGGATGCTGTGTTAGCTAGCTGGCTATGGCTATCCAACACTGGAACTCTTCCAAGTCAATGTAAGCTTTTGGTTTTATTAATTTATTGCCACCATGGCCCGCCGGTGTAACTGCTAAACAGCTTGCTGACTGTACACTGTACTGCATGATTGTAGCGGGTTTACTAACGTGTTAGTTCTAATAGCTATGTTGTCTAGCTAAAATGTTAGTTAATATTGTGACAATGATGTAGGCTGTGTGTATCGGTTAGCAGTTATGATATGAAGGTTTGGCTTGGAAAGGTGTTTTCGCCTGGTCACTGACAGCTGATGTGTTGTGCACTGAAGACCACAAGCAAAAAGAAAAGGTGAGAGCAGGAGGGTGCGTAGATGCAAGAAGGAGTTCTACAACGAGAAAAATTATCATGCTATTTGTATGTGGCTGCTATGAAAGTGAACTCTGTTTGCGTGTGATCAGGGGTGTATTCATTCTGCCAATTCTGTTGAAAAACATTTCTTAAACAACATGATGTGTGGACTAAAAAGCAGGATCAAATTAATTAGCCAGCTACTGTATTTTTGAGAAACATTGATTTTTTGGGGGTCAAATGAACCCGTTATCTACCTTTGATAAGAAGCTAGCTAGCTAGTTAGCTCCCATGCCAATTTCAAGTCTGACTAACTAACTCAGAAATATGAAGTTATTTCAGAATGAAAGGTAACTGGCTAGCACATCATGCTTTGTGATATTATGTTAGCTAGCTATCCCCTGTTAGATAAGTTTCTTCACTTATTGCATCTGCATGCTTGTTGTTCTCCCTGGAGCACTCGTTCATTCATGAGCTGGTTGCTCGTTTGTTCTCCCTGGAAACACTCGTTTGTTCGTGAGCTGGTTGCTCATTCTAAATAATATAAGCTAATCTGTTCAAAACTGTGGCAGCATGTGCAGCAGTGGTCATTCGGTTTTTGACAAGCAAAAGTGAAATAGGTGTATTTTTGCTGTTGTTCAAATGCACAGATCGCTTTATATATCTTCTCAAAGAAACTACCGGTAGTTCAAAAACTTTGCATCATATTTCTCTCATGCTTTGTTGACAACTCCAACCACCTCGTTCCCCAGGTACTCAGCCAATCAGCGGCCACCACTGTTTGAGACAATTTGCTACAGCAAGAAAATAATCCTGCAGCAACCGGAAATGTGAATTGTTATGTGGATTATAATTAATGCACATTTTTGTAGGGGTTGATAAATTTTTCGTAAGGGAAAATTAAGTCAGAAATTTCAAACTGGAAATTGCAAACTTCAGAAGCCTTCTTAAACCTCAAATGCACTACAAGTTTTACATTTCCTGGAAAGGTCTGCAACAGGATGATCAAATGGAGATCCTACATCTGTAGATTAGCATAGAGTAGAGTAACATTACCAAGAGGAACATATTGCTCATAGATTAATGTGATTGAAGGATAAAGAATTGGATAGCCAGAAAGAAGGATATTTGCCCTAGAGTTCAGTTCTATTGTATAGAGGGTTGCCAGGTGATGTAAGACACCATGTTGGAAGACCACCACATAAATTCTCCAATTCTTCCGACAACAACAGTTGAGTGGCTACCCCAAGCTGCATGATAACAGTGCCTAAAACTAGTTGATTCATCACCATGGTCAATTTCTGTGCAGTATTTGGCTGCTCTAACAAGGCAGGAAAGAGGAGGGAAAGAGGAGGGAAAATGTATGGACATTACAGCATAGGACAAAGGCCTCAATGGGATAGGACAACCTGTTGTTCCAGCCCAACAATAGATGTAATCTTTATATGACACTAAAACACCTGAATGAATTACACACAACCAACCAATCAAGAGCCCTGATGGTATAGGTGACCTGAAGAAGTGATATTCTAACATCAGGTGTGCTTTTAATTTGTTTATGTACTGTAGGTTCACCAGCTGACTTCTATAAAGACACCCATGTCGACTGGATTCCCACTGTGAAGATGAGCAATGCTGCAGCAGCATCAGTTTCTACTTCTACTACTTTGTCCTTTTCCAGATATTAAATGAGACATCGCTCAGTTAGAAAAAATGGTTGTCATATGCTGTGCCTTGGTCAATCTGAATGAATCTGTTGTGCCATTTAAGTAGCGAGCACCTTCACCTTGTAGTCTTGACAAAAGTGCCCCCTTATTAAACCAAATGAAGGGTGTAGCAATAACTGCTGATTAAACAGGAACACAGTTTCACAGTCATTTATTTACAGTATGTACACATGTATAAATATATAACATACCCTGATGAAGACAGCTTGTCTGTCGAAACGTTGGTTATTCGGTTAAAAAATGATGGAATCTGAGTTCCTAGAGTGTGGGGCTCCTTTTCTTTTCCAAGTGTTCTACTCCGTTAGCCAGCACCTTGCCTAAATATGTGTGCATTTATTTTGCCTCCAAATGAATATATAGCATGTCATTTGGAACAACATGTCAAATACTATTGTTTACAGTGAGGGAAAAAAGTATTTGATCCCCTGCTGATTTCGTACGTTTGCCCACTGACAAAGAAATTATCAGTCTATCATTTTAATGTTAGGTTTATTTGAACAGTGAGAGACAGAATAACAACAAAAAAATCCATGTAAAAAATGTTATGAATATATTTGCATTTTAATGAGGGAAATAAGTATTTGACCCCCTCTCAATTAGAAAGATTTCTGGCTCCCAGGTGTCTTTTATACAGGTAACGAGCTGAGATTAGGAGCATACTCTTAAAGGGAGTGCTCCTAATCTCAGTTTGTTACCTGTATAAAAGACACCTGTCCACAGAAGCAATCAATCAATCAGATTCCAAACTCTCCACCATGGCCAAGACCAAAGAGCTCTCCAAGGATGTCAGGGACAGGATTGTAGACCTACACAAGGCTGGAATGGGCTACAAGACCATCGCCAACCAGCTGGTGCGATTATTCGCAAATGGAAGAAACACAAAAGAACTGTCAATCTCCCTCGGTCTGGGGCTCCATGCAAGATCTCACCTCGTGAGAACGGTGAGGAATCTGCCCAGAACTACACGGGAGGATCTTGTCAATGATCTCAAGGTGTTACACCCCTGAAAAAGGGGAGAAATAATCACGAGAGTGATGCAGTTATGTTTCCTCACTGAAAACTTTAGTATAATGATTTTACAAAAATACCACATTTTACAGAACAACAGATCTACAGGAAATAGATAGTTTTGTAGGGTACAAAGCTTATTCAAGTCACAACAGCATAAACTGTAATTCACTAAAACATATACAAATGTTTCAATATAACTGTCAAGCACAAAGTAGCTTTAGCTCAGTAACCCATAACTAAATTCATCAACAATGTCAACAAAATGTTCTAAACACATTATACAAATAACCCCAAAATATTATTATTAACGCATATGTTCATTCAGAATTAACATAAAATGGCAGCTACTCTCAGTACGAAGCTATTCTTCGCAGCAACCGAGCAGGATTTCACTCACACACGCACATATTACACTCTAACTTACTCAAGATGTTACTAAACACACCTTAAAACACTCTTGACATGTTAGCAAGTTATTACATTTAAATTAACTCATTTTATATCAATAACGTACCTGATAAAGGGGAGAAATAATCACGAGAGTGATGCAGTTATGTTTCCTCACTGAAAACTTTAGTATAATGAGGAAAAAGACCGCGATTTCCCCAGGAACTTGGGTGGAGACCAGAGCAATCGATCTCAGGCTCATAGATTAAAAGCATTTAGTAGATCACAGATTAACACTTTTACCCTTAAATTAGGCACCACAAAATAAAGTAGTCAATATAACGTTTAAACATTCCTCTTACAATTTTTTCCCTTTTTACACTTGATGGATTTTAACCTTTTAACACAATTATGAATTTTATCAATCTCTATGAACTAGTACTGAATGCATTATCTTTTTAACCTTAGATATTTTAAGATCCTCACATACCATGAACTTACTAATACTTTTTAGTGTATAACAGGCTATGAAAACAATTGGTAACACACTACGCCGTGAAGGACTGATATCCTGCAGCGCCCGCAAGTTCCCCCTGCTCAAGAAAGCACATATACAGGCCCGTCTGAAGTTTGCCAATGAACATCTGAATGATTCAGAGGAGAACTGGGTGAAAGTGTTGTGGTCAAATGAGACCAAAATCGAGCTCTTTGGCATCAACTCAACTCGCCATGTTTGGAGGAGGAGGAATGTTGCCTATGACCCCAAGAACACCATCCCCACCGTCAAATATAGAGGTGGAAACATTATGCTTTGGGGGTGTTTTTCTGCAAAGGGGACAGGACAACTTCACCGCATCAAAGGGACGATGGACAGGCCATGTACCATCAAATCTTGGGTGAGAACCACCTTTCCTCAGCCAGGGCATTGAAAATGGGTCGTGGATGGGTATTCCAGCATGACAATGACCAAGAATGAGCACCTTAAGGTCCTGGAGTGGCCTAGCAAGTCTCCAGACCTTAATCCTATAGAAAATCTGCCAAATGTCAGCCTCGAAACCTTGGAGAAGATCTGCAAAGAGGAGTGGAACAAAATCCCTCCTGAGATGTGTGAAACCTGGTGGCCAACTACAACAAACGTCTGACCTCTGTGATTGCCAACAAGGGTTTCGCCACGAAGTACTAAGTTATGTTTTGCAGAGGGGTCAAATACTTATTTCCCTCTTTAAAATGCAAATCAATTTATAAAATTTTTGACATGCGTTTTTCTGGATTTCTTTGTTGTTATTCTGTCTCTCACTGTTCAAATAAACCTACCATTATAATTATAGACTGATCATGTCTTTGTCAGTGGGCAAACATACAAAATCAGCAGGGGATCAAATACTTTTTTCCCTCACTGTAGCTAGCTAGCTAGCCAAACAATGAACATGTTTGGCTAACAACAACTCATAACTTTACTACCATGCATGAATCTGCAGGTAGCTGAAGTTAACCAATTAGGTTCAATGTTGGCTAGCTGAGATACGAATAATACTACTACACAGATCTAACATTAGCTAGCTAACATTACACTTTAACTTGCAATTAAAACAACTTTCTGACAACATTTGAAACTTATAATATCTGAAAATGTAGTTAGCGAGACTCTTTTACCCATATACAGTGCCTTGCAAAAGTGTTCATCCCCCTTGGTGATTTTCCTATTTTGTTGCATTACAACCTGTAATTTAAATGGATTTTATTTTGATTTCATGTAATGGACATACACAAAATAGTCAAAATTGGTGAAGTGAAATGAAAAAAAATAACTTGTTTCAAAATATTCTAAAAAATAAATAACGGAAAAGTGGTGCGTGCATATGTATTCACCCCCTTTGCTATGAAGCCCCTAAATAAGATCTGGTGCAACCAATTACCTTCAGAAGTCACATAATTAGTTAAATAAAGTCCACCTGTGTGCAATCTAAGTGTCACATGATCTCAGTATATATACATCTGTTCTGAAAGGCCCCAGAGTCTGCAACACCACTGAGCAAGGGACACCACCAAGCAAGCGGCACCATGAAGACCAAGGAGCTCTCCAAACAGGTCAGGGACAAAGTTGTGGAGAAGTACAGATCAGCGTTGGGTTATAAAAACATATCAGAAACTTTGAACATATCACGAAGCACCATTAAATCTATTATTAAAACATTGAAAGAATATGGCACCACAACAAACCTGCCAAGAGAAGGCCGCCCACAAAAACTCACAGACCAGGCAATGAGGGCATTAATCAGAGAGGCAACAAAGATATCAAAGATAACCCTGATGGAGCTGCAAAGCTCCACAGCGGAGATTGGAGTATCTGTCCATTGGACCACTTTAAGCCGTACACTCCACAGAGCTGGGCTTTACGGAAAAGTGGCCAGAAAAAAGCTGTTGCTTAAAGAAAAAAATAAGCAAACACGTTTGGTGTTCGCCAAAAGGCATGTGGGAGACTCCCCAAACATATGGAAGAAGGTACTCTGGTCAGATGAGACTAAAATTGACCTTTTTGGCCATCAAGGAAAATGCTATGTCTGGCGCAAACCCAACACCTCTCATCACCCCGAGAACACCATCCCCAGTGAAGCATCGTGGTGGCAGCATCATGCTGTGGGGATGTTTTTCATCAGCAGGGACTGGGAAACTGGTCAGAATTGAAGGAATGATGGATGGCGCTAAATACAGGGAAATTCTTGAGGGAAACCTGTTTCAGTCTTCCAGAGATTTGAGACTGGGACAGAGCTTCACCTTCCAGCAGGACAATGACCCTAAGCATACTGCTTAAGCAACACTCGAGTGGTTTAAGGGGAAACATTTAAATATCTTGGAATGGCCTAGTCAAAGCCCAGACCTCAATCCAATTGAGAATCTGTGGTATGACTTAAAGATTGCTGTACACCAGCGGAACCCATCCAACTTGAAGGAGATGGAGCAGTTTTGCCTTGAAGAGTGGGCAAATATCCCACTGGCTAGATGTGCCAAGCTTATAGACAATAGTTATGCATGCTCAAGTTGTTTGTTTCACAATAAAAAATATTTTGCATCTTCAAAGTGATAGGCATGTTGTTTAAATCAAATTATACAACCCCCCCAAAAAAGGCAAGAAAATAGGAAAAATGCCAAGGGGGGTGAATACTTTTGCAAGCCCCTGTACATGGATGAACGCTTCTCCCTTTCTTTCACAGATGCCATGGTTGCCCTTAGTTTGAAGATATAATCCAGAGACAGGTGTTTTATACAACAGCCTTCTATGTGTTCTCTTTTCAGCTCCCTCCGCATATTTGCAATCCAACACCAGAATATTCTCCATCTCCTTAGCTATCATACTCTACTTCCACCGGGCATTCCACTGATTTCAAAACTCGGTCAACAACACTGTTGATCACCGTTTCAGAAGACTCTACAATGTCTGGTTCAATTAAAATGTTTTTACCTAAATCAGGGATTTCCTCATCGTCTGATTCGTTTTCAGAGTGAGAGAGGGTCAGCATGGCAAAATCATCCTCCAGAAAGTGGAGTGCATAAGCAACACTTTTGCAGTTCTTCGTGATATCTTTCAAAAAAAGCTGCATTAGAAAGGATTACCTACACATACTGAGCAGCTCATGGTATAGACAGAAGCATGCTACATGGCAGACCGATCCGGACAGCCCATCCATTATCTCAGCCAATCATGCCTAGCGGGAAGGTTCCTGTCTTTTTCTGTGGCTAAACCAACCAGGCTTGTAATTTAACAATTTTATTCGTATTTACAGATGGCATACAAGTTTGTTATTAAGGCACGTGAAAGTTCACATATTCCAGAATGCATTTCTGCCAAAAAACGCATTTTGATAACAAGAAAATACGTTCTAATGATTCTCTTGTGAAGTAGTGACATGCGACATACGAGTCACATATTGTATGGGTGAAATGAAAAGTATTTAGCATGTCATCTCTGCTTTGCCTTGCCGCATTAAATATAATGTATTTCTTCTAGCCTAACTATTGTTAATTTCTTTTACAATTCAAACACCTTTAGCATAGACAATGTAACTGTTGTGGTAGTCTTAGGCAAACCATATTCACTATCACAGTGGCACCTCCAAGTACCACTCAAACCTTCTGGGAGAAAAGTATCTGGCATTGAACTTGATAGTAGCAGTTGTGTGTATGTTTTAAGATAAGGATCCCATAATCTCCTGCTTCCAGACATTTCATTAGATTACAAGGGTTGGATTTGCACTAAACAATTTCATGTCAGCACCTCATGTACATTGTTTACTGGTATAATTTTTTTATTGACAACAGATACCTCAACAATATGTAAACAATATGTGATTTAAGCTAATGCAGGGATAGGCAACTCCAGTCCTCGGGAGCCTGATTGGTGTCACACTTTTGCCCCAGCCCCAGCTAACACACCTGACTCCAATAATCAACTAATCATGATCTTCACTTTAGAATGAAATTAAGGGAATGGGGATACCTAGTCAGTTGCACAACTGAATGCATTCAACCGAAATGTATCTTCCGCATTTAATCCAACCCCTCTTATCAGCTTTTTTTGCTAGGGATGGGGAAAAAGTGAGACACCACTCCGGCGCCCGAGGACTGGAGTTGCCCATCCCTGGGCTAATGCCATCATACTGTAGGCCAGTGGTTCCCAACTCCAGTCCTCGAGTACACCCAACTCCGGTCCTCGAATACCCCCAACAGTACACATTTTTATTATAGCCCCGGACAAGCATACCTGATTCAACTTGTCAACTAATCATCAGGCCCTGTTAGCGGTACTCGAGGACCGGAGTTGGGAACCACTGCTCTAGACCTATGGCTGCATTGGTCTTGCATGCCATTATCATCAGCTGCAAAATGGGTTCACGTCAGAGGAGGCTGGTGGGAGGAGCTATAGGAGGAAGGGCTCATTGTAATGGCTGGAATGGAATTAATGGAACGGTATCAAACACATCAAACATATGGAAACCACATGTTTGATTCCATTTATTCCCCTCCAGCCATTACAGACTGATATCCTGAGAAAGCGCGACAATCAAATAAAACCAATTGGAGAGCTTACAACTGAACGAAAGATAATGTTCATTTGAGAATACAACACAGAAACACACACAAATTAGGCTGTGTTTACACAGGCAGCCCAATTCTGATCTTTTTTTCACTCATTTGTCTTTTGACCAATCAGATCAGCTTTGAAAAATATCTGATGTGAAAAGACCTGATGTGATTGGTCAAAAGACCAATTAGTGGAAAGAATATCAGAATTGGGCTGCCTGTGTAAACGCAGCCACAGAGACAGATTCCCTTCCCCTCTTTATTGCAAGATTGTGATCTGTGATTAATCAACATTGACAGCAGTTTATCTTGAATAATAGTTTTAAGTTAACAATTAAAACAAGTTTGAACACTTCAAAGAATCAACACTTTATGTCATATCATTTCAAAGTGTACAAGTAAGGTAACTCATATGTAAAGGTTAGACATCTTAATAACAACTAGGCTATTATTACTAAAGCATCACTTCAGGCAGTGGCGGCTCCTGAAAAAATTCTCAGGAGGGGCAATTTTTCTGATGATTTAGGTGACCTACACACATTTAAAAAAAGATATGTCCAGCAACAACATGAAGACAGGGGCAGCATATAAGTCAATACCAGAAGCATTTATTGACTGATCTCAAAAGTGTTGGCTTACCAGGGTTGGTGGAGCCCTCAGTTTCATCTTTGCCTCGCAAAGCTAACTCAAACACTCCGCAAAACTTCACACACTGGATTAGCCGGCTGAGGATGTGGCGGTTCTTGCTAATGTCGTAGTAAATATATTTGTTATAGTGAATATGGAATATGATATGTTGAGTAAAATGTTGTGCTAAGATCTATTTAGGTCAGGAGCTGGTTATAAGTTCTGTTCCTATCCAATAACAATGGACAAAAGGGTCCTATCTTGTCAGCCTTGTCAGCAGGTGGCCAAGGACAACACCCACGCCATAGGCCTCTCAGTTCTTCCAACTCACGAGTTCTTGCTCTGAGGACACACACACACACAAACACACACACACACACATCATCACTGTTAAACACACACACACACACACACACACATCATCACTGTTAAACACACACACACACACACACACACAAAAATCCCCTCTCTTAGGCTGAACATTTGAAGACAGAGAACCCGACTCAGAGCCAATGCAACAGTGACAGTAGCCTGCAGGGGACCTCGCCCAACTCATCAGGACCAATCAGAAGATCAGAACTACTAGATTGAACCTACTTCATTTATTGCATAAAATGTCTGCACACAATGTTTCGGGGCTCTCTTCAGATAATAATAATAATAATAATAATAATAATAATAATATGCCATTTAGCAGACGCTTTTATCCAAAGCGACTTACAGTCATGCGTGCATACATTTTTGTGTATGGGTGGTCCCGGGGATCGAACCCACTACCTTGGCGTTACAAGCACCATGCTCTACCAGCTGAGCTACAGAAAGTGGATACTCATGGATGCGCATTGCAATTGTAAAATGTCAACACAATTGGAGACACCACGTCATTTTTGGAGACATGTTATTGACAGTAAACTATTGTAGATGCGACTGCTAACTAACTAAAACATTTTAGCTGGCTAGCTAATCATCTTAGCTAAATGTGGGGCAAACAATTCAGTTATTTACCGTTAATTTGAGGGATTGGGGTGAAAGAAATCGAGTTACATAGTGATACTTTACGATATACTGTATTGACAATATCGCAATATTTTAGCGCTAGTTGGCTGTACCTGCACCAAAACACCATTATTGTTCCTTCATAGCTTGTTCTCAATCTTTTCACATTGGGAGCCAATTTGTTTTCAGCACTTTTATTTCCATGACTGATCAAAACTCGTTCTCATGGCTTTCTGATCCCTCTGCAACAGACATATGGTGCGCAATAAAATCACAGTATCGAATCGCAATACGTATAGAATCATGAGACTCGCAATGCTGATGCATATATCTTATCGTGAGGTTCCTGGCAATTCCCAGCCCAAGTTCATTTGCCACAACAAATCTCTTCGCTAGCAAACGCGATGTCTTCTCCAAAACGGCAATGTGTCTCCAGCAATGTTTACTTTTTTGACGTTCTATGGCATCTCCACTTTCCAAGCATATATGACCACATGTAATATTTTGGTAAGTGATGCAAATAGTGAACTATGTAGGGCCAGGATGTAAAATATATGTAGCTGCAGCAATTTCTCTTATCTGATATGGTAAGTAATGGGGCTTAATTTATAGCTCCCTAAGAGTTTGACGAACGGGTCCGTGAACGCGATTCCAGATATATTTACCTCTGAATAAACTGCCTTTATTACACCATATCCACATCCAGTAAACTTGTGATTATCAACACTAACCTCATCGTTGTGGCGGCGGACAGCTAGCCTGTATCCCTCGTCATCCAGTTGAGTGAGTGGCAATGTCTTTTTTCGTTCGTACCAATTTTTGGAAAATCCTCGGGTGTAGGACTTTCCGCCTTTAGTAGAAACCTGTTGAATTATTAAATTTGGTCTGGGAGGTCCTAATTGTTTCGTTGCCAATTTATCTTCATTTGTTCGCCGACAAAAAGGAACTTCTTTCAAACAATCCACTCTTTTCTCAGTTACGTTCATGGTTACGTAACGTATGACGAAAGCGCGTAAGTGCAAGCCCACAGACACCCATTGAGATTGTATTGAAGGCTCTGAAATTTGAAAAAAATAGATTTTACATGGGAGTCTATGACAGAAGTTCTGGGCGATTTTCAATCTGACTGAAATCGCCCCAAAAGGGGGTGGAGTCATTTGAAGCACGACTTTAGCCTGATTCGACATTTAGTGGCAGTGTGGCACTGTGGCAGATCAGACGTATAGATTACAACACTGATAACTACTGTTGCCGTGATATAATTGATTAGAAAAAAAATCCCTTCCTTTTCCCGTTTGGCAGTGCGTCGCCCATATCGCCCTATTGAACAGGCCGTCCCTGACTTCAGGGGAACAAAAAAAGGTAAGCCACTGATCCCTGATCTACTTGGTGAGCAGACTTCTAATCCAGCCCAGCAATAGCACACTTGATTATCAACTAATTAGGTTAGATAAATTGAATCAGCATTTTAAGACTACCTTCATTGTTAGAACCTTTGTAGGAGCATTGTTAAATCTCTGAGCTGTTTCCCAAAACCATCGTTATTAACGTTGCACTACAGTGTCTTCAGAAAGTACTCAAACCCCTTGACTTTTTCCACATTTTGTTGTGTTAGAGCCTGCATTTAAATTTATTACATTTAGATTTTTTGTCACTGGCGTTCACACAATAACCAATAATGTCAAAGTGGAATTATGTTTTTAGACATTTTTACAAATGAATTAAAAGCTAAAATTTGAAATGTCTTGAAGTATTTAACCCCTTTGTTATGGTAAGCCTAAATAAGTTCAGGAGTAAAACTTAGCTTAACAAGTCACATAATAAGTTGCATGGACTCACTCTGTGTGCAATAATAATTTTTTACATGATTTTTGAATGGCTACCTCATCTCTGTACCCCACACATACAATTATCTGTAAGGTCCCTCAGTCAAGCAGTGAATTTCAAACACAGATTCAAATCAAATCAAAATAAATGTTATTTGTCACATGCGCCAAATACAACAGGTGTAGACTTTAACATGAAATGCTTACTTACAAGCCCTTAACCAACAGTGCAGTTCAAGAAATAGTGTTAATAATATATTTACTAAATAAACATTAGTAAAAAAAAATTAAAAAAAATAACAATAAAATAACAATAACGAGGCTATATACAGGTGATACCTGTACCGAGTCAATGTACGGGTACAGGTTAGTCGAGGTAATTTGTAAGTAGGGGTAAAGTGACTATGCATAGATAATAAACAGCGAGTAGCAACAGTGTAAAAACAAAGGGGGGGGGGGGGGGGTCAATATAAATAGTACGGGTGGCCATTTGATTAATTGTTCAGCAGTCTGAACCTAGACTTGGCGCTCCGGTACCGCTTGCCGTGCGGTAGCAGCGAGAACAGACTATGACTTGGGCGACTGGAGTCTTTGACAATTTCTGGGGCCTTCCTCTGACACCACAAAGTGTCAACCACAAAGACAGAGGTTTTCCAATGCCTCGCAAAGAAGGTCAACTATTGGAAAAAGCAGACATTGAATATCCCTTTGAGCATGGTGAAGTTATTCATTACACTTTGGATGGTGTATCAATACACCCAGTCACTACAAAAATACAGCCGTCCTTCCTAACTCAATTGCCGGAGAGTAAGGAAACTGCTCAGGGATTTCACCATGAGACCAATGATGACTTTAAAAAAGTTAGAGTTTAATGGCTGTGATAGAAAACTGAGAATGGATTAACATTGTAGTTACTCCACAATACTAACCTAATTGACAGAGTGAAAAGAAGGAAGCCTGTACATAATACAAATATTCCAAAACATGCAACTGTTTTGCAACAAGGCACTAAAGTAAAACTGCAAGAAATGTGGCAAAGCAATTAACTTTTTTTTCCTGAATACAAAGTGTTATGTTTGGGGCAAAGCCAATACAACACATTGAGTACCACTCTCCATATTATCAAGCATAGTGGTGGCTGCATTATGTTATGCTTGTAATCGTTAAAGACTGGGGAGTTTTTCAGGATTAACAAAAACTAAATGGAGCTAAGCACAGGCAAAATCCTAGAGGAAAACCTGGTTCAGTCTGCTTTCCACCAGACACTGGGAGATGAATTCACCTTTCAGCAGGACAATAACCTAAAACACAAGTGAATGTTCCTGAGTGAATGTTCCTGAGTGGTTTTGACTTAATTGAAAATCTATGGCAAGACCTGAAAATGGTTGTCTAGTAATGATCAACAACCAATTTGACAGAGCTTGAAGAATTTTGAAAAGAATAATGGCAAATGTTGCACAATGAAGGTGTGGAAAGCTCTCAGAGTCAGAAAGACTTAGTTATAATAGTGTCACGTTCGTTTAAGGATGGGTCAGACCAAGGCGCAGCGTGAAATGCGTACATGTTTATTTAAATGATAAACACACGACAAACCAACGAAACGTGAAGCCCTAAGGCTACACACAAAACAAGCCTACTCACGGAACAAGATCCCACAACTAACGAGTGCCAATAGGCTGCCTAAGTATGATCCCCAATCAGAGACGACGAGCGACAGCTGCCTCTGATTGGGAACCACACCGGCCAACATAGATCTACACATACTAGATCATTCACATAGATATACACAACATAGAATATTCACACCCTGACTCAACATATAAGAGTCCCCTGAGTCAGGGTGTGACAAATAGCTGCCAAAGGTGCTTCTACAAAGTATCGACTGAGGGGTGTGAATATTTCTGTATTTAATGTTCAATACATTTACAAACATGTTTTTACTTTGTCATTATTGTGTGCTGTGTGTAAATGGGTAAGAGAATAAAATCCATTTCATCAATTTTGAGTTCAGGCAACAAAATGTGGAATAAGTCAAGGGGTATGAATACCTTCTGCGTCACTTTATACACAGAAGGTCTCCGCTAAACACATAATCACATGGTTTATCCGCCTCTCTGTGACCACTGATAACTTCATAACAGAGTTGACTACAAATGCAAAGTTGTCAATGTCTTTGCAATTGATACAACCCAGGGATGCATAAAAAGATGCCTCAAATTAAAACCGAGATGACTGAATTAAAATATAAATACAGTAGGCCAATTTCAATCATATTGAAATACATTTCATGTTCAATAAATTGAGTTATATTTTGCTACTTGAAGGCTGTCTGAAATCTGTCTCAATATATTTCATAATGTGTAGCCTAACATGTGCACAATGATGTGCCAAATCTTGATTTAGTGTATTATTATAGGGTAACCATTAGAATAAGCCGCCTCAATATTTGCAGCCATAGGTGATAATATCTTTCTAGGAGCTGATCCGTCGTCATTATTGTGTTTTAATTCTAATGATTTTAATTAAAAAAGCTGATCCGAGAGCAGTGTTGCCTTTCTTTCGATCCTCAGTCTCGATAAATGCCTCAACGACGCACTTAGCGAACGTTCTGTATGTTAGCCTGCACATCCAGCAGGGTTGGCATGCTCCAGTTGTAATAGGTTTACACATCGTGTGTGACTTTAAAACTGTATTTTTGCTTTTGTTAACAACATTTACTAACATAACTACACATACACAGTGTAGAAAACATTAGGAACACCTGCTCTTTCCATGACATAGACTGACCAGGTGAATCCAGGTGAAAGCTATGATCCCTTAGTGATGTCACTTGTAAAATCCGCTGCAATCTGTGTAGATGTAGGGGAGGAGACAGGTTAAAGAAGGATTTCCAAGCCTTGAGACGATTAAGACATGGATTGTGCTTGTGTGCCATTCAGAGTGTGAATGGGCAAGACAAAATATTGAAGTGCCTTTGAACGGGGTATGGTAGTAGGTGCCAGGGACACCGATTTGAGTGTGTCAAGAACTGCAACGCTGCTGGGTTTTTGACGCTCAACAGTTTCCCATGTGTATCAAGAAAGGTCCACCACCCGAAGGACATCCAGCCAACTTGACACAACTGTGGGAAGCATTGGAGTCAGCATGGGCCAGCATCCCTGTGGAACGCTTTCGATACCTTATAGAGTCCATGCCCCGACGAATTGGGGCTGTTCTGAGGGCAAAAGGGGGTGCAACTCAATATTAGGAAGGTGTTACTAATGTTTTGTACACTCAGTGTATAACCCATTTGTATACAAGGATGTACCCTTATTCTCTTCGGACATTTGAACCTTGAAATATTGATTGGGACCTTGTCATATGCATACAAGGTTTCACAGCTCTCTGTACCTGAGGACAGAAAACATCACAAAGAAACAGGCTTCATTATACTCAAATTAGACGGCACTGAATATTATGTTGCTATATCTCTCTGTCCTCAGTTTTTCTCGCTAGGGACTGGAACTGGAGAATATTGACATAACATACTCCCAGAGTAGCCTACTCTCTCCCTTCTCTGACAGCTGGAGCTGCAAATTCGAGTTTGTATTTTAATTTACAATGATAAATGCATCAAGATAGCTAACTAGCTAATATGACGTTAGCTAGCTGGTGATATTTAATTCACTTAGCTAGCTATACAGTATGTAAAGTTAGCTATCTAGCTAGCTAACATTACGTTAGCAGCTAATTTGAGTTAGCCTGCACACTAAGTTCCTGTAGCAAGCTAGCAAGCTAGCCAATAATTAATCCCTATGTGGAAGAGTTATGTATGGTTTTTAAATAACATTTACATTTCAGTCATTTAGCATACGCTCTTATCCAGAGCGGCTTACATTAGTGCATTCATCTTGTGATAGCTAGGTGAGACAACAACATATCACAATTGTAGAAGGCACATTTTCTATCAGCAAAGTCAGTGTTTGTAGGAAAAGACAAGTGCAATATTTGTTTAAAATATATTCTGGAATATATTTCAATGCAATAAATGCATTGAACCCCCCAAAAATGTCAGAGTACATTTTGCAGGATGAAAATACAGTGCCTTAAGAAAGTATTCACACCCCTTGACCCCTTTTCCATATTTTGTTGTTACAAAGTGGGATTAAAATGGATTGAATTGTCACTATTTGTCAACGATCTACGCAAAATACTCTGTAATGTGAATGTGCAAGAAAAATGTGAACGTAATTTATTTTTTATGGAAAATAAAACACTAATATCTTGATTAGATAGGTATTCAACCCATTGAGTCAATACATGTTAGAATCGCCTTTGGCAGCGATTACAGCTGTGAGTCTTTCTGGGTACGTTTCTAAGAGCTTTGCACACATGGATTGTACAATATTTGCCCATTACACTTAAAACAATTCTTTAAGCTTTGTGAAGTTGGTTGTTGACCATTGCTAGACAGCCATTTTCAAGTCTTGACATATATCTTCAACCCAATTTAAGTCAAAACTGTAACTAGGCCACTCAGGAACATTCTATGTTGTCTTGATTAGCAACTCCAGTGTATATTTGGCCTTGTGTTTTAGGTAATTGTCCTGCTGAAAGGTGAATTTGTCTCCCAGTGTCTGTTGGAAAGCAGACTGAAAAAGTATACTCGGTCATAACAGACTTTATATGGGCAAATACAATTCATAGAATAAAAAGGAATGTTTTACATCTTTTACATCTGAGAGTGGTTTTAACATTCAAGACTTTGAATTGTATCTACTCACTACTCAGGGCTTTTACTTGTGACATATAGTTAAATGTACTAAAGAGGAACAATGCGTACATATTGAAAATGTGCATGCTCATCCCCAGAATCGTTTACATGTTTATTTTCAAAAGATAAAGCTAAGAACATTAATAACTTCATAGTTAAGAACACTATAGCAATATGGAAGAAAGTGAAACATATTCTACAAGAACCAATATCACTACCTAGAAGCACAAAATTATGGAACAATCCCTGGATAGCTTTTCAGAATTAATCGATGAATTGGTCCACATGGAAAACTAAAGTCATAGAAATCATACATTTATTGGTAAAAGGAAATACATTTATTTCCATGACAGCTTTAAAAAGCAATTTTGGATTGACCAATGTACAGTGAGGGAAAAAAGTATTTGATCCCCTGCTGATTTTGTACGTTTGCCCACTGACAAAGAAATGATCAGTCTATAATTTTAATGGTAGGTTTATTTGAACAGTGAGAGACAGAATAACAACAAAAAAATCCAGAAAAACGCATGTCAAAAATGTTATAAATTGATTTGCATTTTCATGAGGGAAATAAATATTTGACCACTCTGCAAAACATGACTTAGTACTTGGTGGCAAAACCCTTGTTGGCAATCACAGAGGTCAGACGTTTCTTGTAGTTGGCCACCAGGTTTGCACACATCTCAGGAGAGATTTTGGCACACTCCTCTTTACAGATCTTCTCCAAGTCATTAAGGTTTCGAGGCTGACGTTTGGCAGCTCGAACCTTCCGCTCCCTCCACAGATTTTCTATGGGATTAAGGTCTGGAGACTGGCTAGGCCACTCCAGGTCCTTAATGTGCTTCTTCTTGAGCCACTCCTTTGTTGACTTGGCCGTGTGTTTTGGGTCATTGTCATGCTGGACTACCCATCCCCGAACAATTTTCAATGCCCTGGCTGAGGTAAGGAGGTTCTCACCCAAGATTTGACGGTACATGGCCCCGTCCATTGTCCCTTTGATGCGGTGAAGTTGTCCTGTCCCCTTAGCAGAAAAACACCCCCAAAGCATAATGTTTCCACCTCCATGTTTGACGGTGGGGATGGTGTTCTTGGGGTGATAGGCAGCATTCCTCCTCCTCCAAACACGGCGAGTTGAGTTGATGCCAAAGAGCTCCATTTTGGTGTCATCTGACCACAACACTTTCACCCAGTTCTCCTCTGAATCATTCAGATGTTCATTGGCAAACTTCAGACATGCCTGTATATGTGCTTTCTTGAGCAGGGGGACCTTGCGGGCGCTGCAGGATTTCAGTCCTTCACGGCATAGTGTGTTACCAATTGTTTTCTTGGTGACTATGGTCCCAGCTGCCTTGAGATCATTGACAAGATCCTCCCGTGTAGTTCTGGGCTGATTCCTCACCGTTCTCATGATCATTGCAACTCCACGAGGTGAGATCTTGCATGGAGCCCCAGGCCGAGGGAGATTGACAGTGTTTTTGTGTTTCTTCCATTTGCGAATAATCGCACCAACTGTTGTCACCTTCTCACCAAGCTGCTTGGCGATGCTCTTGTAGCCCATTCCAGCCTTGTGTAAGTCTACAATCTTGTCCCTGACATCCTTGGAGAGCTCTTTGGTCTTGGCCATGGTGGAGAGTTTGGAATCTGATTGATTGATTGCTTCTGTGGACAGATGTCTTTTATACAGGTATCAAACTGGGATTAGGAGCACTCCCTTTAAGAGTGTTTTCCTAATCTCAGCTCGTTACCTGTATAAAAGACACCTGGGAGTCAGAAATCTTTCTGATTGAGAGGGGGTCAAATACTTATTTCCCTCATTAAAATGCAAATCAATTTATAACATCTTTGACATGCGTTTTTATGGATTTTTTTGTTGTTATTCTGTCTCTCACTGTTCAAATAAACCTACCATTACAATTATAGACTGATAATTTATTTGTCAGTGGGCAAACGTACAAAATCAGCAGGGGATCAAATACTTTTTTCCCTCACTGTATATCCTATCACAGCCATTAAACTCTGTAACTGTTTTAAAATCACCATTGGCCTCATGGTGAAATTCCTGAGTGATTTCCTTCCTCTCCGGCAACGGAGTTAGGAAGGGAGCCTGTATCTTTGTAGCGACAGGGTATAAAAATGTATTAATAACTTCACCATGCTCAAAGGGATAATCAATGTATGTTTATTTTTTTTATTTTTTACAATCTACCAATAGGTGCCCTTCTTTGCGAACCATTGGAAAACCTCCCTGGTCTTTGTGGTTGAATCTGTGCTTGAAATTCCCTGCTTGACTGAGGGACCTTACAGATAATTGTATGTGTGGGGTACAGAGATGGGGTAGTTATTTAAAAAGCATGTTAAACACTATTGTTGCACACAGAGTGAGTCCATGCAACTAATTAAGTGACCTGGTTATTTTCTTACTCTTACATTTATTTAGGCTTGCCATAACAAAAGGGTTGAATACTCATTGACTCAAGACATTTCAGCTTTTCATTTTTAATTAATTTGTAAACATTTCTAGAAACATAATTCCACTTTAACATTATGGGGTATTGTGTGTAGGCCAGTGACCAAAAATCTCAATTTAATCCATTTTACATTCAGGCTGTAACACTACAAAATGGGGTATGAATACTTTCTGAAGGCACTGTACATATCCATAATAATACAAATATGGAGGTGTGAAAATTATATATAATATTAAAATTAAAATAAATGTATGTCACGTTTATATATGGGTGGTACATATAATATAATATATTTTTTAAATACTGTATATGTCACATTCGTTGATATATATGGCCATACAGTGTATTCGGAAAGTATTCAGACCCTTTGACTTTTTCCACATTTTGTTACGTTACAGCCTTATTCTAAAATGTATTAAATTGTTAGTTTTTTCTCATCAATCTACACACAATACCCCATAATGACAAAGCAAAAACAGGTTTTTAGAAATGTTTGCAATTGTATTAAAAATAATAAACTTTAATATTATATTTACGTAAGTATTCAGACCCTTTACTCAGTACTCTGTTGAAGTACCTTTGGCAGCGATTATAGCCTCAAGTCTTTTTGGGTATATCGCTACAAGCTTGGCACACCTGTATTTGGGGAGTTCCTCACATTCTTCTCTGCAGATCCTCTTATGCTCTGTCAGGTTAGATGGGGAGCGTCGCTGCACAGCTATTTTCAGGTCTCTCCAGAGATGTTTGATCAGGTTCAAGTCCGGGCTCTGGCTGGGCCACTCAAGGACATTCAGAGACTTGTCTCAAAGCCACTCCTACGTTGTCTTGGCTGTGTGCTTAGGGTCGTTTTCCTGTTGGAAGGTGAACCTTCGCCCCAGTCAGAGGTCCTGAGCGCTCTGGAGCAGGTTTTCATCAAGGATCTCTCTGTACTTTGCGCCGTTCATCTTTCCCTCGATCCTGACTAGTCTCCCAGTCCCTGCCGCTGAAAAACATCCACACAGCATGATGCAGCCACCACCATGCTTCAACATTTACATAAATGTCTAAAAACCTGTTTTCGCTTTGTCATTATGGGGTATTGTGTGTAGATTGATGAGGAACAACTGTAATTTAATCAATTTTAGAATAAGGCTGTAACGTAACAAAATGTGGAAAAGGTCAATTGGTCTGAATACTTTCCGAATGCACTGTATATTACTTTTCCATATGGGGTGACGTTTTAATAATAATGACCTATTCTCTTGAGAATCTTTGAGGGTTCTTTATGATTTGGATTTACACAAAAAAGGCCCCATATTTTTTTGGGGAAATAGTCAATGTACTAAGTAGGCAATGGCACTTGTGTGTCTCTTCCACACTGGATGCTGTCCAACGCTTGCACATCTAGACCTATGGCAGGCAAGTTGAGGTGAGATATAATTACTCATTTGTTGGGCATTATTTACATATGATTGTTTCGAAAAAAGTATTGGAAGTATAAAATGGCATCTGTAGTTTTGTGCTGTTAGCAACACCATTAAATCCCTTAGAACGTTTGGAGCAAAGAACCAGACACAAGACTATTTGAATTCAAATCACAGAATTTTGTATTACTCAGTGGCAATAGAACATAAGCTCAGTCAACACATTCTTCACAGATCCATATGTAACACCAATGCGATGCTATTTCTTTGAGGCCAAACATATTAATTCCATTTTGATAGCAATGCCAAATCTCCAATGGCGCTGCTTGAGACGTTTGGTGTGACAGTGAGAGTCCCCCTCCCTCTCAACTCCCCCTAACTCCCCGCTTCAGCCTTCCGTGGTTGTGGTTGCTCCCAACGTCCAGCCACACATCTCTGACATTTGTCTCCGTGGCACATTAGTCACTGGCCGCTCCCACCGCAGCCTCCCGGAGAGGGCAAGCGTACATTTAAAAGCTACCTCCGCCCTGAGGCGATACATCCACACTATTTGTCTGCTGCACATTACACCCTGCAACGAGACATTTTGTATGCTCTGCACCACATCATTCTCTCTCACACTCTTTCTCTCTCTTGCTATCTTCCTTTCAAATCAAATCAAATCAAATGTTATTTGTCACATGCTTCGTAAACAACAGGTGTACACTACACGACTTTCAAAATCCTAACATCGCTGAGCCTCTCACAATAAACGACCATCTTTCCTGTAGTTTTTTTTGTCTTGCCAACGTAGTGGTGTGCGCACTAAATGATGTGACACAGACAGGGGTCACACAGTACAAGATTATTCACCTGGTTGTAAGGATTCTCGATACCTGTGATGACATGTTTGAAAATATTGGGACGTCTGGGACTGCTCAAAGACGTGATCGGTAACCCTCAGATTGCGTCTCTGACCCGCTCACATTAAACGAGCGACGGCCGTGCACCCTGAGTAGGCAACGACATGGGGATTTGGTCACCGATCTCAAAAGCTTGTCTGGGACAGCTAAATCGGGGCCAAAATTGTGTAGTGTACACCCGGCTTAACAGTGAAATGCTTACTTACGGGCCGGGCCCTTCCCAACAATGCAAAATACAAAAATAATAGAAAAATAATAACACAAGGAATAAATACACACTGTGTGTCACGATCGTCTAAGGAAGCGGACCAAAGCGCAGCGTTTGTAGCGAACATGTTGACTTTATTAAATAAAGCAACCACAAAACAACAAAACAAAATGACGATACGTGAAGTCCAAAAGTGACAATGACTGACTAGGAACAAAAACCCACAAACACAAGGTGAAAACAGACAGTATAAATATGGCTCCCAATCAGAGACAACGAGCCAACAGCTGCCACTCGTTACCTCTGATTGGGAGTCACTCAACCAAACAAAGAAATACAACCCATAGAACCACCCAACCAAACAAAACACCACGAAACGAACACACCCTGGCTCAACACACAAAGTCCCGGAGCCAGAGCGTGACAGTACCCCCCCCTAAAGGCGCGGACTGCGACCGCGCCTCAATAAGGCTAAACAAGGGAGGGCTGGGTGGGCATACCTCCTCGGCGGTGGTTCTGGCTCCGGCCCTGATCCCCACCTCCTCTTCAACCCCCCAAAGTACCCCTGGTCCTGTCTAGCCCCGCTGGTCGGAGCCGGACTGACGACACGCGCCCCTGGCTTGGTGCGTGTAGGAGGAACGAGCTGGACCAGGCTGACGCCTCGCATCCCTGGTTTGGTGCGAGTAGCAGGAACGGGCTGGACCAGGCTGACGACGCGCACCACTGACCTGGTGCGGGGAGCTTGGATGGGCCGGACTGGGCTGGCGACGCGCACCACAGACTTGGTGCGGAGAGCAGAAACGGGCCGGACAGGGCTGGCGACGCGCACCACAGACTTGGCGCGGAGAGCAGGAACGGGCAGAGCCGGGCTGACGAGACGCACCACAGACTTGACGCGGGGAGCAGGAATGGGCCGGACCGGGCTGGCGACGCGTACCCCCGACCTGGTGCAGGGAGCAGGAACGGGCAGAGCCGGGCTGACGAGACGCACCACAGACTTGATGCGGGGAGCAGGAATGGGCCGGACTGGGCTGGCGACGCGCACCGCAGGTTCGATGCGGGGAGCAGGAATAGACCGGACCGTACTGGGGACACACACCACTGGCTCTACACCGGGCTCTGGAACGGGCCGGACCGGACTGGCAACACACGCCAGTACCTCTCGCCGTGCCTCCACACCTTCCATCCCCTCTTCTACCAGTGGCCCCCGTAACCCGGCGGCCTTCTCCGGCAACCCACTGGACCGCTCTATCGCGGCCTCCTGCTGGTCCGCCGTCGTGAGCCCCCCCCTAAAAATTTTCGGGGCGTCTCTCCTACCCGTGGACCACTTCTCCATATCCCTCGCCAGTTTCTCGCCCTTCTGCCATAACGTCAAGCCCTTGTCTTCCTCCCTCGGCTTGACCCAGTCCAGGAGGCGAAGGAGATCTGTGAGGGATCTCCCTGGCGATGGCTCCTGAACACACTGCTTGGTCCCATCTTGGTGGGTTTTTCTGTCACGATCGTCTAAGGAAGCGGACCAAAGCGCAGCGTTTGTAGCGAACATGTTGACTTTATTAAATAAAGCAACCACAAAACAACAAAACAAAATGACGATACGTGAAGTCCAAAAGTGACAATGACTGACTAGGAACAAAAACCCACAAACACAAGGTGAAAACAGACAGTATAAATATGGCTCCCAATCAGAGACAACGAGCCAACAGCTGCCACTCGTTACCTCTGATTGGGAGTCACTCAACCAAACAAAGAAATACAACCCATAGAACCACCCAACCAAACAAAACACCACGAAACGAACACACCCTGGCTCAACACACAAAGTCCCGGAGCCAGAGCGTGACACTGTGTAACAATAACATGGCTGGATACACAAGGTACCAGTACGGAGTCGATGTGCAGGGGTACGAGGTAAATGAGTAAGATACAGTGTATGTACATAAAGGTAGGAGTAAAATGACTAGGCAACAGGTTAGATAATAAGTAGTAGCAGCAGCCTATGTCAAAAGGGAGTCAATGCAGATAGTCCGGGTAGCTATTTGGTTAACTATTTAGCAGTCATGGCTTGTGGGTAGAAGCTGTTCAGGGTCTTGTTGGTACCAGACTTGGTGCATCGGTACCGCTTACCGTGCGGTAGTAGAGAGAACAGTCAAATATGACTTGGGTGGCTGGAGTCCTTGACAACTGCATTATATACAATTCCGCACTTGAGTCCACAAAGTATGATGAGATGATATCTAAAGGGCGCTGCCGGGGCTCTCTCACACACGTGCCTTTTAACATAACAGTCTGTTAATATATGGTTTTCTGCTTAAATGGAAGGAGGACTGGCTAGGCTGCTTGTCACCAATCTTCTACCTTTCTGCTCGAGCACAACAAAGGAGTGATGTAATTTGCTTTGGACCTCAGTAGTCTCGCCCTTTATTCTTTCCTCTTGTCTTCTTGGTCGTTAGAGCCTGCGAATCAATGAGCAGAATGCCACACAAGTGCAATGTGTATACATAACTTTGTAGGCTTAGTAGAACAGGTTTAAAGCTCTCCCCAGCCTTCCTCACTCCTCACACTCCCTCCTCTCCTTCCTATCTCCTTCACTCCATCTCTCCCCCCTCTCCCCTCTCTCTCTTTGTACTAGTCAAGAGCAGGAGATCAAAGGCAGGAGTTGCGAAGCTCCCAGGCCTAAATTAGATTCATGCTTCCTTTAAAGAAGAAATAAATTCGTAGGATGAAATCCGAAGGTCAAAGTCGGCCCCTCTCCTTCTCTCCACAAAATGTCAGTCTCTGTCGCTCTGTCTGTCTGTCTCTCTCGCTCTCTAATTCAGATTGCTTTATTGACATGAAATATAATTTGTAGATATTGCCAAAGCAGTATACTGGTACAGTATTTCAGTAAATACAGTACAATGCAATGAGGATAATGAAATACAGTTAATTTCAATAGTAATAATAATAATCGATATATATACAGTGGGGAAAAAAAGTATTTAGTCAGCCACCAATTGTGCAAGTTCTCCCACTTAAAAAGATGAGAGAGGCCTGTAATTTTCATCATAGGTACACGTCAACTATGACAGACAAAATGAGAAAAGAAAATAAAGAAAATCACATTGTAGGATTTTTTATGAATTTATTTGCAAATTATGGTGGAAAATAAGTATTTGGTCAATAACAAAAGTTTCTCAATACTTTGTTATATACCCTTTGTTGGCAATGACACAGGTCAAACGTTTTCTGTAAGTCTTCAAAAGGTTTTCACACACTGTTGCTGGTATTTTGGCCCATAACTCCATGCAAATCTCCTCTAGAGCAGTGATGTTTTGTGGCTGTTGCTGGGCAACACAGACTTTCAACTCCCTCCAAAGATTTTCTATGGGGTTGAGATCTGGAGACTGGCTAGGCCACTCCAGGACCTTGAAATGCTTCTTACGAAGCCACTCCTTCGTTGCCCGGGCCGTGTGTTTGGGATCATTGTCATGCTGAAAGACCCAGCCACATTTCATCTTCAATGCCCTTGCTGATGGAAGGAGGTTTTCACTCAAAATCTCATGATACATAGCCCCATTCATTCTTTCCTTTACACGGATCAGTCGTCCTGGTCCCTTTGCAGAAAAACAGCCCCAAAGCATGATGTTTCCACCCCCATGCTTCACAGTAGGTATGGTGTTCTTTGGATGCAACTCAGCATTCTTTGTCCTCCAAACACGACGAGTTGAGTTTTTACCAAAAAGTTATATTTTGGTTTCATCTGACCATATGACATTCTCCCAATCCTCTTCTGGATCATCCAAATGCACTCTAGCAAACTTCAGACGGGCCTGGACATGTACTGGCTTAAGCAGGAGGACACGTCTGGCACTGCAGGATTTGAGTCCCTGGCGGCGTAGTGTGTTACTGATGGTAGGCTTTGTTACTTTGGTCCCAGCTCTCTGCAGGTCATTCACTAGGTCCCCCCGTGTGGTTCTGGGATTTTTGCTCACCGTTCTTGTGATCATTTTGACCGCACAGGGTGAGATCTTGCGTGGAGCCCCAGATCGAGGGAGATTATCAGTGGTCTTGTATGTCTTCCATTTCCTAATAATTGCTCCCACAGTTGATTTCTTCAAACCAAGCTGCTTACCTATTGCAGATTCAGTCTTCCCAGCCTGGTGCAGGTCTACAATTTTGTTTCTGGTGTCCTTTGACAGCTCTTTGATCTTGGCCATAGTGGAGTTTGGAGTGTGACTGTTTGAGGTTGTGGACAGGTGTCTTTTATACTGATAACAAGTTCAAACAGGTGCCATTAATACAGGGAACAAGTGGAGGACAGAGGAGCCTCTTAAAGAAGAAGTTACAGGTCTGTGAGAGCCAGAAATCTTGCTTGTTTGTAGGTTACCAAATACTTATTTTCCACCATAATTTGCAAATAAATTCATAAATAATCCTACAATGTGATTTTCTGGATTTTTTTTCTAAATTTGTCTGTCATAGTTGACGTGTACCCATGATGAACATTACAGGCCTCTCTCATCTTTTTAAGTGGGAGAACCTGCACAATTGGTGGCTGACTAAATACTTTTTTCCCCCACTGTATACAGCACCAGTCAAAAGTTTGGACACACCTACTCATTCAAGGGTTTTTCTTTATTTCTACTAATTTCTACTTTGTATAATAATAGTGAAGACATCAAAACTATGAAATAACACATATGGAATCATGTAGTAACAAAAAAAGTGTTAAACAAATCAAAATGTATTTTAGATTTGAGATTCTTAAAAGTAGCCACCCCTTTGCCTTGATGACAGCTTTGCACACTCTTGGCAATCTCTCAACCAGCTTTACCTGGAATGCTTTTCTAACAGTCGTGAACGAGTTCCCATATATGCTGAGCTTATTGGCTGCTTTTCCTTCACTCTGCGGTCCAACTCATCCCAAACCATCTCAACTGGGTTGATATCGGGTGACTGTGGAGGTCAGGTCATCTGATGCAGCACTCCATCACTCTCCTTCTTGGTCAAATATCCTTTACACAGCCTGGAGGTGTGTTTTGGGTCATTGTCCTGTTGAAAAACAAATGATAGTCCCACTAAGCGCAAACCAGATGGGATGGCGTATCGCTGCAGAATGCTGTGGTAGCCATGCTTGTTTAGTGTGCCTTGAATTCTAAATACATCACCGACAGTGTCACCAACAAAGCAACCCCACACCATCACACCTCCTCCTCTATGCTTCATGGAACCACACATGCAGAGATCATCCGTTCACCTACTCTGCGTCTCACAAAGACACGGTGGTTGGAACCAAAAATCTCAGATTTGGACTCATCAGACCAAAGTACAGATTTCCACCGGTCTAATGTCCATTGCGCATGTTTCTTGGCCCAAGCAAGTAGTGGTTTCTTTGCAGCAATTCGACCAGGAAGGCCTGATTCACGTAGTCTGCTCTGAACAGTTGATGTTGAGATGTGTCTGTTACTTGAACTCTGTGAAGCATTTATTTGGGCTGCAATTTCTGAGGCTGGTAACTCTAGTGAACGTATCCTCTGCAGCAGAGGTGACTCTGGGTCTTCCTTTCCTGTGGCTGTCCTCATGAGAGCCAGTTCCATCATAGCGCTTGAGGGTTTTTGCGACTGCACTTGAAGAAACGTTCAAAGTTCTTGAAATGTTCCGTATTGACTGACCTTCATGTCTTAAAGTAATGATGGACTGTTGTTTCTCTTTGCTTATTTGAGCTGTTCTTGCCATAATATGGACTTGGTCTTTTACCAAATAGGGCTATCTTCTGTTTACCACCCCTACCTTGTCACAACACAACTCATTGGCTCAAACACATTAAGAAGGAAATAATTTCCACAAATTAACTTTTAACAAGGCATTCCTGTTAATTGAAATGCATTCCAGGTGACTACCTCATGAGGCTGGTTGAGAGAATGCCAAGAGTGTGCAAAACTGTCATTAAGGCAAAGGGTGGCTACTTTGAAGAATCTCAAATATAAAATATATTTTGATTTGTTTAACACTTTTTTGGTTACTACCTAATTCCATATGTGTTATTTCATAGTTTTGATGTCTTCACTATTAGTCAAAATAAAGAAAAACCCTGGTAGGTGTGTCCAAATCAGTAGGTGTGTCCAAACTTTTGACTGGTACTGTATATAATGTATACAAGTACAACACTATTGTTGTTGTATTGTGTATTATTCGGTCAATACATTGAATTAAAGAAAAATAAGATATATATATTTTTTAAACTGAATAGATTGAACAATAAAATGTACATGGCTGATGGTTACAATATATATTACTTGTATATTATAAACAGTGTAAATACCTCAGGGAATTTATGATAATGTAACGTCCCTCAGGCTATGGCACTCATAGACATCACCTCTGTTTCTCTCTCACCCAGAATAATTCCCAGTTTAAAGGCATCAGTAAATGCACAGAAATTGGGAATTTTTCACAGTGCATCTCTGTCTTTACCTCCCCTGCCATGCAGTAACCACACACATGCCCCTCTTTGGGTAGCCATGTCTTTTTGTGTCTCCCTTTTTTCTATAGCCAATTGGTGGTCACTGTGCCTGTATTGGGTCTGTTTTGTATCTCTGACAGAGCAGATATATTCTGCCAATTTGTGTTCTCTTTAGGGCAAAATAGCAATTTAGGTAATTTTGTGTTTTTGTTTCATTTTCTCAATTTGTCAAATAGGGGGTTTTAATTTCTGTAACATCTGATATATTTCCCTGTGTGTTTGCATAATAGGGCTGTTTAGTGTTTTTTAACGGCTGACATAGGGGACTGTTTTCAGGGTTCAGCTCTTGGGTTTCCAGTGCTTTGAATTTAAGGGATGTTTTGAGCTTCATTTTAAATGGTGCCAAAATGTAATTGTCCTTTTCTTTATATTAACAATTAGAGGAAATCGTCTGAGTTCCACTTTGCACACATTATTTGATACTTTCTTTTGGATATTTAGCAAAATTCTGCATAATTCAGTATGTATATTTTCTATTGGGTTTTCTACTAATTCTTATAATCGTAATTACAGGTTGGACCCCAAACCTCGCTTCCATCTAGTGCAATTGGTAGAATGATACTATTGAATATTTTGCACCAGATTTGGATTGGAAAATTTATTTTTGGGGGAAAAAAGTATTTAGTCAGCCACCAATTGTGCAAGTTCTCCCACTTAAAAAGATGAGAGAGGCCTGTAATTTTCATCATAGGTACACGTCAACTATGACAGACAAAATGAGATTTTTTTTCTCCAGAAAATCACATTGTAGGATTTTTAAGGAATTTATTTGCAAATGATGGTGGAAAATAAGTATTTGGTCAATAACAAAAGTTTCTCAATACTTTGTTATATACCCTTTGTTGGCAATGACACAGGTCAAACGTTTTCTGTAAGTCTTCACAAGGTTTTCACACACTGTTGCTGGTATTTTGGCCCATTCCTCCATGCAGATCTCCTCTAGAGCAGTGATGTTTTGGGGCTGTCGCTGGGCAACACAGACTTTCAACTCCCTCCAAAGATTTTCTATGGGGTTGAGATCTGGAGACTGGCTAGGCCACTCCAGGACCTTGAAATGCTTCTTACGAAGCCACTCCTTCGTTGCCCGGGCAGTGTGTTTGGGATCATTGTCATGCTGAAAGACCCAGCCACGTTTCATCTTCAATGCCCTTGCTGATGGAAGGAGGTTTTCACTCAAAATCTCACGATACATGGCCCCATTCATTCTTTCCTTTACACGGATCAGTCGTCCTGGTCCCTTTGCAGAAAAACAGCCCCAAAGCATGATGTTTCCACCCCCATGCTTCACAGTAGGTATGGTGTTCTTTGGATGCAACTCAGCATTCTTTGTCCTCCAAACACGACGAGTTGAGTTTTTACCAAAAAGTTCTATTTTGGTTTCATCTGACCATATGACATTCTCCCAATCCTCTTCTGGATCATCCAAATGCACTCTAGCAAACTTCAGACGGGCCTGGACATGTACTGGCTTAAGCAGGGGGACACGTCTTGCGCTGCAGGATTTGAGTCCCTGGCGGCGTAGTGTGTAACTGATGGTAGGCTTTGTTACATTGGTCCCAGCTCTCTGCAGGTCATTCACTAGGTCCCCCAGTGTGGTTCTGGGATTTTTGCTCACCGTTCTTGTGATCATTTTGACCCCACGGGGTGAGATCTTGCGTGGAGCCCCAGATCGAGAGAGATTATCAGTAGTCTTGTATGTCTTCCATTTCCTAATAATTGCTCCCACAGTTGATTTCTTCAAACCAAGCTGCTTACCTATTGCAGATTCAGTCTTCCCAGCCTGGTGCAGGTCTACAATTTTGTTTCTGGTGTCCTTTGACAGCTCTTTGGTCTTGGCCATAGTGGAGTTTGGAGTGTGACTGTTTGAGGTTGTGGACAGGTGTCTTTTATACTGATAACAAGTTCAAACAGGTGCCATTAAAACAGGTAACGAGTGGAGGACAGAGGAGCCTCTTAAAGAAGAAGTTACAGGTCTGTGAGAGCCAGAAATCTTGCTTGTTTGTAGGTGACCAAATACTTATTTTCCACCATAATTTGCAAATAAATTCATTAAAAATCCTACAATGTGATTTTCTGGATTTTTTTTCTCAATTTGTCTGTCATAGTTGATGTGAACCTATGATGAAAATTATAGGCCTCTCATCTTTTTAAGTGGGAGAACTTGCACAATTGGTGACTGACTAAATATTTTTTTCCCCCACTGTTTATGTGGTCTGTTGTTCTGTGTTTGGGTAGAAAGCCAATTCGTTTTTTGCTGAGAGTGTGAGGAAAGTCTGTATTCGGTCTTTGAGAATACAGCATAACAGTTTTCTCATGTAGTGTCTCTCTCTCTCTACCTTTCCCCTTACACTATCTCTCTCCCACTCTCTCTCCCCCACTCTCTCTCCTACTCTCTCTCTCCCACTCTCACTCTCTCAGTCAGACGAGTAGGTGAAGGTGAGTGGAAGGCACCAGTCATGGGGAACCAAAGGCAAGAGATGGACATGAAACGCCAGGTTGGAAGTCCTGTATATACAGTACAGTATATCTCCTTCTAACTTGCCTGCTGCATCCCTCTGAGCGAGCTCCTCTAACACGCTGACCACACCGCTCGCGTCGCGTGCATGAGCGTGAGCTTTGCAAAATAAATGTACACATACATGTTATTCAATCATTGCACCCACACTGCCCACGCGCGTCAACGATTGTCTGCGTACACAGGCGCTAAAATAGAACTTGGTTCTATTTGTGATGCTTGACGCGCTGCAAGTCCTGCCTCTCCCATCTCCTCATTGGTTTTTAGGAGCATATACCCACGTGGGTGATTGAAAGATGAACTGAGGTCCACACTCCAGTCCAGTTGGTGGTGGTAATGCACCTTAAAGTTGGTTGCCAACCGCCATATAAAGTCCAAAGAAGAAGAAGAATCCTGAAGGAGGAGAGATTACTAGAAACGAACTCGGTCTACCCTTTTATCTGTGGATTAATTGTTGGAGTAGAGGACCTTGTGCATTTCAGGTAAAATAACAACCCAATGTTTATATCCCAGGACAAATTAGCTAGCAACAGCAAGCTAGCTAGCTAAATTGCCATAAATGTTTAATGCTTTTCGACCTGTCCCCAAATTAATATAGTTGGTTCAGAGTTCGTTTTGATATTTCAACCTGTGTGTCCTGATTGTGTCTGGTGTGGATGGACAAAACAACGTGCGCTCGAGGGGTGTTGTCAGCATGTTACACTACATAAAATGGGTAAAGAAAGACAACATACGCCTTGCCGAGATCAAAGACCCAGTAGATGGAGTCTCCGTACCAAATAGCACCCTATTCTCTATGTAATGTCATAAGGCTCTGGTCAAAAGTAGCGCACTAGTTAGGGATTAGGGTGCCATTTGGAATGCAGCCCCAGTCGATGGAGAGATGAGGGCTGGTGTGATTTGGGTCCTACAAAGATCAGAAAATGAATATTAGAGTGGACTATCAGATCTTAGATTTGTTTTGATCATTCCGAGCACATAGACTACCGCACACCAGTTCAGTAGTTGCTATGATGGCACTCATTCTATGAAGTCGGCTCGTTGCTGCTGTGCATCGGATTGCTTTTGTTTGATTTATTGCCTATGCATTTATTCTTCTGATGTGTGTTTTCATAAGGGATCTTACACGTGACTAGGTGGAAATAATACATCCCCCCCCTTCATGAATTTTGAGGCACCCACGGAGGTCTCATCTACTGTAGATGATCAGCAGCATACGAACAAGTACCATACCGAAGCATACATCACTCCAATACACACCATACCAACACACAGATTATGCTAATACAAACATAAACGATAGCAGTACACTCACATCCCACCAACACACCCCATACCAACACACATACACACACACCATTCCAACACACACATCAGACCAACACACACATATTATACCAACACAGACATCATACCACATTACACCAACACAGTCACGATACCATTACACCAACAAAATCACCATACCAACACATATACATCACACACACATACACACACACACACAGCAGTGCTCCATTTTGTGACCCTTTGACTTGGCTGTGCGAGTAAAAAATAATATTTTATATTATAATTAGTCGCATCGGTGAGAGCTGCACATTCTACATGGTCACAAAATGTCCTATTTTTTAAGAGGCTAAAACCATGATTTGGTCAAACAGTAAAGTGCATTATCCTCATGATTCCTGTAATGAAAGTGCCTGCCTGCCCCTGTACCTGTTTCACTGGGGCCTGCTACTTTGTCGAGCGAGTACCTCACTCTCTCCTTTCCCAGGTGAAAAAAATGCTCCAGGAGGAAAAAATGCATTCTGATTGTATAACATTTTACAAAGCAATTGCGGGGAAAACACAGCTATCCTGTTGTCAGAGTTGAAGAGAGGTTTTCAGCTTTCTGTAAGTATAATCTTTATTTCTCAACTCTCAATTTTGCGCTCAATAGCAACTATTTTACAACTGAGATATTTGATATGGCTTTGCGATACGGAGCGCGTGAAATACACATCGGCCATTGCGATTGCATAAGCCTCATTGGGTAGGAGGCTACATAACATTTTGACATAACATTTACTGTTAGATGAATACATGGCTACTAGCAGTGGGTATTCTATTTAGAGTTAGCGATCTACCTAATGTGTTTTGAGTTTCCACTTACTTAGGTGGTGAATTGGCCCCAAATAAATTAGCCTATGATATTAGTGCACATAATGATGCAGGCAAATTCATCTCTATTGATTCGCACAAAATTTGACAATTCTGGAGCCCTATTTTAACAGTAAAATTCAACAACAATAGCCTAATTGCCAAGCCAAAATGAATGACAATCACTGGATCAGGTTGCACATTATTTGTATTTTTTAATCACAACATGTTAGATGAAACAGCTTATTTCTTGAATAACATCTCAGTAGTCTATTAAGCCTACACCTCTGAATAAAGCACTGTAAATGACTTTATAAGATGATTACACATTTGTTCTATTGCTTGACGCTGCAAAAACAATTGTTGTGACCAAATCATAGGATGGTGCCACCAACTGAAACACTTAGTGGCACCAGTGCCAACAGGGGGAAATGTAAGTCTGGAGCCTTGCACACACACACACACACACACACACACCTAATTACTCATAGTTTCTCCAAAAACACCTGCAGTCTGGTCAACAAATGGTGTTGTTGAGCGACTCAACTGTAAACTGCTATTAGCCCCGTAACGCTAGAAAAGCTGAGAGCGTCATGTGGACACAAAATTAATTGACTTTTCCTAAATAAGTACATAACACACTGTTATTGTTAGAATATCACCGGCAGTCAGCCTGCACAGCTGAAACTACACCTAAACTATATCAAAACTAATTTCACACATATATTAATACAGTTAGACTAAAGACAAGATTAAATTGACAATAGTCTAATGGGTGAAAATATTATCAACTGTTAAATTGTATATGAAGAATCTAATGAAGAACGCAGCTGGGAATTGACACAGAGGCATGGAAACGGTGCGCCCCAATATATATATACATTTTTTCCCTAAAGAGTCACAAGCAGGTAAGACGTTTAGATGTCTATATAGTAACAGAAAGAGCAGATTCTGCAGTTTCCAAATCACCTATCCTTAAGGAAAAAGAGATAGTCAAAAAATAAATCTAAACGAAGTATGTTTTGAAGTTTCTGTCCTATATTTGAGAAATATAAGAAAGTTCAGCAAATTATTGATATATTTTTTAACAAATATTTAACCCTTTTTTTTAGGCACTAAACTACTTCCATATGTGACTGACAGCCTTGACTCGGTCTTATGTAGCAACATTTGAAATTGTGTTTTTTACATTGGATAAAAGTAGAGACTCAGAGCTACAAAATGATATATCATACACTGCAGTTGTGGAAAAATGGGAAAGTAATTCTGCTTTGAAAGTTGATAAACTTGTAAAACCATTTTTTAGATAATGGCCCATGAGGAGTGCTATTCTTTGTCTACACCTATTCAGCATCGTTCACACCCTCTTTAGCCTTAGTCCCACCCATGTCTTTAAGGATTCACATGTGAGGCCATGTGCTAAACAGAGTGAGTAAGGTAGTGTAGTAAACAACCAAAGATGTCAAGACTAAAAGTGGTTTAAGTAGTAGCCTACAGTAAGGAAAAACTCCAGGTAAAAATACACTTTATCTAGTCCTTGGTTTATGTCCTAATCTGACTTTGAAAGTGTCCAGATAAAAATATTTTATTAACATTTTATAATTATTAGATTATGCTTAACCGGAGACATGCTTTGACCCCCCCAACTAGGCTCAGATGGCATACAAGTTTGTTATTAAACAATCTTGTCCCTGACATCCTTGGAGAGCTCTTTGGTCTTGGCCATGGTGGAGAGTTTGGAATCTGATTGATTGATTGCTTCTTTGGACAGGTGTCTTTTAAACAGGTAACAAGCTGAGATTAGGAGCACTCCCTTTAAGAGTGTGCTCCTAATCTCAGCTTGTTACCTGTATAAAAGACACCTGGGAGCCAGAAATCTTTCTGATTGAGAGGGGGTCAAATACTTATTTCCCTCATTAAAATGCTAATCAATTTATAACATGTGTTTTTCTCGATTTTTTTGTTGTTATTCTGTCTCTCACTGTTAAAATAAACCTACCATTAAAATTCTAGACTGATCATTTCTTTGTCAGTCGGCAAACGTACAAAATCAGCAGGGGATCAAATACTTTTTTCCCTCACTGTACATTATCCATGTCTAAATTGTCTCAAGTCTTAAAAATCCTTCTTTAACCTGTCTTCTCCCCGTCATCTACACTGATTGACGTGGATGTAACAAGTGACATCAATAAGGAATAATAGCTTTCACCTGGATTCACCTTCTCAGTCTATGTCAAGGAAAGAGCAAGTGTTCCTAATGTTTTGTACACTCAGTGTATACTTCCATTCATTTTTTTTAATGGTACCGGGCTAACTTCAGACAAGTCTTGTGAGGCTTGTGGGCATCCTAGAGCAAAACAACCGATATGTACGTGTTCGTAAGTGTATCACCTTTCCATAATTGTTTCGGACGCTACAGACAGAAGTTGGCAGATCGGCGGTACCGACTTCAGACGAGTCCCGTGACGCCTGTTGCGCTTGTAGAGCAAAACGTGTTCGTGAGAGAGTCTGATCTTTCCATAAAGGGGTCATAATAGTTTGTAGACAAAACCATTTGCACGCTATAGACGTTTTTGTGAAAGACCAGACTGACAAACACAGCTGTAGCTCGGTCACCTTCCACCGCAGATGAAGAATGCCGACATCGGCGGATGTGGTGGATTGAGACGCACCCCATGCAGATAACTCATCATCATCTCCCTGACCATCTTCCTCTGACCAAGCCATGAACTGTCCCTCTCCATCTTTGGAGGATGCATGCACTCAAAGACTTGGCCTCTATTAGTTGACCCAAATATAGTTAGGCTACGCATGATGATGTATTGTTTGTTTTTTGTTTTTGAAGCGCAAAAAGATTCTCATGAAAAGTGCTGTAGAAATGTAATAAATTATTATTATTATTACTTCAATTGTGGTGTTTTAGTGTTTTTTTGTTTGTACATATAACCTGCAAATACATAAACTAATGACAATTCTGTTGTATTCTTTGAAATACATTTTCTTTCATATTCTAATATTACCTACGACCTTCAGAAACACAACCAAAGGATTATTTTTGTGATAGCATATATGAAATGTATTTATTAGACTGTTAGAATGTTGACATCCAAAATACTCATCATTGGCTCGAAGGGGGGTCCCTCGACGCCAGGCTTTTTTAGTGTTAACGTTCCCATCGCCTTCAACTTCATGTTTCCCACTAATGCAAATGGTTTAGAAGCAATTAAAAATAATAAGCTCCACGCAATAACAAGGAATCATAGGCAGCAGGGTGCGCGGAGCCGTGTAATTACCAAGTGTCTTTGTACACACACAGAGAGAGGCACTAACTTTAGCACCCAAAGTTGTGACCCGGGGAACCTGGCTTTCACCGAGCATTCTACCATGATTGGTGTTAATTAATGCTTTCTCTGTGTCTCATTTACACCTTCCCCCCTCCCAAACCCACAACATGTTATTTTTATTGATAAACTGTGGCCTGTCTTTGTCTTAGTGTAATTAACAGCTGGGAGAGGTGCCTGGTGTTTGGTATTTTTTGAAATATATTAGGATCCCCATTAGCTGTTGCGAAAGCAGAAGCTACTCTTCCTGGGGTCCACACAAAACATGAAACATGACATAATACAGAACATTAACAGACAAGAACAGCTCAAGGACAGAACTACATCAATTTAAAAATGGCACATGTAGCCTACATATCAATACATACACACAAACTATCTAGGTCAAATTGGGGAGAGGTGTTGTGCTGTGAGGTGTTGCTTTATCTGTTTTTTGAAACCAGGTTTGCTGTTCATTTGAGCAATATGAGATGGGTAGGGAGGGGGTGTACATTTTGCAACATTTTGACAGTTTCATCACACATCTGTTATTTCACTGATTTTTGTATTTTTTAAATGTTTTTCATTGGGTTCATTGGGTTTCTTTATCAGGGTGTGGGGGAGTGGGGAAATAGGTGAAACAGTGGTTGAATGACTAATGAAAGATACTGTAATGTAGATAGTATCTGGCTGAAGTCGTAGGTTCGAGCATTCCCTCCAATATTTTATTGACACGTTGGTGGATTGCATTTGTGGAGATCATCCCATCCTCAGAGAGAATTTCTTTATTTATATTGTGATTTTCAAACTATTTTCATAGATGTGGCACTCACCTGGGTGATGTGCGTAAGCCATTTTGTGCCAAAGAGGACATGATTTATCAAATTGCATAATGTCATCAACCTTAACTCAGGGCCATCAATTTGAATTGATCAGGTATTATTAGCAGGTCATCAATGAACCAGTTAATTTGCAGGTATGTCTTTGCAAGTATGCCCTCCCTAATGTCATATCTACCTGCTCACAGAGGTGGCTATTGTTCCTGTTACTAAGGCCATGCTCTCATGTTTCAGAATATAAGTGTAAAAATTGTCTCAGCGGGGGCACCACACAGTCCATTGACTGTCATGTGCATAATTAAGTGATCATTCCCATAACAACCATTACACAAGAAGTCATTCACATCCTGTTGTTTGACTCGGGTATTCATACGCGGTTAAATTATTAAACTAGCTGTGCTTTTTCCCCATTTAATTTTGAAGACATTTGGAGCCAAATCCCCCAGAATATGTAGGGGGGGGGGGGGGGGGGATTTGAAAGGTAATTCTCTATGGAAGGAAAAAAACATTTTTTAAACACAGCTCTGCCAAACAGGTTGATTTGACTTTCATCCGAGATGACAAAATGTCTGCCTGATGGCCTTAATGAGACATAGGTGTCATGGCGGGGGCTTAGAGAGCAGAGCAGGAGACTGGAGAGAGCAGGTGTTATGGCACTATGTGCAAAGTTACAAAGACAGTTGAACATAATGTGCTCAAACATGCTCCTGTTTTGAGGAAGGGGAAATACTTGTTTTGTCATTGATGGATCCATACATTGATTAAACCTGCTTTACTGGTGTGTAACACTTCATGATAGAAAGGATATTGCTTAATTTAAATCTGAATTATGTTTTTCTCAGGCTACCTCGCCTCAAGCTCATATTTAGACCAAAACATTTGAACTTGCATGCCAGAGATGTGTCTTGGAGAATGCCAACAGTAACCCCCCCAATCCACTCTCCTCACATTCACTTCTATGCACTTGACACATGCGCACTGTAGAATATAATCTCATATGAAGAAATGGTGGGAGAGACTGTGGCTGTAGTCCAAGCGTTGCTTCATGTTGCCAGTGGCTGATAGGAGGAGATCAGGCTGGCAGAGGAGTCTCGTAATTGCGGCTGATGGGTCCCTATTAGCCACGCTTGTCTGAGAACTCTTCACTAACGGACTGTGGGTGGAAGACAGAAAAGCACATCTGTAGCTCTCGACAAGCTCTTACCCTGAACATACCCATTGTCTCATTGGCCCCTGAGGCCTTGTTAGTGACAATCTGTGACACATCGGAGTGAAAACAAAGTGTTGCTGTGTGCTTGCTCAGGTGGCACACTTCAGCTTGGGTGCTATCGGACCTGACTGGGATCTTTTATCAATACTAACCACACTTTTGTTCAGCTTGGGTATCTGTATTTTACTTTACTCTTTATATTTTTGACAACTTTTACTTTTACTCCACTACATTCCTCAAGAAAAAAAAATATTTCCTGACACCCAAAAGTACTTGTTACATTTCGAATGCTCAGGCAAGACAAATATGGTCCAATACACGCACCTATCATCAATATAACGCATTGTCATCCCTACTGCCTCTGATCTGGCGGACTCACTAAACACAAATACTGCATTTGTAAATTATGCCTGAGTGTGGGAGTGCCCCTGGCTGTCAGTAAATAAAAAAATATATATAATCTTGGGGGGGTTACTGTTAGCGTTCTCCCAGACACACCTCTGGCATTCAAGTTCAAATATTTGGGTCTAAATCTGGGCTTGAGGTGAGGTAGCCTGAGTGAAATATAATTCAGATTTAAATTAAGCAGCTCTTTCGCGTTGGTGGCAGCTCAGTTCCTACTAGTTTTGGTGTTACAAAGCACTTAATTTGAACAGTGTACTACCCATAAGAAAATGAAGAAAAAAAGAAAGATAAGAACTATCTCACCGCCTTAAACTCTGTTGAAATTGAAAAGTGCAGGTGCATGAGTGATTAGATGAAATGCCACGATGATTGGGGACAATTATCTCTGATTATCCCTCCCTGTACAGACATCATGACTAACACCAAGTAATCACACAATCGCAGCATCTCCAAACTTTCTCCAAAGTGCTAACAATTAGTGATTGCCTGTCTGAGATTATTCCCATTCCTTATTCCCATCCTGTCATTGGCGCTATTGGTCCAGCAGACTCGAGCTAGTATGGCTTTAGAAAATGTGTAATTAATGATGAATAAAGCTCTAATAGTCTTGATGGCCTTTGAGCTGTCTAAAATGCCCATTCAATAGCAATGCATTGATATTTTGTACTTGAATTCTACCCAGAGATACTAGTCCCGTAATAGTTCATATTGAGTGCAGAAGTTGACAGAAACTGGGTGGCCATTTTGGAGTAGTGTAATTATTGACACAGACGTAACAGTAACGGAGCGATTCATCACTGCCATTGCATTATTATGGCCATTCTTCAAATATACATGGGTTATCATAACAAGCCCTGGCAAACTCTAAACAGTTAATTTTCACAATATCTTTGTCATCTCTTAATTCAAAATAAGGGGTTGGTTCATTATTTTATTTTTTACATGAATTCAACAGGTAACGGTTCTATTTTATTTTTGTTTAGGAACTATATTTTATGTTATTCTTACGTAATTAATGGGATATCCACAATTAGTTTCATGATCCCTTTGACCTTGACATTAGCTAATTGATCACGGGGTGATTAGACTGACATTCTGTTTACAGCTTGTGTGGCATGTGTGTGGGTGTGAGTGTGCGCATGCATGTGTGTGAATGTTTACGGTGAGTGGGAGTGTGTGTGTGTGTGTGTGTGCTTGCTCGCATGCACGTGTGTTGTGTACAGTACATGCATTCACGTACATTTGCATTTGTCCATGCTTATGTACAATTATTCAGTGGGAGGCTAGAGAAAGAGATGGATTGTAAATAGTAAACAGTAAACAGGGGAAAACGCTTTTCTTTCACATCGTCTGCTTTCGTCATCCACACAAAATAGGGATATTTCTGTCCTAGCAGATGAAGCCGCTGGCATGCATGTTATACTGGGCCGTGTTCAGGGTTGGCGAGTAACTGATTACATGTAATCTGATTTCCAAAAACGGTAACTGTAATCAGTTAAATTAGCAGCAAAAATATTATAATCAGATTGCAGATTGTTTTGAAAAACTAGATGATTACTTCTCTTATTACTTTTAAATTCAGAAAGGATGTTTGCGCAAAAATACATAATGACACCTTTCTGTTTTCTCAATGACATTCAATTCAGTGGGCGGCAGGTAGCCAGGGCGGCAGGTAGCCTAGCGGTTAAGAGCGTTGGGCCAGTAACCGAAAGGTCGCTGGTTTGAATCCACGAGCCAACTAGGTGAAAAATGTGTCGATGTGCCCTTGAGCAAGGCACTTAACCCTAATTGCTCCTGTAATTTGCTCCGGATAAGAGCGTCTGCTAAATTCCAAAAAATGTGTTTGATGGCTTCTTCTAATGCCTCTTAAAGGACAATTCCACTCCAAAACTATATTTTGGTATTTGTTTCATTAGGCCATTGTCCACCCAACCCTGGCCATGTTGTAAAAGACCCATGTCAAGGATGGGGTTGAGTATTGATCTCTCCTACCCTTGTCCCTGCACAGCATCAAAGCATGCGGCCTCCTAGAATATGGCTCTAATAGTCTACTTTTCTAAACACACAGATATCCACTATGAAAACATATTTTTCTTTAACAGATCAATCACAACGGATCAATGTATTTGTTCTTTACGCATGCCCTCCTCAACCTCTATGTGTTTAAAAAAGACAATGCTTCTTTTGCTCCCTTTGAGACCAGGTAGAAGCTTGTGGTGTTTACATCTCTTATAGTGAAGCTCATTCATGCTAGTTGGGACTGTACTTTTGTCTGAATCTAGCTCTGATTCTGAACCCAGATTATCCCTAGTTCTGGTCTAAAAAAATCAATAGAAAATCGCGATTGAATATGCCTCCTAGTCCAGGACTATGCCTAATCTGGGTCTTGGAAATCAAGAGTGGTAGCATGTTTTCTTTAATGCTACGTACTGTATAAGGCCAGACCTGAGAAGGAGGTGGTGGATAAATTAGCACCCAGAGGAGGTACCTCCCTGCTGCCCCCTGTCTCCATCCCGTCCTCCCTGCCTGAACTCTGTGCCCTCTCTGTTGGCTCCTGGCCACGTCCTCACCACTAAATGCCATTGCAAAGGAATGCTGTAGTTTATGCGCACCTGGACAGGGAACAAAGGAATAAAAAGGCAAGGGAGGGGGGTGGAGAAACATCTAATTAATCCACTAAAAGCCTTTTAGCGATATTGCCCTCTCACGGTGATCTGGTGCAGAGACTACTTCCCATCATTTAATTCCAGCAGAAATTTCAATCAGTCCAAGAGCTATTCATTTTGCGAATGAATCTTGCGCCATCCCCCCAACTGCCTCCCCCCCACTGTTGCTGCACTGACTCCCATAACTGCTCTCATTTCACATTTTCTTGCCTTCTCATTCTGCACATATTTGACACGGTAGATTGCACGTGGGGCTTGCTTAGCTTAACCCCTGCCCCTGCTCGCCACCCCACCGACAATAATTTAGTTAGGAGGATTCTGCTGAGTCATACGGCCATTTTGGTTAAGTGCTATGGCACTTCCTGGAGAGGACAGCCTTCCACATTGCATTTTGATTTACCCAGCTGTAATTTCACCAGGGCATTACTCATGTGTCATATGTATATGAGCGGGGAGGGAGGGAGAGAGGGAGGGAGGAAAGGAGAAAGTAAGGAAGGGGTAAGGAGGAGACAAATGCCTTAGCTGCTTTGTTGTTGTGTTGACTTCCTGTTTGCTTCATAACTTTCACTTGAAATGTAGAATATGTTACTATACATTTTATTTAATGAAATGCAGAGGGAAGTGGTTTGAACTGCCTTTCTCTGTTCACTCAGAATAGATTCCACAATTTCAAGTGAGCAGACAGTGGAATACATACATGGTAAAACATCAGTTCAGATTCCTGGTAAGCATTCCCTTTTCGTGCCAAATTTGTTTTCCTCTCCGACAGACAGTAACCCAGAGCAGCCGCACTCCCGCACCGCAGTCCGCCACCCCAGTCTCAACCCCGCTGATCAAAGCACCTGCAACATCCTCCCAGCTCTGGCAGGGGAGCCCCCTGCTTTGATTCAGGCCTATTCTCCCACAGCAAGCTGCCTGCTGTGCGTCATACAATATGCTGTGCCCACACCACTTCTCGGGCCACCTCAAAGCATTTGTTACAGAGTGACACAGTCCCTAGGTGCTGGCACAAGCCAAGCCAAGCCACCACCATTGTCTGATTTGAACAACAACAACAACATTGTAGGCTCACTGACTCTTTTCAATTCAATCTGTTGGAGTAGCACTGAAAGATAATCTGAAGGACATACACTGAGTGTTCAAAACATTTGGAACACCTGCTCTTTCCATGACATAGACAGACCAGGTGAATCCAGGTGAAAGCTATGATCCCTTATTGATGTCACTTGTTAAATCCACTTCAATCTATAGATATAGAAGTAGGCAGGTTAAAGGAGGATTTTTATGCCTTGAGACAATTGAGACATCGATTGAGTATGTGTGCCATTCAGAAGGTAAATTGGCAAGACAAAACATTTAAGTGCCTTTGAACGGGGTATGGTAGTAGGTTACAGGCGCACCGGTTTGAGTGTGTCAACAGTTTCCCATGTGTATACAGAATGGTCCACCACCCAAAGGACATCCAGCCAACTTGACACTGAGGGAAGCATTGGAGTCAACCTGGGCCAGCATCCCTGTGCAACGCTTTTGACACCTTGAAGAGTCAATCCCCCGCTGAATTCTGAGGGCAAAAGGGGGTGCAAATCAATATTAGGAAGGTGTTCCTAATGTTTTGTACACTCAGTGTAGTTTTGTCAAATCTTTCCATATCTAGACGACAATGTACTACATCAATGACCATGACCATGTACTATTGATGGTAAAGTAATATGTCATGGGATAGGTTTTGAGCTCAATTCAGACTACCTTCTTAGATAGCTAATCCCATCTTGTTTTTGATTGCTCATTGACCATCTGTCGGATGAAGACCAGTGAATGTCCAGTAGATACCATGGTGGACTTGGTTGATCACTGGTAAACCATGATGAACCGTGGTGGTGGGCTAGTCGGAAGACACTTCCAGTCAGGATCTAGGCCACACATCTCTCCAGATGGGTTATGTAATACCAGATCTGTTACTCCATGAATGTCAAGATTCTCAAATAGCCTTTTGCCCAGAGTGATGATCGAGCCCAAAGACCAACACTAACTGTACTGGAAAATGCACTAATGGCCACTGCGAACATGTGTGCAAACATGGATCTGCATATCTATGTATAACTCTAGTGAGGCTGGGCAAACACATCACAATATTTCCCATTTCCCAAAGTTTCTTCAGCTCAAGAGGAAGCCCACTCTCTTTGATCCCACTCCCGTACCCGTGTCTAACGTTTCCGTGCATGGGAATAGCAATTTGCTGCCATTTTGTCGAACCGAGCCAGACCCTCTCATGGTGACGGCAGAGGAGATAGTAGGGGGGCTCACTTCAGAGCCAGACTGCATCGGAATAGGGGGAAGTTCTCAGGCTAGCTCACCATTCAGGGTCACTTTACAAACAGGGTGCCAGGAAATGCATTAAAGCATTTTATATTTCATAGATACGGCTGGCTGTGTGGTAATAGAGAGTGGCTGATGCGCTCAACCCCCTCAGCCACTCTCCACAGCCCAGAAGAGAGGCCTCTGGCACTCACCCCATTTACGGCCGGCCGGTATCAAGAGAAATCCCGCGTCTCAATGCATATTGATTCACGTCAGAGGTGCTGCTAATGTAGAGTGCCACAGGGTGGGAGGTAGCCGAGAGGTTAGGAGCCTGCTGTAAAACAGGTGCCCTCTTGAAATGATTCACAGGGGAATTTATAGCCCTTGTCACATCATCTACTGTCATGGAGTAGATATCACACATATCACCCCATCCCCCACTCACCTTCCTCCACCCCATCACTCAGTTGCCATGGGAGGGTTGTTTAACAGAAGTCATTGACCCCGGACCATGGGTGCTGTCTTTGCTTACTGACTTTATTGCCATGGAGTACTGAAAACACACGTCAGCTTTACGAAGGTCATATGAGTGGCGCAGTGGTCTAAGGCACTGCATCGCAGTGCTGACTGTGCCACTAGAGATCCTGGTTCGAATCCAGGCTCTGTCGCAGCCGGCCGCGACCGGGAGACTCATGGGCGGCGCACAATTGGCCCAGCGTCGTCCAGGGTAGGGGAGGGAATGGCCGGCAGGGATGTAGTTCAGTTGATAGAGCATGGCGTTTGCAACGCCAGGGTTGTGGGTTCGATTCCCACGGGGGGCCAGTATAAAAAAATATATATATGTATTCACTAACTGTAAGTCGCTCTGGATAAGAGCGTCTGCTAAATGACTAAAATGTAAATGTATATGTCGTCCAGCACAAGGAAGTGCGAAAAACCGCCCACGCCATGTTAAAAAAAGGTCTGCTGAGGCTTAACACTCAGGAGCTAAGGGTTAGGGCTTTGCTGACAGCGTGTGTGTGTGTGAAGAGGTTTGGTTGGCACGGCCCCTAACGTAGCATGGTTAGCCTGGTTTATCCTCAGATCTCGTCCTGTTCTGTATATATTGCTTATTGATTTACCTCCACTGCCACTGACAGCCACTCTCTTCTTGTACACCCTTGCTCACGTTGTGAAGGTCACTCACCCAGCCCACATCGGCCTGCCACCCTTTCCCCCAACCCATCCACCTCCTCATCCTCGCTCTTAGGAAGCCGGGCAGAGGTGCGATGGCTGCGGGCAAGAGAGGGTCCACATCTTCAGCCTGCAGGCACATTTCTGTAACGGCAAGAGGGTGTGACTGTGTGTGTGTGGAGAGGGGAGGTCTGTAATTAAGTGCTTCTCATGACAGGGTTAGTGAGGTGAATGCTGTCAAGATGGCTGTCATCTTATTCCAGAGTGGCGGTGGGTGTTGGTGGTGTTTGTGTCGTGCAAGTCTGCACCTCAAGACCAGCATTGTGAAAATTGTCCATGCTAAGTGCAAAGTGGACTGATGACACCATGGCAAAGTTCAGCACAACAAATAGATGTGTGTTACACCACAAGAAGCTAAGTATTTGCGGTCACTTACAAGCCTACCCACTGTTTCTGAATGTATTATCATTAATAAATTGAAGGACATTTACAACATGGGTATAGTCTCACTTTAACCTTTTGCAAAAAACTAAGAGATTTTTCTTGCCAGATGTTGGTAATGACTTCATTAAGGGAGATGACCTAATGCATCTTCAGAATTATTACTGGAGTTTAACAAAGCAGCATATGGTTTTCAGTGCACGGTTCTGTGGGTGTATGAGCAGTATAGAAACGCATATAGAGATGAACACTCCATCTCCCTCTCTCTCGGCATGTCCTAGTTGTCTCTGTTTACATCCAATTCCCTCTGACTAGTTGAAAGCAGGTCAAAGCCCATTTTCTGTGATTAAGACTCGGCTCTGCGATCCCTTGTTTCCAGTGTCTACAGTTATACGTGTAATTGGAGTCAGTGTGCTGCTAACAGCTTAGCTTCCTCCACTATCCGACAGCCCCCTACTGGGCTCGAACCAGTGAACCTCTGCTTCGCAAAACATGTAAACTCCCTCCTTGACAATGTTCCAACCGTTTGAGCTACCCAAACAGTACCAACTTGTCACGCCCTGGCTCTGGGGACACTGTTATGTTGAGCCAGGGTGTGTAGATCTATGTTCTCTATTTCTATGTTGGCCTGAGTGACTCCCAATCAGAGGCAACGAGTGTCAGCTGTTTGCTGGTTGTCTCTGATTGGGAGCCATATTTAAACTGTCGGTTTTTCCTTTGGTTTTTGTGGGTTCTTGTTTCAAGTTGGTTGTGTTTGACCGTGTACTGTCACGTTACCGTCTTTGTTGTTTTGATCGCGTTTCGCTCAATAAAGAGTATGTTTGCCTGCAACGCTGCGCCTTGGTCCTCATCTGTTCCCGACGATCGTGACAGAAGAACCCACCAAGACAGGACCAAGCAGCGTGAGGAGGAGAGAGGATGGACCTGGGATCAGTGGAGTAGGAGTCTCGACTGGGCCAAGCCAAGTGAAGAGCAGAGAGGTTGGACTTTGGAGCAGTGGGGTGAGAGTCTGGCGAGAACTAGGGAGGCCTGGTCCACGGGGAGGAGAGACCCCCAGAAAATTTTTAGGGGGGGGCTCACATCGTGGACGACGGGGCAGCAGGAGGCCGCGATGGAGCGGTCCAGCGGGTGCGCAGAGGAGGCCGCCAGGTTAAGGGGGCCACTGGTCACAGAGGAGAGGGAAAGTGTGGAGGCACGGCGAGAGGTACTGGGGTGTGTTACCAGTCCGGTCGGGCCCGTTCCTGATCTCTGCGTAGGGCCAGTGGTGTGTGTCCCCAGTGCGGTCCGGTCTGTTCCTGTTCCTCGCATCGAGCCTGTGGTGCGCGTCGCCAGCCCGGTCCGGCCTGTTCCTGCTCTCCGCATCGAGCCTGTGGTACGCTTCGTCAGCCCAGTCCGGCCCATTCCTGCTCCCCGCACCAAGTCTGTGGTGTGTCTCGTCAGCCCGGCTCGGCCCGTTCCTGCTCCCCGCACCAAGTCTGTGGTGCGTTTCGTCAGCCCTGTCCGGCCCGTTCCTGCTCTCCGCACCAAGTCTGTGGTGCGCGTCGCCAGCCCAGTCCGGCCCATTCCTGCTCCCCGCACCAAGTCTGTGGTGCGTTTCGTCAGCCCTGTCCGGCCCGCTCCTGCTCTCCACACCAAGCCAGTGGTGTGCGTCGTCAGTCCAGCACGGCCCGTGCCTGTTCCCCGCACCAAGCCAGGGGTGCGTATCGTCAGCCCGGCTCGGCCCGTTCCTCCTCCACGCACTAAGCCAGGGGTGCGCATCGTCAGCCCGGTCCGGTCCATTCCTGCTCCACGCACCAAGCCAGGGGTGCGTATCGTCAGCCCGGTCCGGCCAGTTGCTACTCCACGCACCAAGCCAGGGGTGCGTATCGTCAGCCCGGTCCGGTCCATTCCTGCTCCACGCACCAAGCCAGGGGTGTGTAGCGTCAGCCCGGTCCGGCCAGTTGCTACTCCATGCACCAAGCCAGGGGTGTGTATCGTCAGCCCGGTCCGGCCAGTTGCTACTCCACGCACCAAGCCAGGGGTGCGCATCGTCAGCCCGGTCCGGTCCGTTCCTGCTCCATGCACCAAGCCAGGGGTGCGTGTCGTCAGTCCGGCTCCGGCCAGCGGGGCCAGACCGGACCAGGGGTACTTTGGGGGGTTGGAGAGGGAGTGGGGATCGGGCCCAGAGCCGGATCCGCCGCCAAGGCGGAGTGCCCACCCGGTCCCTCCCCTGTGGTATTTAGTTGGCGCGGTCGGAGTCCGCGCCTTTAGGGGGGGGTACTGTCACGCCCTGGCTCTGGGGACACTGTTATGTTGAGCCAGGGTGTGTAGATCTATGTTCTCTATTTCTATGTTGGCCTGAGTGACTCCCAATCAGAGGCAACGAGTGTCAGCTGTTTGCTGGTTGTCTCTGATTGGGAGCCATATTTAAACTGTCGGTTTTTCCTTTGGTTTTTGTGGGTTCTTGTTTCAAGTTGGTTGTGTTTGACCGTGTACTGTCACGTTACCGTCTTTGTTGTTTTGATCGCGTTTCGCTCAATAAAGAGTATGTTTGCCTGCAACGCTGCGCCTTGGTCCTCATCTGTTCCCGACGATCGTGACACAACTGGATAGCTAAATCAACAACATTTCAAGCTAGCTGTGGATTGATCTTATGGTACTTTCTTAACTCCGTTACACTCACCCCTTCTAAACTCGCTACACAGCGAGCTACCCCGGCCTTTGAGCTGAGCCCAACTGCCAATCCGGGTCAACGGCACCACTGTAACAGGGGTCAATGTGCTGCTAACAGCTTAGCTTCCTCCACTGTCCGACTGCCTCATACTGGTCTCAAACCATGATCCTCTGCTTCGCAACACACATGACCACCATCCTTGACAACTTTCCAACCGTTTTACCTTCCTAAAAAGGTACCAATTGGATAGCTAAATCTGAGACTCTAGTAGTAGAGTGAGCTTACGGTTTGTTCTTAACTCTGTTACATACGCAGGCCTGACTCTATCATTGATCACTAATGGATATTCATCAGCTTGCCTAAAGAAATTGGTATGAGTATGATATAGCCTATCATTACAAATTCCTAACAGTGTTGTTCATATGTGTTTTTTCTGTAGGATTCCATTTCTGAACAGCCATGCCATGGACAGAGGAGCTACAGGAAGGGGCACAGGGAAGGTTGCAGAAGAAATTGGAGAGGAAGACCTTGAGGGCTGCTAAGAAGACTGCATTAACTGCTAAATACATCAATACAAAGACTCCTGCACTTTACAACACACGACTGCTGCCATTTCACTACTGCACTATTATATTACTTTACTACCAATTATGTTTACATAACAGTTGTACACTTTCCATGACTACACTGTACTTTATTCTTCATGTGCAATGGTTATATTTTTCAAGTCGTTTTCTCTGTGAATCTTTTTCCGTGGTTTTGGTGAAATCAGATTTTTTTCTTTACACTGTGCTTTTGTTATTGAGCTTACAGAGACGAACTTGTATTCTTGTTTATCTCCCTAATAAACCTTTATTTAACCTGATCTGTGTAATCGGACCGACTTGTTTTGTACTGTATTTACAACAAGGTAGTCCATCTGTCTTCCTGCATAGCTACCCTCTTGTATGAAACCTTCAGCAGTGTAGATACAGTGTATTCGGAAAGTATTCAGAACCCGTGACTTTTTCCAAATGTTGTTACGTTACAGCCTTATTCTAAAATGGATTCAATAAAAAAATTTCATCATCAATCTACACACAATACCCCATAATGAAATTTTTTCAAATGTATTAAATATTAAAAATTAAAAACAGAAATACCTTATTTACATAAATATTCAAACCCTTTGCTATGAGACTCGAAATTGAGCTCAGGCGCATTCTGTTTCCATTGATCATCCTTGAGATGTTTCTAAAACTTGATTGGAGTCCACCTGTGGTAAATTCAATTGATTGGACATGATTTGGAAAGGCACACACCTGTCTATATAAGTTCCCACAGTTGACAGTGCATGTCAGAGCAAAAACCAAGCCACGAGGTCGAAGGAATTCTCCGTAGAGCTCCGAGACAGGATTGTGTCGTGGCACAGATCTGGTGAAGGGTACCAAACATTTCTGCAGAATTGAAGGTCCCCAAGAACACAGTGGCCTCCATCATTATTAAATGGAAGAAGTTTGAACCACTAAGACTCTTCCTAGAGCTGGCCCAACCGGCCAAACTGAGCAATCGAAGGAGAAGGGCCTTGGTCAGGGAGGTGACCAAGAACCCAATGGTCACTCTGATAGAGCTCCAGAGTTCCTTTGTGGAGATGGGAGAACCTTCCCAGAAGGACCACCATCTGTGCAGCACTCCACAAATCAGGCCTTTATGGTAGAGTGGCCAGACGGAAGCCACTCCTCAGTAAAAGGCACATGACAGCCCACATGGAGTTTGCCAAAAGGAACCTAAAGACTCTCAGACCATGAGAAACAAGATTCTCTGGTCTGATGAAACCAAGATTGAACTCTTTGGCCTGAATGCCAAGTGTCTCATCTGGAGGAAACCTGGCACCATCCCTACGGTGAAGCATGGGGGTGGCAGCATCAAGCTGTGGGGATGTTTTTCAGTGGCAGGGACTGGGAGACTAGTCAGGATCGAGGGAAAGATGAACGGAGCAAAGTACAGAGTGATCCTTGATGAAAACCTGCTCCAGAGCACTCATGTCCTCAGACTGGGGAGAACAGCACATTGACCCTAAGCACTCAGCCAAGACAACTCAGGAGTGGCTTTGGGACAAGTCTCTGAATGTCCTTGAGTGGTCCAGCCAGAGCCTGGACTTGAACCCGATCGAACATTTCTGGAGAGACCTGGACATAGCTGTCCAGCTACGCTCCCCATCCAACCTGACAGAGCTAAAGAGGATCTGCAGAGAAGAATGGGAGAAACTCCCCAAATACAGTGTCATGACTCTCCCTGGGTGAGGATCAAAGGCCTCACATCAGCTTGGCAAATGGCAGATAACAACCAGACCCTCTTACCCACCAGTCTTGACACCTTAACACTGCCATAAATTAGAGAGGAGGAGAATCTATCTCTGGCCCTCTAGTATGGTGAAAGGAATGTCTTTGTTTCAGAGACTTTTGCCACCCAAAAACTTCAACGTCCAACAATTAACATTGTGACAGTATATTTCAACATCCAAATGTTGGGAATGATGATAAATGGAATATGGAAAATTAATGTATATTTTGTGATGTCATTAAAAATGGTATAAAGGCGTTATAACGAAAACATTGTGACTTGAAGAGCTTTTACACTGTGTATATCAGGTTTACATCCTTTACGTTGAGTAGAAAATATCAAGGAGGAAGACAATGTTTTCGTGAAGATAGGAATGGGATTTTAGCTTTCTAACAAGATCACAGTGATGATAATAATTTTGCCTCGTAACTAGCCACGCCCGAGGGAGCTCAGAGAGTGTGTCAGTATGACGGAAACGCCCCTCTTTACCAGAGTGTATAAAAGATTGAGTTAAGAATGATCAGATCAGACTAGACGGACATCAAGCTGCAGCGAGGTCCATATTGGTCCCGACCCTGAAAATCAACATGAGGTGAAGACGACAAAGTTGCCTCCACTAACAATCAATGTTACGACTGAGTAGCTGTTCTAAGTACTGTATCTAAGAAGGTGAATTTAACTGGTAACATCCTGTTACTCTCTTCAAACCATCGTCTACTACACTGCTCTCATCACCCCACAGGGGATCATTGACACAGCTGATTATCCGTCCTCAGAAGACCACTTCCAGAATGAGTGAAAGTAAACAGACAACTAAGAAGAAGGACATTGTGACCTCTTGTGGACAATCAGAGCCTTACATCTAAAAGGCCATCCGAAAGAGAAGGCCCAATCGACCCCTTCACATGAAGGCCTGGTTCCAACAGAGATATGTGACGAAGACCTCCAACACGTAAATACATGCATTACTTCTTACCAAACGGGCGGCAGTTCGGGGCAAGGTATTAGGATTACTATGAGCGTAGGTCCATGTGTATCCAAGTGTTTCTCTCTCTCTCTCTCTCTCTCTCTCTCTCTCTCTCTCTCTCTCTCTCTCTTTAACACGTCATCTTTTGTAATGTCGTATCGCGTAAGTGCTGGCAATTATTGCTGATAAACAAAGGAGTCCGCTCATACTGAACTTGGATCATAAGGTTTATTCATATCACAAGCTTCAGCATAAGTGACAGATGTCATGACATCCGGAGAGCGACGGCCCGGATTGCAATGGTCGCTCTGCCCTCTCTTTGTCTAGCCCCTACTTATAAACAATGCAAAGAGATGGGTGCTCCCTCTTCTGGCCAATCACCAGTCTCCCCTGGGGCGTCACCCCACAAACGCCACATTTGACCTAACATAAACAACATTCCATTTCTTCATGAAAAACGTTTAACAAAGGCATAATCCTAATACATGACATTTCCCCCCTTCGAGACTAACTAAAAGTCTCGAAACCAAACAGAATAGGATTATGACAAGTGACAATTTATCTTATTGAGTATCTTTAACATTAAACCAAAAACATTCTCCTCTAGAGTGTAAATACCTTTCTATGAAATATGAATAACTGTTTATGAAGTGTGAATACATTACTATGAAATATGAACAAATCTTTATGGAGTGTAAGAGCGAAAAACTGTCCGGCAGCCATCTTTCCAAATCCATCCATCAATCAAGACAGTAAAATTCTCTCACGGTCCCTCTGCCCCAGGCAACCACCTAGATACTCCAGATAAACTCATAAACCATGTAAATGCATTTGAAACTATGATGCAATTAAATACACATGTAAGCCCCTGCAAACAAAATACTATCCAAAAATGTCCACTCTAAGGCTGGTCAACCCATTGGACCCTACAGTGGACCTCTCCCTGCCTAGACTCCCTGTCCCTAAGCATCACCGAAATAAACAAAAACATCTAAGATCCTCACATGTATTCAATAACATCAAATATCATTCTACAAAAATTAATACGTAAGAGTATGACACAAATTATATAATATAATATAACATGCCATTTAGCAGACGCTTTTATCCAAAGCGACTTACAGTCATGCGTGCCTACATTTTTTGTGTATGGGTGGTCCCGGGGATTGAACCCACTACCTTAGCGTTACAAGCGCTGTGCTCTATTCATTATGTATTACACATGAAATATGTCTATATTTCATTGCAGACACTGGAATGTAGTCCACTACACTTCATCTCCCCGTAGTCTCGACTTCCAATGGATTGTTGATGATGGAATCGGAATCTCTCCACACCTTTCTTGTTTCATCTCCTCCAGTCATTGTCCTTTCATATTGTCCTTGTTCAATCTCCACATATCCCCCAAATGCTTCTGGAAGAAAAGAAAAGACCAAACAGTATCTTTTGCAAAACAACACTTTCAAATTAAACATCAATATCAACTAAGAATATAAAAATGATATATAAATGATGTATGAATCACATTAACCCACTTCCCCCCTTTGATTCATAAAATCATACCAAAATCACCCTAATATTGAAAAAAAAATTGAAAAATGATCAAATAATCAAAAAGGATATTTATCCATTCAGTTCCACTTGTCCATCGTCATCCAGATCAGGAACAGTCAACAACGGCATCTGAGTGTTGTCTCCAGGCATCACTACTCCAACCTATCTCAATATCATAGCTTTCTCAAAGGTGAGTAACAAATTACAAACCTCACACACAGTGCTATCAAAGCTGCCATTAAAATCTGAACCATCACTGCCCCTACTGGGCCTACCTGATCTTGCAACCAAGTCTTCCGCTCCTTCAGATCTACCAAATGCATCCCTTATATTCTTCAATGCATATATAACCCTAGTGATAATATCTGAACTATCTGGACTCAAAGTATAACTAATATTATCAATAGGATCTTCCCAAATGTTACACCATACCATGGAAAAAGTCCCCCCTTCTCCCTTAGATTCATCCTTCAATGATAGACTTGAAGACTATAACATGTCTCTTTTCACCCTTTTAACCCTAGATTTAGCTGTGTCCGGTGCTACCCCTCTTATAATGGTAGAAACCTCATATGGAAGCTTCAACGTTGACATGTAACAACATCCTGTCTATCCATAGGGTAAGAATATATATGCTTTATCACCACAAACCCACCAAATATCTCTAAAATTCCCAATAGTTACATTGACAGGCAAAAGCTAATCTTTTAACCATCAAAGTCCTGCTGTTCCTACTACCTGGAACATAAAAAGTTACATTTATATTTCTCATTACTACCCTTAAGGTCATGCTTACCCAAAGTTATCATATAATCATCACAATCTGATATTCCCATAAACATACCCTTTACATCATATGTTTTATTAGAACAAACACAACTTTTAGCCCTCAATGGTTTCACCTCCAATGCTTCAGGGTTTGCTGTTACCTGAGTTTCCTTCCCATCTAACAAATTCCCATAGGGTAATTCATTTAACCAAGAACACCTAAACCTAGGCTTAAACAAATGTTTTGACAACGACATTATTTTATCTGTTACTGATTGTTGTTGCTGATACAACAGTCATGACAAAGCCTAAGATTGACCAATACTTGATAGAGGTCGAGCGACCGTCTCTAACATGTTTGGTGCTGGAATTCTCACCAGACATGGACCCTCAAGATTCCTCACTGATCTTACAGAATGAGCTACCCATCTATCTCTAATTTTCACAACAGAAGAATCAAACTACATGCATTTAGTTTTTCTCTTCCCCACATTAAAATCAAAGACCTCATCCTGTACCTCCATGATAGTATCCTTCACTATTTCAGATGAATCTATATTGCTCTCTACCACTATCTGCTCTCCTTTTTTAACCCTATCCTTACTAAGTTGTTGTTTGTGTCTGTGTCATGCTTCCTACATCTGTTATTGCCATCGTATCATTAATCCCTTTCAAAGTTACCATTAAAGTAGTTGATTTAGTTGATGTATCAACCTTAATTATTTCTAGTGGGAAAGCTACCGATATCCTATGTGCATTATTTACTGTTGGAGTGACTACTGTAATCTACTCCTCCTGAACTCCCTCGGTGACTGCGGAAGCTTCAACAGATTTCAAATCTTCCATTATAGGCGTCACTTTACGAATTACATAGCCTTTCAACCAATAATTCTTAACCGGAACAAATTTTAATGCTTGCACTAGATAAGTACACATATATTCTCCCTGATCTTTCTCTGTAACATTACGCAAAATAAATGATCAATCACTCATAACCCTCTTCCACTTCATATTGTTGTACAAACTATATCTCCTTTGATTAGGTGCAACAGCTTGCTTCTACTTCTGGTCCTGATAACAATACTTCTTCTCCATAATTATCTCTCCATGTGGGAGGAACGTCCCCATCCTAACCCTAATACTTATTTTCCCCCTAAAATTGGTGCTGGAGCTATTGGTTCCCTTATAATCAAATGCGATATATTTATGGCTTTAATAACTATCAATGTTGAAAGAGTTAAATTGCTTCCCACTGTTGTTTTAATAGACTGAAGTGTTAATGTCCTTAGTTACTTCATCCATTTTCCCCAAAGCTTTGAACTCTTTGCTTGTACTTCCATCTATCACCACTAGTGTCACTTTTTCCAACTCTCAGTCCTACCTCTAATCCCTGACTTTCAAAGTTTTGATTATAAAAATACACCTATAATTACCTTGATCTCCCTACTCTAAAGTGTCCTTCACCACTGTTCTCTCTCTCTTACTACTAACTTTGAAACTTAGCTTACTGTCTTAGAGTTCCTTCAACCTAGTTCTCCTAACTTATTTTAATCTTATATTTTCTCCTAACCTTTAAAAACCTTTTCCACTGATTTATTCACAAAATCCCTTTACCACCAATTTTTAGGATATGTGATTGGGAAGTCCCCACATGCTTCTGACTTCTTTACACACAGACTTGGCAAACGACTAAACACCTTTTAGCCTAGCCTGAAATCTCTTGGTGTAAGAATGTAACCCAGAATAACAGTCACCCCTTTTAACTTTATTTTTCAGACAGATTGTCTAATAGGCAGTCTAATAGATTATCATCCTTCCTATGATATTATCTTTTTAAGCAAATATGATTCCCAAAAACCCTACTTTTTAAAATATTCTACCAGACAGCCGTTTAGTGTACATCTTATTGTACAATTCAATTTAAACAATGCATCTCTTCCCAATAATGCAATAGGTATATGTTCTAATATTAGTATGTCTATTTTAATTTCTCTTTGATTTTTATAGCAGAGCTCAATTGGTTCCTTAAGAGTAATTAGCTGTTTTACTACCTCAAATCTCTATCCTAATTAGTTAATTTTACATAGTGAGATGTTTAACCTCTTTAGGCTCAACACAGATAAAAGCTTTCCCCTATTCACCATTATTTCTCATAGTCCTCTGTTTTTACTTCAATTGTTAGATATTTTCTCTTCTTCTCTAATCGGTGCTATCAGCTGACACCCCCCTTCGTATCTTCTAGGCACTCTAGAATCTTTAGGGTTCACCTGGAGAACAGGTGATCTTGACTGGCCCCTGTATCTTCCTTAAAAATGTTCTCTGTTGTTTCCTCATGACTTGTTGCACTCACAGGTAAAGTGACCAACCTGTCCATAATTATAACAGTCTTCTGAAAGTTGCTGGAAGTGTAGCTGAAATCTTCCTCCTCCTTCTATTTCTTCTCGTCCTCTTCCTCTCCAATTCCGTGTCTGTCCAGAAACTGGCTGTGGATATGGAACACCTGGTACCCCCCTTGGTGGCTGGTACAATTGCATTTGATATTGTTCAGTTGAAGCTGTAACAGTGATTGTTGATTTGGTTCACTCTGATTCTTCATAACCAGAGCTTCTCTTCTCCACCAGTTGTATGATTGAGTTTTCTGAGAGTTTCTTCGTCCTGTTCTTTCTTGCTGTTGACATATCAGGATTCTTCAAAAGCTTATATTCTAAGTTCTGTCCTCGAAATATTATCTTCCATCATCTTCTTACTATTGGCCTTTTTCCTCCTCAATGTATTCTTCTCCTCCAATTCTTGGGATCCTTTTCTCAGCAGTTTCTCCTTCTGTATCTTCTCTTCTTGAGTTGTTCATCCAGTTGTGTTACTTCTTCTAAACTAGTCGCTTTATCCAGGCATGATAAGCATCGGTCTATATCTCCTTCTATTTCTTCTGTGCCAGTCCTTGTAGGACAAACTCCTTTTGAATACACAGCACCTTTAGTCTCCTCTTTATCGCTGTCTTCATCTGAACTCGAATCTCTTGTATCCTTCTTCCTTCAACTTCCATCAGAGATCAAATCTCTAGTATCCTTCTTTCCTCTCTTGCCAACTTCCTTCTGATCACAGAGTCATATCCACCCATGATCTCTTCTCAATCACTCTGATCTTCATCTTCATCATCTCATTTTCTTCCTTCTGGAGTTTTGGATTCATCTTTCTGGTCGTTTCTGCTTGTCCTCTATCTATTATTCGTTCATCTTCCTCTCCGATGCAACAATCACCCTGCTGGATGATCACTGGAAGCTGAGGATAAACATCCCTAAGCTCTACTTCCTTCTCGTAAGGTGGGTGTCTTTTTGCTGAATCCGTATGTGAGACAGGTGTACTAATTTCTGCCATTAGTTTTCCTGTCGCCTTTTCTTCCTTTAGCATTTTCTCTATACCTTTATCTTATCGCTGGAATCTTTTATCAGTTTTTGTTTGAGAATGAAGGGCAACTTTTGTTTCATTTGCCGGATAACCTAGCAATACTCTTAACTAAAGGATTACCATTTTGTACTATATCAACTGATGTAATGACTTTTTATAGCCTTGATGTCGTTTTTCCCCATTGTAACAACCCTTTTATATTCCTTTATCGTGAATTATTTTATTTTAGACTATATAGCCTATGGCTTCCCCCCTTTAATTATATAATATAAACCAAACAACCCAAAAAATTTTTTTTTTTTTTTTTTTTTTTAAATCAATCAACCAAAATATGAATATGAAAAAATTCAATTAATTTTTTTAATCAAAAACCATTTCTAATTAAAATAAAAAATCAATTAAAAATTATGAATAATTAAAACCAATTTTTATTTCTACATCCTATGTCACCAATTTATCAATTAGTGGTGGCTATCTTACCACAACCCATCAAATGCAAGTAGTCAACTTCAGACTACAATACCCATAAACAAAGCCTGTAACCCTACCATTACTACAATTCCCATAAACCCCCTTGCTCTATAGGCACCTAATTATCTTTATTTTACAGAATAATGTCAGTCCTTGATTCCCAACACAACTCCAATCAACCCAGTGATGCACAGAGCCTCCCAAATGCAATTTTTAATGAATTTGCCAAGCCTATGTGAAATTGTCATAACATCAAACATCCTGTAGGGGAAGATTTTGTAACCAGACCAGTCTCAAACCCTTGACTCGATCCTCTGTCGCGTCACGTGACGCTACGTCAGCACCCCTTCTCTTTCTCTCCCTCTCTCCTGTCGTATCGTCCTATTGCTCCTCTCATATGACAAAAGAACAGAGACACAGGAAAATATTTTAGTAGTTAATGCAATACTGAGTTACTTCAACCATATTCAATATTCCCCCACTCACATTCGCTTTAAGACTTAATTCAGGACTAAATAGATCGCTCAAAAACATTTTTATTTTATTTTAATCCGTCATTTAATTTAATTCATTATACTCCGTCAACATATATTTAATTTATAAATTCACTACATCCCAACAAATAGTTTCATTTTCAAACAGCAGCCGCTTTAAACTATAAGATTCGTGTTAAAATCTCTCCTCTTTGTTCCCTCGTCTGTGTCTCTCTGTCTCCCCCTGCGACACAGCCCCACAGAAATATGACACTTTTCCCACAATCCCGTGTTGTAGTTTTAGCAAACAACATGTTGTAGTTTAGTACCGGAACCCAACGTCTCATAATCTCGTGCCATAAACTACAACTCCCACGTTTTGTAGTGTAGTGTCATAAAATTAACCGCATGCGCAAATGCATTCAATGATACGATTCCCAGACAATAGAACGATAGCATTACGCTACAGCTTCACTATTTTATACCTTATAATCGAACAATTACACATAACAGAGCTCACATTTGCGTAGAACTCTGAATTCCACACACACAGACATATTTTAAGAGGCTTTAATCCATCGCAATGGGACCTCTAAGGACACGGCAGGTAGCTTAGTGGTTAAGAGCGTTGTGCCAGTAACCGAAAGGTCGCTGGTTCTAATCCCCGAGCCGACTAGGTGAAAAATCTGTCGATGTGCCCTTGAGCAAGGCACTTAATCCTAATTGCTCCTGTAAGTCGCTCTGGATAAGAGCGTCTGCTAAATGACTAAAATGTAAAAAAAAAAAAATGTAGCACGCAACACAATTAGCATTTAGCCTTAGCATTAGCCGCTATGTACAATGTAGCATGAAACCCAATCCAGCATTTAGCATTAGCATTAGCCTTAGCCTTTAGCTAACTGCGGCCTACCACGCCCTAAGTAACCTTGCATTTTGCCTAAATCATTGTCCATTTATCCCCTGCTAACTTTATGCTGCCGTAAATTATGGATATCATATGAGCGGCTACCCCATGCAAATACCCCGTCAACTATAAGATGAGAATAGCTTACAATATAACCGTCCACCTCATAGTTCCCAGAACCAACCTGACAACACCTAGCGCGTTGCAAGGATTTATGGCCCACTCCTAAGGAGTCGCCTCGTTCCGAGGTCTTCCACAGATTCACAATGTCCTAATTGCATACGTATTCCTGACTTTATTCTGCCAATATCTGCCGTTAATATCTGCCTTCAATTGCTGTACAATTTTAGAATAATTATTACCAGACTCCTAGTCGACCGCAATAACGCCACACGAGGCACACTTTGGTCTAATGGTACATCCCTCCCGTGTACACAAGCAGTATCAAACCTAACAACCTCACAAAGCTTGTGAGGAAAAAACTCACCCTTTTCTGGCCATGGCTTCAGAGCGAGTTAACTTGGCGGCTGAATGAAACAGAGGAGAGATGCAGACCAGCCCCACGTTGGGCGCCATTTGTCGTATCGCGTAAGTGCTGGCAATTATTGCTGATAAACAAAGGAGTCCGCTCATACTGAACTTGGATCATAAGGTTTATTCATATCACTAGCTTCAGCATAAGTGACAGATGTCATGACATCCGGAGAGCGACGGCCCGGATTGCAATGGTCGCTCTGCCCTCTCTTTGTCTAGCCCCTACTTATAAACAATGCAAAAAGATGGGTGCTCCCTCTTCTGGCCAATCACCAGTCTCCCCTGGGGCGTCACCCCACAAACGCCACATTTGACCTAACATTAACAACATTCCATTTCTTCATGAAAAACATTTAACAAAGGCATAATCCTAATACACGACAGTACCAAGTGTCATATTGTGTTAGTCTGCTAGGGACCCGCTTTCATTGTATTAAGTTTCTAATCCCTACCTATATCGTGTACATGTTTGTATCTTGTGTTATCATTTTTTATTAGTTAGTAAATAAATAATTAAATCAATTTGTGTGGTATGGAATTATCAGTAAAACCCTGGTTCATGCAGACTTAAAGAGTCTACGACTTTCAGAATGAGACTGATATGAGGTAAATGATTAATAAATGACTGTTAAATGACAAGAGACATCTAGATATCTTTAGAGTTAATTTGGGAAACGGTAACTCGTGCCCCATATTCCTAATTAGTTAATTGTTACATGATTAATTTAATCTAGTAACAATTAAACATATTAGGTAATTATTCGATAAATAATAGTCATCACAATAACGAAAGTCACGTCACGATATATTGAAGCCCCAGTGCGAAGAGTCTAAGATAGAACTAGGCCTTACTGTTGAATTCAGTCTATAGGAATTGAGTAGCAAGATACGTTGTACACCAATAGCGCTGTAGGCAGGATTGTTGTTGAGAGTGGCGTGTGTGTGGTCCCTTTTGATCCAGATACTAGTAGGGAGAGATTGACTCCGGTGTTGTATATCTGATGAAAAGTCAGTATCTAGGGTGAATTACTGAATGCTACGAGCCAGGACATATGGGCCGGCCGATTTAGCTATTCTGAGGAATATATTCATTGCCCAAAACGTGTACTATTTCTGTCTTTCGTGTTTCAGGAGTGAGTAGACTCGGTCAGTATTAATTTCTTGAGCTAGGACATATGGGCCAGTCAATTAAAGAAATTTGAGAAGATATAGTTGTTGGCCTAAGCAAAGTATTATCTCTCTGTCTATCGAGCTTCAGTAGCGTGAGTAAGACCAACAGCAGAAACATTTATTTTATGTTTCCGCGTGTTCCGGTAAAACATTGCTAGAAAAATAATCGCCGAAAGGGTTAACGTTAGACGTCATTAATAAAAGCTCTCTAGAAGCTCTGATAAGAGATGTACTGCAGCAACAAAAAGAAAGGGGGAAAAGATAAGTCACCGTGACTAGGCGTGAAATTGCATGAGAATGGGTCCCCCGAAATTAACACCATTTGCGAGGTCGGAAACTTTCACCTTAACCCTGCCCTCACTCAAATCCCAGTCCAGGGCCCGCTCGATCTAGACAAAAGCCCATCAGCTTTGTCTAGAGACCATGATAAAGATCTTGTGACGCACAAGGTAAGCAGCGTTGCAACAGCTGATTCCTCTCCCATTCCAATAGAGGACCCACTGGGTCACGAAGTACAGCAATCTGTCTTAAAAATCGACACAGATAACACACCACTCTGTTCTGCCAACCCACTCCACTTTGTTGGCGATATGACAAGAAAAACCGACTCGAACAGGCCATACAGTATCATTTTAATGGTAGGTTTATTTGAACAGTGAGACAAAATAACAACAACAAAATCCAGAAGAACGCATGTCCAAAATGTTATAAATTGATTTGCATTTTAATGAGGGAAATAAGTATTTGACCCCCTCTCAATCAGAAAGATTTTTTGCTCCCAGGTGTCTTTTATACAGGTAACGAGCTGAGATTAGGAGCACAGTCTTAAAGGGAGTGCTCCTAATCTCAGCTTGTTACCTGTATAAAAGACAACTGTCCACGGAAGCAATCAATCAGATTCCAAACTCTCCACCATGGCCAAGATCAAAGAGCTCTCCAAGGATGTCAGGGACAAGATTGTAGACCTACACAAGGCTGGAATGGGCTACAAAACCATCGCCAAGCAGCTTGGTGAGAAGGTGACAACAGTTGGTGCGATTATTTGCAAATGGAAGAAAAACAAAATAACTGTCAATCTCCCCCGGCCTAGGGCTCCATGCAAGATCTCACCTCGTGGAGCTGCAATGATCATGAGAACGGTGATGAATCAGCCCAGAACTACACGGGAGGATCTTGTCAATGATCTCAAGGCAGCTGGGACCATAGTCACCAAGAAAACAATTGGTAACACACTACGCCGTGAAGGACTGAAATCCTGCAGCGCCCTCAAGGTCCCCCTGCTCAAGAAAGCACATACACAGGCCCGTCTGACGATGGACGGGTCCATGTACCGTCAATTCTTGGGTGAGAACCTCCTTTCCTCAGCCAGGGCATTGAAAATGGGTCGTGGATTGGTATTCCAGCATGAAAATGAACCAAAACACACGGCCAAGGCAACAAAGGAGTGGCTCAAGAAGAAGCACATTAAGGTCCTGGAGTGGCCTAGCCAGTCTCCAGACCTTAATCGCATAGCAAATATGTGGAGGGAGCTGAAGGTTCGAGTTGCCAAACGTCAGGTTCGAAACCTTAATGACTTGGAGAAGATCTGCAAAGAGCAGTGGGAAAAAATCCCTCCTGAGATGTGTGCAAACCTGGTCGCCAACTACAAGAAACGTCTGACCTCTGTGATTGCCAACAAGAGTTTTGCCACCAAGTACTAAGTCATGTTTTGCAGAGGGGTCAAACACTTATTTCCATCATTACAATATAAATCAATTCATAACATTTTTGACATGCGTTTTTCTGGATATTTTTTGTTGTTATTCTGTCTCTCACTGTTCAAATAAACCTACCATTAAAATTATAGACTGATCATGTCTTTGTCAGTGGGCAAATGTACAAAATCAGCAGGGTATCAAATACCTTTTTCCCTCACTGTACTTCAAAGCTGTCTTAGAGGACTGTTTGACCTGTGATGCACTGATACATTCGGGTTAGACTATTTCCCTCATACAGTTGAAGTCGGAAGTTTACATACACCTTGGCCAAATACATTTAAACTCAGTTTTTCACTATTCCTGACATTTAATCCTAGTAAACATTTCCCTGTCTGAGGTCAGTTAGGATCACCACTTTGTTTTAAGAATGTGAAATATCAGAATAATAGTAGAGAGAATTATTTATTTAAGCTTTTATGTCTTTCATCACATTCCCAGTGGGTCGGAAGTCTACATGCACAGAATTAGTATTTGGTAGCTTTGCCTTTAAATTGTTTAACTTGGGTCAAAGGTTTCGGGTAGCATTCCACAAGCTTCCCACAATAAGTTGGGTGAATTTTGGCCCATTCCTCCTGACAGAGCTGGTGTAACTGAGTCAGGTTTGTAGGCCTCCTTACTGGCACACGCTTTTTCAATTCTGCCCACAAATGTTCTATAGGATTGAGGGCAGGGCTTTGTGATGGCCACTCCAATACCTTGACTTTGTTGTCCTTAAGCCATTTTGCCACAACTCTGGAAGTATGCTTGGGGTCATTGTCCATTTGGAAGACCCATTTGCGACCAAGCTTTAATTTCCCGACTGATGTATTGAGATGTTGCTTCAATATATCCACATAATTTTCCTTCCTTATGATGCCATCTATTTTGTGAAGTGCACCAGTCCCTGCTGCAGCAAAGCACCCCCACAGCATGATGCTGCCACCCCTGTGCTACACGGTTGGGATTGTGTTCTTTGGCTTGCAAGCTGCCCCCTTTTTCCTCCAAACATAACGATGGTCATTATGGCCAAACAGTTATATTTTTGTTTCATCAGACCAGAGGACATTTCTCCAAAACGTACGATTTTTGTCCCCATGTGCAGTTGCAACCCGTAGTCTGGCTTTTTTATGGCGGTTTTGGAGCAGTGGCTTCTTCCTTGCTGAGCGGCCTTTCAGGTTATGTCGATATAGGACTCGTTTTACTGTGGATATAGATACTTTTGTACCTGTTTCCTCCAGCATCTTCACAAGGTCCTTTGCTGTTGTTCTGGGATTGATTTGCGCTTTTCGCACCAAAGTACGTTCATCTCTAGGAGACAGAACGCGTCTCCTTCCTGAGCGGTATGACGGCTGCGTGGTCCCATGGTGTTTATACTTGCGTACTATTGTTTGTACAGATGAACGTGGTACCTTCAGGCGTTTGGGAATTGCTCCCAAGGATGAACCAGACTTGTGGAGGTCTACAATATTTTTTCTGAGGCCTTGGCTGATTTGTTTTGATTTTCCCATGATGTCAAGCAAAGAGGCACTGAGTTTGAAGGTAGGCCTTGAAATACATCCACAGATACACCTCCAATTGACTCAAATTATGTAAATTAGCCTATCAGAAGCTTCTAAAGCCATGACATCATTTAAAGGCACAGTCAACTTAGTGTATGTAAACTTCTGACCCACTCGAATTGTGATATAGTGAATTATAAGTGAAATAATCTTTCTGTAAACGATTGTTGGAAAAATTACTTGTGTCATGCACAAAGTAGATGTCCTAACCGACTGGCCAAAACTATAGTTTGTTAACAAGAAAGTTGTGGAGTGGTTGAAAAACGAGTTTTAATGACTCCAACTTAAGTGTATGTAAACTTCCGACTTCAACTGTATCTCAAACATTGCTGGATGAACTCAAAAGGGCAGTGGACCCTGCGAAACGTTGGTTAAAAACGGAACGATGCGACACTAAACTTCGAGGTTTCACTCAGGCTACCTCATCTCTTACCAAGCGTATCCTACTAAAACTGAACTTTGTAAGCATGTCACTTGTCCACACTGTGTACGTGACTAGCATTGACACCGAGCAGATGCTGATTGGGATGGATTTAATAGACTGTTTCGTACCACTGATGAATTGGAAATCCAACCAAATCTGGTCACAAATCGCAATAACTCCGCTGACACCACCGCCTTCATCGAAGGCTACATGCAATACGTTATGTGACGACGACAGTTCGGCGTCGTCAACTGACATACCCCCAGTGAACTTGGTAATGAGTCCGCCATTTGTGGCAGATGATATGGTGACTAGTTCAACTCGGAAACTAATAGAACATGAGGTTTTCTTATGTAGCTTGGGTGAATCACCTGCCAATACACACCGCCCTCCACTGATAGGCGGCGTGTGCCTAAACGGCACAACGGTTGAGGATGCCATACTGGCAACCTAGTCCGAAAAATCTGCAATCAGTTTGGAAATGTTCAACAACAATTCAAAAGCGGCTAACTGCCACTCCCTTGTTCCGAAAACGTTCAGATTCCCACTGGGAATGACTCCCCAGACGACACTCACTGCTTTAGGGGTATTTGCACTATCAATCTGCATTGGAAACAAGGAAGTATTTCACTACTTACTGGTTGTCGCGAACCTCCCGCATACAGTCTATCTGGGAGCGGACATTTTGGTGAGATTGGGTGTTAAACTCGATACCATACACCAAGTTCTTTGGTCTTTGGCGCAGCAAGCTCAACATGCCTTGTCTTTCGACCCTGTGCGAATGTCATCCGGGCAGACTATTCCTCATTTGTTGACTCAACGTGATAACTGAGTCCACCGTGGTGAAACTGGCAAGAACCACAGAGATTTCTATTAGACTGAACCTGGCGCCCGGCTATCGGATGGAAGGCACCACTGCATTCTTCCAACCCTCGCCGCAATTATTCAAATTGGGGCTAACTATCAATGGTAACCCGCTGTTGGAGCTAAATGCTAGATCCAATTACCTCTTGGTGCAGAATCTGACTCAAGCGGATATCTCCATTCCTCTGCATACTCAGCTAGGAACATTGATTGATTACTCATTCCATGATTTTGAACTTGCTGTTTCCATATCCTTGTCTGTACATAATGCTCAGAAACGATTCTACAACGCCCGGAAATCTGCCCCCTTTACTCTCTGTACCCAACGCACTAGAAGACCAGTTCTTAAAGCCTTTAGCCGTATCCTTATTCTAGTCCTTCTCTGTTCCTCTGGTGATGTAGAGGTTAACCCAGGCCCAGCAGCCCCCAGTATCACTCCTACCCCCCAGGAGCTATCATTTGTTGACTTCTGTAACCGTAAAAGCATTGGTTTTTTGCATGTTAACATCAGAAGCCTCCTCCCTAAGTTTGAGTTATTCACTGCATTAGCACACTCCGCCAACCCTGATGTTCTAGCAGTGTCTGAATCGTGGCTTAGGAAGGCCACCAAAAATTCAGAAATGTCCATCCCCAACTACAACATTTTCTGTCTAGATAGAACTGCCAAAGGGGGTGGAGTTGCAATCACTGTAGAGACTATCATACTATCCAGGCCTGTGCCCAAACAGTTTGAGCTCCTACTTCTAAAAATCCACCTTTCCAGAAATAAGTCTCTCACTGTTGCCGCTTGCTACAGACCCCCCTCAGCCCCCAGCTGTGCCCTGGACACCATATGTGAATTGATTGCCCCCCATCTATGCTCAGAGTTCATACTGCTTGGTGACCTAAACTGGGATATTCTTAACACCCCGGCCATCCTACAATCCAAACTAGATGCCCTCAATCTCACACAAATTATCAAGGAACCTACCAGCTACAACCCTAAATCCGTAAACATGGGCACACTTAAATACACTGCTCAAAAAAATAAAGGGAACACTTAATGTCACGCCCTGGCTCTGGGGACTATGTTATGTTGAGCCAGGGTGTGTATTCTATGTTTGTATATCTATGTTGGCCTGAGTGACTCCCAATCAGAGGCAACGAGTGTCAGCTGGTTGTCTCTGATTGGGAGCCATATTTAACTATCGGTCTTTCCACTTTGTGTTGTGGTTTCTTGTTCTCATTTTGGTTTGTTTATGTAACCAGAGACATCATGTTTTCGTCAGTTATTTTGATTGTGTGATCAGTCAAATAAATACTATGTTCACTTTCAACGCTGCGCCTTGGTCCTCCTCATTAGACGATCGTGACAGAAGAAACCACCAGAACTGGACCAAGCAGCCTAGTGAGGAGCAGAGAGGGTGGACTTGGGAGCAGTGGAGTAGGAGTCTCGACTGGGCCAAGCCAAGAGAAGAGGAGAGAGGTTGGACTTTGGAGCAGTGGGGTGAGAGTCTGGCGAGAACGATGGAGGCCTGGCCCACGGGGAGGAGAGACCCCCAGAAAATTTTTAGGGGGGGGGCTCACGACGTCGGGGCAGCAGGAGGCCGCGATAGAGCGGTCCAGCGGGTTGGCAGAGGAGGCCGCCAGGTTACGGGAGTCACTGGTCACCAGGGGGAGGGAGGTTGTAGAGGCACGGCGAGAGGTACTGGCGTGTATGCCAGTCCGGTCCGGCCTGTTCCTGATCCCCACGTAGGGCCAGTGGTGTGTGTTCCCAATACGGGCCGGCCTGTTCCTGCCACTCCCACCAAGTCTGTGGTGCGCGTCGCCAGCCCAGTCCGGCCCATCCAAGTTCCCCGCACCAAGTCAGTGGTGCGCGTCGTCAGCCCGGTCCGGCTCGTTCCTGCTCTCCGCACCAAGTCTGTGGTGCGCGTCGCCAGCCCAGTCCGGCCCATCCAAGCTCCCCGCACCAAGTCAGTGGTGCGCGTCGTCAGCCCGGTCCGGCTCATTCCTGCTCCCCGCACCAAGTCGGTGGTGCGCGTCACCAGCCCTGTCCGGCCCGTTCCTGCTCTCCGCACCAAGTCTGTGGTGCGCGTCGCCAGCCCAGTCCGGCCCATTCCTGCTCCCTGCACCAAGTCTGTGGTGCGTTTCGTCAGCCCTGTCCGGCCCGTTCCTGCTCCCCGCACCAAGTCTGTGGTGCGTTTCGTCAGCCCTGTCCGGCCCGTTCCTGCTCTCCGCACCAAGTCGGTGGTGCGTGTCGCCAGCCCAGTCCGGCCTGTCCCTGCTCCACGCACCAAGCCTACGGTGTGCGTCGTCAGCCTGGTAAGGCCCGTTCCTCCTCCACGCACCAAGCCAGGGGTGCGCGTCGTCAGTCCAGCACAACCCGTGCCTGGGTCATGTCCGGAGCCGGATCCGCCGCCGAGGCGGAGTGCCCACCCGGTCCCTCCCCTGTTGTGGTTGTTTGGCGCGGTCGGAGTCCGCGCCTTTGGGGGGGGGTACTGTCACGCCCTGGCTCTGGGGACTATGTTATGTTGAGCCAGGGTGTGTATTCTATGTTTGTATATCTATGTTGGCCTGAGTGACTCCCAATCAGAGGCAACGAGTGTCAGCTGGTTGTCTCTGATTGGGAGCCATATTTAACTATCGGTCTTTCCACTTTGTGTTGTGGTTTCTTGTTCTCATTTTGGTTTGTTTATGTAACCAGAGACATCACGTTTTCGTCAGTTATTTTGATCGTGTGATCAGTCAAATAAATACTATGTTCACTTTCAACGCTGCGCCTTGGTCCTCCTCATTAGACGATCGTGACACTTAAACATCACAATGTAACTCCAAGTCAATCACACTTCTGTGAAATCAAACTGTCCACTTAGGAAGCAACACTGATTGACAATACATTTCACATGCTGTTGTGCAAATGGAATAGACAACAGGTGGAAATTATAGGCAATTAGCAAGACACCCCCATTAAAGAAGTGGTTCTGCAGGTGGTGACCACAGACCATTTCTCAGTTCCTATGCCTCCTGGCTGATGTTTTGGTCACTTTTGAATGCTGGCAGTGCTTTCACTCTAGTGGTAGCATGAGACGGAGTCTACAACCCACACAAGTGGCTCAGGTAGTGCAGCTCATCCAGGATGGCACATCAATGCGAGCTGTGGCAAGAAGGTTTGCTGTGTCTGTCAGCGTAGTGTCCAGAGCATGGAGGCGCTAACAGGAGACAGGCCAGTACATCAGGAGACGTGGAGGAGGCTGTAGGAGGGCAACAACCCAGCAGCAGGACCGCTACCTCCGCCTTTGTGCAAGGAGGAGCAGGAGGAGCACTGCCAGAGCCCTGCAAAATAACCTCCAGCAAGCCACAAATGTGCATGTGTCTGCTCAAACGGTCAGAAACAGACTCCATGAGGGTGGTATGAGGGCCCGACGTCCACAGGTGGGGGTTGTGCTTACAGCCCAACAACGTGCAGGACGTTTGGCATTTGCCAGAGAACACCATGATTGGCAAATTCGCCACTGGTGCCCTGTGCTCTTCACAGATGAAAGCAGGTTCACACTGAGCACATGTGGCAGACGTGACAGAGTCTGGAGACGCTGTGGAGAACGTTCTGCTGCCTGCAACATCCTCCAGCATGACCGGTTTGGCGGTGGGTCAGTCATGGTGTGGGGTGGCATTTCTTTGGGGGGCCGCACAGCCCTCCATGTGCTCGCCAGAGGTAGCCTGACTGCCATTAGGTACCGAGATGAGATCCTCAGACCCCTTGTGAGACCATATGCTGGTGCGGTTGGCCCTGGGTTCCTCCTAATGCAAGACAATGCTAGACCTCATATGGCTGGAGTGTGTCAGCAGTTCCTGCAAGAGGAAGGCATTGATGCTATGGACTGGCCTGCCCGTTCCCCAGACCTGAATCCAATTGAGCACATCTGGGACATCATGTCTCGCTCCATCCACCAACGCCACGTTGCACCACAGACTGTCCAGGAGTTGGCGGATGCTTTAGTCCAGGTCTGGGAGGAGATCCCTCAGGAGACCATCCGCCACCTCATCAGGACCATGCCCAGGCGTTGTAGGGAGGTCATACAGGCACGTGGAGGCCACACACACTACTGAGCCTCATTTTGACTTGTTTTAAGGACATTACATCAAAGTTGGATCAGCCTGTAGTGTGGTTTTCCACTTTAATTTTGAGGGTGACTCCAAATCCAGACCTTCATGGATTGATAAATTTGATTTCCATTGATAATTTTTGTGTGATTTTGTTGTCAGCACATTCAACTATGTAAAGAAAAAAGTATTTAATAAGATTATTTCATTCATTCAGATCTAGGATGTGTTGTTTAAGTGTTCCCTTTATTTTTTTGAGCAGTGTATATCATCCTGACTAACTTACCCTCTAAATACACCTCCTCTGTCTTCAACCAGGATCTCAGTGATCACTGCCTTATTGCCTGCGTCCGTAACGGTTCCGCAGTCAAACGACCACCCCTCATCACTGACAAACGCTCCCTAAAACACTTTAGCGAGCAGGCCTTCCTAATTGACCTGGCCCAGGTATCCTGGATGGATATCGATCTCATTCCATCAGTAGAGGATGCCTGGATGTTCTTTAAAAGTGCTTTCCTCTCAATCTTAAATTAGCATGTGTGATACTCTGGCTCCATGGACTTTGATTATTTGAGCCAGGGTTGTTCATTTTCATTGTTTGGGTGTATTTCTATGTTGGGTTTTGGGTGATTTTCTATGGTTGCATTTCTGTCACGTTTATTTCTAGGATTAGTCATATGACTCCCAATCGGAGGTAACGAGTGTCAGCTGTCGGCTCGTTATCTCTGATTGGGAGCCATATTTAAACTGTGTGGTTTCTCCTTGGTTTGTGGGTTTTTGTTCCATGTTTCTGTCAGTGTTACAGAGGACTTCACTATCGTCATTTGTTGTTTTTCGTGGTTGCTTTATTTAATAAAGTCATCATGTTCACTCCACGCGCTGCGTATTGGTCCGCTTCTTCAGACGATCGTGACAGAAAAACCCACCATCAAAGGACCAAGCAGCGTGTCAAGCGGCAACAGGACCCAGCTCCAAAGGCTTCCTGGACATGGGAGGAGATTTTGGACGGAAAGGGGTCCTGGACTTGGGAGGAGATCCTGGATGGGATGGATCGCCGTCCATGGAGCGAAACGGTGGAGAGGCGACGGCGAGAGGAGCAACGGCGTCAGCAGGGCCATCATCGTTGGAAGGACGAGAGGCAACCCCAAAAAGTTTTTTTGGGGGGGCACATGGCTTGGACGACGGGGCTAACGGAGGCAGAGAAGGGGCGAATTCAAGAGGCAACCAGGTTACGGGGGTCACTGGCCAAAGTAGGGAAAGGAGATGTAGAGGCACGGCGTGAGAGACTGAGGTGTGTATCCAGTCCGGTCCGGCCCGTTCCAGTTCCCGGGGTAGAGCCAGTGGTGTGTGCCTCCAGTACGGTCCGGCCTGTTACGACCCCTCGCACCAAGGATACGGTGCGCTTCGCCAGCCCGGCCCGGCCTGTTCCGGCCACTCGCACCAGGGATACGGTGCGCTTCGCCAGCCCAGCCCGGCCTGTTCCGGCCACTCGCACCAGGGATACTGTGCGCTTCGCCAGCCCAGCCCGGCCTGTTCCGGCCACTCGCACCAGGGATACGGTGCGCTTCGCCAGCCCAGCCCGGCCTGTTCCGGCCACTCGCACCAGGGATACGGTGCGCTTCGCCAGCCCGGCCCGGCCTGTTCCGGCCACTCGCACCAGGGATACGGTGCGCGTCGCCAGCCCTTTCCCACCAGTGCCTACACCACGCCCCAAGCCTCCTGTGTGTCTCCCGAGTCCTGTGCGTCCTGTTGCTGCTCTCCGCACTAGGCTTAATGGGAGTCCCCAGGGTCCAGCATGCCCTGTTCCGGCTCTCCGCACTAGCCCTTATGTGCGTTCCCAGGGTCCAGCATGCCCTGTTGCTTCTCCCCGCACTAGCCCTGAGATGCGTGTCCTCAGCCCGGTACCTCCAGTTCCGGCACCACGCATCAGGCCTACGGTGCGTCCCCAGGGCCAAGCATGCCCTGTTGCTGCTTCCCGCACTAGCCCTGAGATGCGTGTCCTCAGCCCGGTACCTCCAGTTCCGGCACCACGCATCAGGCCTACGGTGCGTCCCCAGGGCCAAGCATGCCCTGTTGCTTCTCCCCGCACTAGCCCTGAGATGCGTGTCCTCAGCCCGGTACCTCCTGTTCCGGCACCACGCACCAGGCCTACGATGCGCCTCAGACGGCCAGAGTCTGCCGTCTGCCCAACGGGGCCTGAACTGTCCGTCTGCCCAACACCGTCTGAACTGCCCGTCTGCCCAACGCCGTCTGAACTGTCCGTCTGCCAAGCGCCGCAGGAACTGCCCGTCTGTACTGAGCCTGCAAAGCCGCCCGTCTGCCATGAGCCTTCAGAGCCGTCCGCCAGACCGGAGCCGCTAGAGCTCTCCGCCAGACAGGAGCAGCCAGAGCCTTCCGCCAGACAGGATCAGCCAGAGCCTTCCGCCAGACAGGAGCAGCCAGAGCCTTCCGCCAGACAGGATCAGCCAGAGCCTTCCGCCAGACAGGATCAGCCAGAGCCTTCCGCCAGACAGGATCAGCCAGAGCCTTCCGCCAGACAGGATCCGCCAGAGCCGTCCAGCCAGGATCCGCCAGAGCCGTCCAGCCAGGATCCGCCAGAGCCGTCCAGCCAGGATCCGCCAGAGCCAGCCAGCCAGGATCCGCCATTCAGTCCGGTGCTGCCCCTTAGTCAGGTACTGTCCCTTAGTCCGGTGCTGCCCCTTAGTCCGGTGCTGCCCCTTAGTCCGGTGCCGCCCCTTAATCCAGTGGGGTTTAATTGGGGGGTGGTCAGGTGGAGGGGCCTACGGAAGCGGATAGTGACTAAGGTGGGGTGGGGACCACGACCTGGGCCAGAGCCGCCACCATGGACAGACGCCCACCCAGACCCTCCCCTAGACTGTATGCTGGTGCGCCCGGAGTGCGCACCTTTAGGGGGGGGTACTGTGATACTCTGGCTCCATGGACTTTGATTATTTGAGCCAGGGTTGTTCATTTTCATTGTTTGGGTGTATTTCTATGTTGGGTTTTGGGTGATTTTCTATGGTTGCATTTCTGTCACGTTTATTTCTAGGATTAGTCATATGACTCCCAATCGGAGGTAACGAGTGTCAGCTGTCGGCTCGTTATCTCTGATTGGGAGCCATATTTAAACTGTGTGGTTTCTCCTTGGTTTGTGGGTTTTTGTTCCATGTTTCTGTCAGTGTTACAGAGGACTTCACTATCGTCATTTGTTGTTTTTCGTGGTTGCTTTATTTAATAAAGTCATCATGTTCACTCCACGCGCTGCGTATTGGTCCGCTTCTTCAGACGATCGTGACAGCATGCCCCATTCAAAAATTCAGAACTAAGAACAGACATAGCCCCTGGTTCTCCTCAGACTTGACTGCCCTTGACCAGCACAAAAACATCCTGTGGCGTACTGCATTAGCATCGAATAGCCCCCGCGATATGCAGTTTTTCAGGGAAGTTAGGAACCAATATACACAAGCAGTTAGGAAAGCAAAGGCTAGCTTTTTCAAACAGAAATGTGCATCCTGTAGCACTAACTCCAAAGGTTTTGGGACACTGTATAGTCCATGGAGAATAAGAGCACCTCCTCCCAGCTGCCCACTGCACTGAGGCTAGGAAACACTATCACCACCGATAAATCTACAATAATCGAGAATTTCAACAAGCATTTTGCTACGGCTGGCCATGCTTTCCACCTGGCTACCACTACCCCGGTCACCAGCTCTGCACCCTCCGCTGCAACTTGCCAATTTTTTTGCCGTTTTGTCACCAAAGCCCCATATACTACCCACCAGTGTGACCTGTACGCTCTTGTTGGCTGGTCCTCACTACATATTCATCGCCAAACCCACTGGCTCCAGGCCATCTATAAATCACTGCTAGGCAAATCCCAGCCTTATCTTAGCTCATTGGTCACCATAGCAACACCCACCCGTAGTCTGCGCTCCAGCAGGTATATCTCACTGGTCATCCCCAAAGCCAACACCTCCTTTGGCCGCCATTCCTTCCAGTTCTCTGCTGCCAATGACTGGAACGAACTGCAAAAATCTCTGAAGCTGGAGACTCTTGTCTCCCTCACTAACTTTAAGCATCAGTTGTCAGAGCACCTTACCGATCACTGCACCTGTACACAGCCCATCTGAAATTAGCCCACCCAACTACCTCATCCCCATATTGTTATTTATTTTTCTCATTTGCACCCCAGTATCTGTATTTGCACATCATCTCTTGCACATCTATCATTCCAGTGTTAATACTAATTGTAATTATTTTGCACTATGGCCTATTTATTGCCTTACCTCCATAACTTGCTACATTTGCACACACTGTATATATATTTTCTATTTTCTGTTGTATTTTTGACCTTATGTTTTGTTTTACCCCATATGTAACTCTGTGTTGTTGTTTTTATCGCACTGCTTTGCTTTATCTTGGCCAGGTCGCAGTTGTAAATGAGAACTTGTTCTCAACTGGCTTACCTGGTTAAATACATGTAAAATAAAAAAAATAAAAATAAAAATATGAGCTGGGCCTGGACTGACTGGACCACCCAGACAGTTAAGCACGCTCAGCTAGACACTGCCCACATGTTGGCCCAATTCCAAAAGTTCACAGTCACCCAGTCAGAACTAGCAGAGCCCTGTCGAGAAAGACAATTCCTCGGGGCGATACTCTCAATAGGCGCAGCCGTAGGGTCACTATTTGCTCTAGGTACCACTGCCGTCAACGCAGTCAGTCTAGCCACGGTCAAAATAAATGTTAGGGAGATTACTGAAGAGATGCAACTTATCCCGCAACAGATGCAATCACAGGCACTCAGGTTGCAGCATGTGGGAAGGTCTCTCCAGGACACTATTCTGGTGGTAAACACACACGCTATTCTCCTGAACAAAACTCTCCTGTCGGTAGGCAAGCTAGTAGAGGTCATGAACCATGACTATGCCCATATTCAATAGGTTTGATTGTTGTTGGAGGATTTTCTCTGTGAAGTTAGCTCTTCTATGGACCACTTGGCCATGAATAGAATCCCCTCATATCTAGTGCCCCTCTCAATGGTGCACAACAATCAAACCTATTGGATATGGGCATAGTCATGGTGGGCATAGTCATGGTATTGACCACAGCTACCACAACCATGATAAAGCCATTACAGTCACACCATTCCTATAGTCTGAGGTCTGCAATTCCAATACACATTGATGTTAATCGAAATTAAGTGGGATTTTTACTGACGCTGCCAGTTGTTGAACTGGAGAATATCTATAGGTTGAAAACAGTTCTAAACGTAGGATTTTGGAGCGACAACACCCATGTGAAAATCATCACACCTCCAGTCATAGTTTATCAGGAACACAATCCAGATTTCTATCTCACCCCTAACCTGTTAATGTGTACTATAACCAAAGATGTCCACTACTTCACACAAACCCTTCGTCAGGGATAACACTGAGCGCCTTTGTGGCCTTAAGCCTATCACCAGCGAAGAACGCTGTAGAGCCAAACTAACAGCAAGAGGTGGAGTCACCACCACGCAAGTGGAAGTGGTAGGGAATCAATGGCTGATTAACGCCCCATTAATGTCTTCCACTATGACTTACGAACGCCATGACTCAACCACCCAATTGAACCTTCCCAATCAGACAATTTTTGTTAAGGTACCAGAGGGGGAGATTATCCACATAGACGACCTAGCCCTATACCAACTTCCTGACGACAGGATAGACACAGATATTGAAATGCCTGACGCTTTTACTAAACGTTCCCTTGAGTTACCACCAGCTATTCAAAACCAAATTCAGTATGAAGGACCGATGACTGTTGATCTTAGCGTACTGAATGAGGCACTTTTAGTTGCCCCGATTGGCTATAAGCCAAAATATTTCTCTGTCATCCGCTCTTGGACGATGCTGGACAATATCCTGACTGTTTCCATGATCCTTGGTCTTATTGCCCTTGGCGTGTGCACCTACTATGTACACAGGCGCACACGCGCAATGGAAGACCTAATGAGTTTTTTTCCTAGTATCACCTGTGGGACAGAAGCAATCCCGATTTTCAGAAAACTGGCAATAGATTCCAAAACCCTATCAGGTGACCCATTCACAGCATCCCCAGTGTCACGCTCGTGGATTGACGGCTCGGACCAAGGTGCAGCGTGGTAGGCGAACATTATAATTTAATAAATGAACACCGACAAAACAACAAAATACAAATGAACGTAAAGTTCTGCAGGCTACACAGCACCTATACAAAAACAAGATCCCACAAACTAAGGTGGGAAAAAGGCTGCCTAAGTATGAACCCCAATCAGAGACAACAATAGACAGCTGCCTCTGATTGGGAACCATACCCGGCCAACAAAGAAATAGAAAAACTAGAATGCCCAACCAAATCACACCCTGACCTAACCAAATAGAGAAATAAAAGGGATCTCTAAGGTCAGGGCGTGACAGTATCCCCCCCCAAAACCTGACTCATTAGGGGAGGGTCCGGGTGGGCATCTAGCTCGGTGGCGGCTCCGGTGCGGGATGTAGACCCCGCTCCGCTTGTGGATCCGCCATCTTCAGTGGCGACTCTGGTATGGGGATCGTCGCCGGAAGCTCCGGACCTTGGATCATCGCCGGAGGAACCAGACCGTGGATCGTCGCCGGAAGCTCCGGACCGTGGATCGTCGCCGGAGGAACCGGACCGTGGGTTGTCACCGGAGACTCCGGACCGCCGACCGTCGCTGGAGACTCTGGACTGCCGACCGTCGCTGGAGACTCTGGACTGCCGACCGTCGCTGGAGACTCTGGACTGCAGACCGTCGCTGGAGGCTCTGGACTGCAGACCGTCGCAGGAGCCTCCGGGCCATGGACCGTCACTGGAGTCTTCGGGCCATGGATCATCACCGGAGGCTTCGGGCCATGGATGATCACCGGAGGCTTCGTGCCATGGATCATCACCGGAGGCTTCGTGCCATGGATCATCACTGGAGGCTTCGGGCCATGGACCATCACCGGAGGCTTGGGCCATGGATCATCACCGGAGGCTTCGGGCCATGGATCATCACTGGAGGCTTCGGGCCATGGATCATCACCGGAGGCTTGGGCCATGGATCATCACCGGAGGCTTCGTGCCATAGATCATCACTGGAGGCTTCGGGCCATGGATCATCACTGGAGGCTTCGTGCCATGGATCATCACTGGAGGCTTCGGGCCATGGATCATCACTGGAGTTCTGGTGTGAGGAGCAGGCACGGGCCATACCGGGCTGGGGACATATACCATTGGGTTGGTAAGAGGAGCAGGCACGGGTCGTACCGGGCTGGGGACACGCACTATTGGGCTGGTGCGAGGAGCAGGCACGGGTCGTACCGGGCTGAGGACACGCACTATTGGGCTGGTGCGAGGAGCAGGCACGGGCCATACCGGGCTGGAGACACGCACCATTGGGCTGGTGCGAGGAGCAGGCACGGGTTGTACCGGGCTGTGAAGGTGCACTGGCGACACAGTGCGTAGAGCCAGTGCAGGATAAACTGGACCGAGGAGGCGTACTGGAGACCAGGAGCGCTGAGCCGGCACAACCCGTCCTGGCTGGATGCTCACTTTAGCCCGGCAAGTGCACCGGGCTGTGAATGCGCACTGGAGACACAGTGCGTATCACCGCATAACAGGGTGCCTGAACGGTCACACGCTCCTTAAAGCGAGTGCGGGGAGTTGGCTCTGGTTTGAAACCTGGCTCCGCCAACCACCCTGTGTGCCCCCCCCCCAAAAAAAAAAAATATTGGGGGCTGCCTCTTGGGCTTCCATCCTGGTCGTGACCTTCGGAGTTGCCGTTGATCCTCTCTCGCTGCCTCCGTCTGCTCCCATGGAAGGCGAACCCTTCCTGCCTGGGTCTCCTCCTTCGCCCAGGGTCCCTTTCCGGCCAATATCTCCTCCCATGTCCAGAATGTCTTCCCCACCTGTGTCCAGGATGTCTGCTCCTCCTGGCCACGCTGCTTGGTCAGTTTGTGGTGGGATCTTCTGTCACGCTCGTGGATTGACGGCTCGGACCAAGGTGCAGCGTGGTAGGCGAACATTATAATTTAATAAATGAACACCTACAAAACAACAAAATACAAACTAACGTAAAGTTCTACAGGCTACACAGCACCTATACAAAAACAAGATCCCACAAACTAAGGTGGGAAAAAGGCTGCCTAAGTATGATCCCCAATCAGAGACAACGATAGACAGCTGCCTCTGATTGGGAACCATACCCGGCCAACAAAGAAATAGAAAAACTAGAATGCCCACCCAAATCACACCCTGACCTAACCAAATAGAGAAATACAAGGGATCTCTAAGGTCAGGGCATGACACCCAGCTTCTTCCCCAGAGTTCGCTAGGTCAGCCCTGTAGTGCCACCAATGGAAGCTTTGTCATTCAGGGTGCCATTTTAGAGACTGCCTTAACTACCCACCTTCAAGTAGGATTGCCCTAGATATGACATTAGACACATGTCATGATAGAGCATTTAGCCAAGACCATGGACGTACATAGAATAGAGTCCAAGTAGATGATTAAGGTGGGGGAACTATATTTTGTATATATTTTGTTGTGTTTTTATTCTTTGTGCCGGTCTTGACACCTTAACACTCCATTAATTAGAGAGGAGGAGAATACAGGGCCCTCCACAATTATTGGCACCCCTGTTTAAGATGTGGTCGAGGACTTCCAAAAATTCTCCTTTTTTTTTTAACAACATAGAACCCAAATGCAAAAAAAGAGAAAAATCCAACCTTTTATTTAAGTACATTACTTTTGTGTAAAAAAAAAATTCACACATTTAGAAAAAAAATACTTGAAATCATGTGTCCCACAATTATTGGCACCCCTGATGTTAATACTTTGTACAACCCCCTTTTGCCAACAAGACAGCACTTAATCTCCTCCTATAACATTTCACAAGATTGGAGAACACAGAGAGAGGGATCTTTGACCATTCTTCTTTGCACAATCTTTCTAGATCTTCCAGTGTCCTGGGTCCTCTCTTATGCACTCTCCTCTTTAGCTCGCCCCACAGGTTTTCGATTGGGTTGAGGTCTGGGGACTGAGATGGCCATGGGAGGACCTTGAGTTTGTGACTGCTGAACCATTTTTGTGTAGATTTTGCCACATGTTTTGGATCATTATCCTGCTGAAAGACCCAATGACGACCCATCTTCAGCTTTCTGGCAGAGGCCATCAGGTTTTTATTTAAAATGTCCTGGTATTTCAAAGCGTTCATAATGCCATGCACCCTAACAAGGTTCCCAGGGCCTTTGGAAGGGAAACAGGCCCACAGCATCACAGATCCTCCACCATACTTCACGGTGGGCATGAGGTGCTTTTCGGCATACTCATCTTTTGTTTTACGCCAGACCCACTTAGAGTGTTTGTCGCCAAAAAGCTCAATCTTAGTCTCATCTGACCAAAGCACACGATCCCAGTTGAAGTCCCAGTGCCGCTTAGCAAACTCCAGACGTTTACATTTGTGAGTGTTAGTGAGAAAAGGCTTTTTCCTTGCATGCCTCCCAAACAGCTTGTTGGCATGTAGAGAGCGTCTGATGGTTGTTTTGGAGACTTTGTGACCCCAAGATGCCACTCTTTGATGCAATTCTGTGACAGTGAGCTTAGGACTTTTTTTTACTTCTCTTACCATCCTCCTCACTGTGCGTTGTGGCAAGATAAACTTGGGACCTCTTCCAGCCTTGTTTGTCACTGTTCCAGTTGTTTTAAACTTCTTAATGATTCCTCTGACTGTAGATACGGGCAAGTTAAGGCGAGTGGCTATTTTCTTGTAGCCATTGCCTGACTTATGAAGGTCGACACAAATCTGCCTTACTTGAATGGTGTGTTCTCTTGTCTTTGCCATGTTGACAAATGGGTAAGAGAATTAGGCCTCTGTGTCACGTCATATTTATACCCCAGGGAAACAGGAAGTCATGAATTACTAATTAAACGTTCCTAGATACCCTGACCAACTTTAGCAACTACAGAAAAATATATATTTTTAAAAATCAATAAAAAATGTCAGCGGAATTGTTAGGGGTGCCAATAATTGTGGGACACATGATTTCAAGTTTTTTTTTTTTTAAATGTGTGAATTTTTTTTTTACCACCAAAGTAATGTACTTAAATAAAAGGTTGGATTTTTCTCTTTTTTTGCATTTGGGTTCTATGTTGTTAAAAAAAAAAGGAGAATTTTTGGAAGTCCTCGACCACAACTTAAACAGGGGTGCCAATAATAGTGGAGGGCACTGTATATATCTGGCCCTCTAGTATGGTGAAAGGAATGGCTTTGTTTCAGAGACTTTTTGCCGCCCAAAAACATCAGCATCCAACAATGAACATTGTGACAATATATTTCAACATCCAAATGTTGGGAATGATGAGAAATGGAATATGGAAAATGTATGTATATTTTGTGATGTCATAAAAAATTGTATAAAGGCGTTATAACGACAACATTGTGACTTGAAGAGCTTTTACACTGTGTATATCAGGTTTACATCCTTTACGTTGAGTAGAAAATATCAAGGAGGAAGACAATGTTTTCGTGAAGATAGGAATGGGATTTTATCTTTCTAACAAGATCATAGTGATGATAATACTTTTGCCTCGTAACTAGCCACGCCCGAGGGAGCTCAGAGAGCGTGTCAGTATGACGGAAATGCCCCTCTTTACCAGAGTGCATAAAAGATTGAGTTAAGAATTATCAGATCAGACTAGACGGACCTCAAGCTGCAGCGAGGTCCATATTGGTCCCGACCCTGAAAATGAACACGAGGTGAAGACGACAAAGTTGCCTCCACTAACAATCAATGTTACGGCTGAGTAGCTGTTCTAAGTACTGTATCTAAGAAGGTGAACTTAAGTGGGACCATCCTGTTACTCTCTTCATGTCACGAATACCGCCGAGGCTGCTCCTCCTCCTTGTTCGGGCAGGCTTCGGCGTTCGTCGTCCCCGGAGTACTAGCTGCCACCGTTTGATGTTTCGATGTTCGTTTGGTCATGTCTAGTTTAGTGCACCTGTTTCGTATTCTGTCCTGATTATGTCACTTATAAGTTTCCCTGTGTTATGTTTTGGAGTTGTGTGTTGTTGTCCGCCTGTCGTTTGTCTGTTGGTTTATGTTGTGCTTTAGTGTTTTACGCATTGCGTGTAGGTTTTCGCCTCCTGTGTTTTGAGGCCATTTATTTTCTGTATTGTGTTCAGTCAAGTAAAGCTGTTTGACTTATCCGCTGTGTCTTGCGCCTGACTTCACCACCACATCCACAAGTACATCGTGACACTTCAAACCATCGTCTACTACACTGCTCTCATCACCCCACAGGGGATCATCGACACGGCTGATTAGCCATCCTCAGAAGACCACTTCCAGAATTAGTGAAAGTAAACAGATAACTAAGAAGAAGGACATTGTGACTTCGTGGACAATCAGAGCCTTACATCTAAAATAAAGCAAACTGGATGGAATATGGGGAAAAATGCACCAAATTATTTTTAAATCTTCAACATAGAAATGCTACCAACAATAATTTACTGAAACTGGTTACAAATGACGGAGTCACCCATGATACACCAAATTATATTTTGAAGGAGGAAACAAAGTACTTTAAGCATATGTTTTTGTTTCAGTCGCCTCCATCTCCTCTAACTGAGGCTAATTGTAGAGATTATTTTCTATTGATAACGTAAAATTAATAGCCATACAGAAAGACTCATGTGAAGGTGAAATTACAGAGGAGGAACCTCTGGATGCAATTAAAGACTTTAAGTCTGGGAAAACTCCAGGGTTGGATGGCATACCAGTCGAGGTGTACCAAACCTTTTTTGATATACTCAGAAGACAGTTATTAGCATGTTTTAACCACTCGTATGTAAAAAGCAGATTATCAGACACTCAAGAAGAAGGTCTGATTTCATTATTACTGAAACAGGATACAAGTGGAAAATATGAAGATCCAGTCCATGTAAAAAATTGGAGGCCCCTTACACTTCAGATCCAACAATAATATCAAGGGATTAGAAATCCAGGGCTTAAAAACAAAGGTGTCATTGTACACTGATGATAAATGTTTTCTTTTAAATTCACAACTTGAATCCCTCCACAGCCTCATAGAGGATCTAGATACATTTTCTAACCTCTCTGGATTACAACCAAATTATGATAAATGTACTATATTATGTATTGGATCACTAGAAAATACAATTTTTACATTACCATGTAGTTTACCAATAAAATGGTCTGATGGTGTTGTGGATATACTCGGAATACATATCCCAAATGAAATAAATGATCTCACTCCAATACATTTTAATAGAACTTAGAACAAATAGATAAGATCTTGCTACCATGGAAAGGTAAATACCAGTAAATTTGTGGAAAAATCACCCTGATTAACTCTTTAGTATTATCCCAGTTTACCTATTTCCTTATGGTCTTGCCTACGCCTAGCGAACAATTTTTAAAATTATATGAGAACAAAATATTCCATTTTATTTGGAACGGCAAGCCAGACAAAATTAAACGGGCCTATTTATATAATGAATATGAATTCAGAGGACATAAATTATTAAATATTAAAGCATTAGACCTATCACTAAAAGCTTCAGTCATACACAAGTTATACTTAAATCCGAACTGGTTCTCTAGAAAATTAGTAAAATTGTCTCACCCAATGTTCAAGAATGGCCTTTTTCCTTTTATTCAGATTACAACCTCTCACTTTCAGTTATTTGAAAAGGAAATCATCTCCCAAATATCACTATTTCTAAAATAAGCCATAGAAAGTTGGTTGCAATTTCAATTTAATCCTCCAGAAATGACTGAACAAATAATGCAACAAATATTGTGGTTAAACTCAAATATACTAATTGATAAAAAAACATATTTTTTTGAAAAAATGTTTTAAAAAGGTGTAATCTTCATAAATGATATCATAGGTAGGACTGGTGGAGTTATGTCGCACATGCAGCTAACAAAAACATATGGAAATGTCTGCTCTACCCAAAATTACAACCAAATAATTGCAGCATTACCGCAAAAATGGAAGAGGAAAGTGTAAGGGGGAAAAAGTAAGGAACTTGTCTGTCAGCCCTGCATTAAAGAACATAATTGGGTAAAGAAAATTGTGATAAATAAAAAAGTATACCTGTTTCATTTAAGGACCAAAAGATTGACAGCCTTCCCATATAGATTGCAAAATAGCTGGGAAGAGATTTTTGACGCACCGATTCCATGGCATAGTGTTTATGAACTGATACGCAAAACGATGCCGCATTCAAAAGTTAGAATTTGAATTATTATACAAAATTCTTGCTACCAATAGAATGTTATTTATATGGGGGATAAAATCTTCCCAGCTCTGCAGATTTTGCTGCGGAGAGACATAATCCTTTGATCATTTGTTTTGGTACTGTCCATTTGTAGCTTGTTTTTGGACACAGGTCCAGGAATGGCTAAAGGATTGCAATATTTACCTGGAGCTAACCCTGCAGATAGCAATACTGGGTGATCTGAAAAGTCATAGTCAATCAATCAATAATATAATAATACTTTTAGCAAAAATGTTTATTTTCAATTTACAATCTGTAGAAACAATGAGAATAGAAGGGTTCAGAACTTTTGTAAAACATTACAGTACAGTTGAAAAATATATGGCAAATAGAAATCCAATATGAATGGTGTTAAGATATAGATGAGTGATGTTGAATGGAGTTGAATGATGGGACTAATAACAACTAATAACAACTGATAACAACAAGATAATTAATGTAAAGCATACTGTGTCCATAATAAGTACACAGTGAGGGAAAAAAGTATTTGATCCCCTGCTGATTTTGTACGTTTGCCCACTGACAAAGAAATAATCAGTCTATAATTTTAATGGGAGGTTTATTTGAACAGTGAGAGACAGAATAACAACAACAAAAATCCAGAAAACGCATGTCAAAAATGTTATAAATTGATTTGCATTTTAATGAGGGAAATAAGTATTTGACCCCCTCTCAATCAGATAGATTTCTGGCTCCCAGGTGTCTTTTATACAGGTAACGAGCTGTGATTAGGAGCACACTCTTAAAGGGAGTGCTCCTAATCTCAGCTTGTTAACTGTATAAAAGACACCTGTCCACAAAAGCAATCAATCAATCAGATTCCAAACTCTCCACCATGGCCAAGACCAAAGAGCTCTCCAAGGATGTCAGGGACAAGATTGTAGACCTACACAAGGCTGGAATGGGCTACAAGACCATCGCCAAGCAGCTTGGTGAGAAGGTGACAACAGTTGGTGCGATTATTCGCAAATGGAAGAAACACAAAATAACTGTCAATCTCCCTCGGCCTGGCGCTCCATGCAAGATCTCACCTCGTGGAGTTGCAATGATCATGAGAACAGTGAGGAATCAGCCCAGATCTACACGGGAGGATCTTGTCAATGATCTCAAGGCAGCTGGGACCATAGTCACCAAGAAAACAATTGGTAACACAGTACGCCGTGAAGGACTGAAATCCTGCAGCGCCTGCAAGGTCCCCCTGCTCAAGAAAGCACATGTACAGGCCCGTCTGAAGTTTGCCAATGAACATCTGAATGATTCAGAGGAGAACTGGGTGAAAGTGTTGTGGTCAGATGAGACCAAAATCGAGCTCTTTGGCATCAACTCAACTCGCCGTGTTTGGAGGAGGAGGAATGCTGCCTATGACCCCAAGAACACCATCCACACCCTCAAACATGGAGGTGGAAACATTATGCTTTGGGGGTGTTTTTCTGCTAAGGGGACAGGACAACTTCCCCGCATCAAAGGGACGATGGACGGGGCCATGTACCGTCAAATCTTGTGTGAGAACCTCCTTCCCTCAGCCAGGGCATTGAAAATGGGTCGTGGATGGGTATTCCAGCATGACAATGACCCAAAACACACGGCCAAGGCAACAAAGGAGTGGCTCAAGAAGAAGCACATTAAGGTCCTGGAGTGGCCTAGCCAGTCTCCAGACCTTAATCCCATAGAAAATATGTGGAGCGAGCTGAAGATTCGAGTTGCCAAACGTCAGCCTCGAAACCTTAATGACTTGGAGAAGATCTGCAAAGAGGAGTGGGACAAAATCCCTCCTGAGATGTGTGCAAACCTGGTGGCAAACTACAAGAAATGTCTGATCTCTGTGATTGCCAACAAGGGTTTTGCCACCAAGTACTAAGTCATGTTTTTCAGAGTTGTCAAATACTTATTTCCCTCATTAAAATGCAAAATCAATTTATAACATTTTTGACATAAGTTTTTCTGGATTTTTTTATTGTTATTCTGTCTCTCACTGTTCAAATAAAATTATAGACTGATCATGTCTTTGTCAGTGGGCAAACATACAAAATCAGCAGGGGATCAAATACTTTTTTCCCTCACTGTATATATATATATTTGTGAGAAAAAACAACATATGGGGGATTGGAAGTGATGCAGACAATTACATTGATGGAAGTTACAATCTATCTGCAATATTAAAGTTGATCTACCCCCAAAAAAAAGAAAAAAAAAGAAGTCCATCCGATAGAAAAAGCCCAATCGACCCCTTCCCACGAAGGCCTGGGTCCAACAGAGATACACGACGAAGAACTCCAACACGTAAATACATGTATTACTTCTTACCAACTGGGCGGCAGTTTGGGGCAAGGTATTAGGATTACTGTGAGCATAAGTCCATGTGTTTCTCTCTTTCTCTCTCTCTTTAACTCGCCATCTTTTGTAACAAGTGTCATATTGTGTTACTCCGCTAGGGACCCGTTTTCATTGTATTAAGTTTCTAACCCCTACCTATACCGTGTACGTGTTTGTATCTTGTGTTATCATTTTTAATTAGTTAGTAAATAAATTATTAAATCAATTTGTGTGGTACGGAATGATCAGTAAGACCCGGGTTCGTGTAGACTTAAAGAGTCTACGACTTTCAAAATGAGACTGATATGAGGTAAATGATTAATAAATGACTGTTAAATGATAAGAGATCTAGATATCTTTAGAGTTAATTCGGGAAACGGTAACTCATTAAACAATTTTTCCATGGTGCCCCAAATTCCTAATGAGTTAATTGTTACATGATTAATTTAATCTAGTAACAATTAAACATAGTAGGTAATTATTCGATAAATAATAGTCCCGTGTAGCTCAGTCGGTAGAGCATGGCGCTTGTAACGCCAGGGTCTTGAATAGACCAATCCCTGGCCTCCACATAGCCCCATGTCCACCATCTTAGGGGGCCCCTATAGTAACACTTTCCAGATGTTTCAGCAAAGTAGAGTTCATTTAACCAACCATATGAAAACCTCAGCCAAAGCTGTAAATTGTTCAGATACTACATATTTCCCCCCTTCGAGACTAATTAAGTCTCGAAAACAAAAAGAATAGGACTATGACACACCTTGTGTAACTTTAGCAATAAAACCAAGTTTATGTAGTGTAAACAAATTGTTATGGAGTGTAAGAGTGAAAAACCTGTCTGGCAGCTTTCTTTCCAAATATCCATCAATCAATCAAGACAGTAAAATTCTCTCACGGCCCCTCTGCCCCAGGCGACCACCTAAGTACTCCAGATCAATTTATAAATCTTTATCAATGCATTTTAAGCTATGATGCAACTGAATACACATGAAAGCCTCAGAAAACAAAATACAATCAAAATTGTCCACATTCAGGCTGGTCGACCCATCGGACCCTCCTGTGGATTCTCTCTGTCCCTACCTAGACCCAATATCCCTAAGCATCCACACAAAAAAACAAAAAACATCTGAGGTCCCCACAAAACCATCATTCTTCAAACAATTAATACAGAAAGAATATGACACGAAATATGTATTACACATGCAAATATGTATTCATATCAGTGCAGACACTGGAATGTAGTCCACTACACTGCAGCTCCTCAGCAGTGTTGACTTTCAATGCAACGTTGATGATGGAATCTGAACATTTCCACACCTTCCTTGTTCAACTTCCTCCAGTCCATTCATATTGTCCATGTTTGAGTATTTGAATTCCACTCTACACATCCCCCATATGCTTCTGGAAGAAAAGAAAACACCAACCAGTATCTTTTGCAAAGCAACACATGAAAATTAAAACATCAATATCAAAAATAATATAAAAATGATATATATAAATGAATCACATTCCATTTCCCCCCTTTGATTCATAAGAAAACACTAAATCTCACAACAACATGCAAAGAAATGTGAAAATTATCACACAATCAGATATTCAAAATTTCCTAGAGTTACTTCAACCCTAGTTTTCATAATGTTTTGGTCTGACTTTTTTCCCAATTTTAGAAAAATCAATTTCACTGATTTATCCACAAAACACTTTCCCATTATCTGAGGATATTTCGATCGGGAAATCCCCACCTGCTTATGACTTCTTTACACAAAAACTTGGCAACCCACTTAGCTTCTTTTCGCTTGGTTGCACAGGCCTCCGGCCATCATGAAAATCTATCTACAACCACCAGCATATATCTTTTCCCTTCAATTGGTTTTATCATATCAACAAAATCGATAATCAACTCACACATTGGACCTCTTGGTGTCGTCCCTGTACCTGTCGGCTGACAAAGAACTGCACAAGCATATTTACCTCCAGTAGAAGTAGACACATATAGCAAGAAATTCTTAGAGTAGTCTGGTAGTGTGAGTGCCGGTGCCTCTTGTAACCTCTGTTTGATCGTTTCAAATGCCACAAGGCCTTCCTGTGTCCAGGAAAGATTGCTATGGAGTTGACCACTCCCAGTATCTTTAACCATAGCTCTCAAAGGTCCCTACTTCATTCACTGCTCTCAAATCATGAACCATACAATAAGTCTCATCGGGATTCTTCAAAGGCAACAAACGCATGTTACTCTGAGGATTTTTTGTTGTCCTTAAAACACCTGCTTTCGAAAGTCCTTCAATTTGTGGTTCGATCCCTTGGATTGCTTAATCTTTCAATGGATACTGATTCTTCCAAGGAGGTCTGGCTCCTGGTCGAAGTTCAAATTTCACCGGTTGGGCTGATTTCACAAGTCCAATATCTGCACTGTGTTGAGACCACAAACCTTCTGGAACTTGTTGCAACATCTCCTCTTTCATAGGGTCTGAATCCATCTTCGCACTGCAAATATATTCATGTGTCATCCGTACAGCTTGTGGCTGTCCTTGTCCTTGAGCCGAAATCATGATTTTGAGAAATCGCTGATCTTCACTCCTCCAAATCGCCAAATTCTCTTTCATTGGTACGAAAACAGCTTTCTCTGCTTCTGTCATCATTTCTCCTATATGCTTCTGCTCATAGTCTTCAGAAACCAACAAGGTCACATGTGGCACACTCTTCTCAATCTCAAATTCTTTATCCAGATAATCGTCTGTGTTTATCTTCATAGCTGCTCCTTGTGGTCCTAAAATTATGCAACATGAGTTGAGTTGAACTTTCTTTGGTTGATGACTCAACCATTCCTCTGAGTTCGATTGGCCAGCATTCTTGAAATACTTGAGCGTACAATGAAATTGATATTCAGGAAGCCTCGCATCTGGCATGTTTGCCACAATGAATTTCTACCATATCTTAGCCTGCTTAAAAAAATCTGCACTGAGATTTCCAATCCAAAATACTGAAGAAGAATCCATCTCTGTCGTCATCAACAATTGGTAAACCTTTTCTTTTGGCACTTCTACCAGACAGCCGTCTGGCGTACATTTTATTGTACAATTCAATCTACACAATGCATCTCTTCCCAACAATGCAATAGGTGTATGTTTCGATACCAGTATGGGTATTGTAATTTTCTGATTTTTATAGCAGAGCTCAATTGGTTCCGTAAGAGGAATCAGCTGTTTTCACTCCCAATTGTCCAAATCAGTTGATTGGACAGTGTGATGTGTAGCATCTTCAGGCCTAACACAGTTGAAAGCAGCTCCGCTATCCGCCATCACTTTCAATGGTCGGTTGTTTACTTTCACCTCAATTGTTGGATCTTTTTCCGGTCCTGATGCTACCAGCTGACACCCCCCTTTCGGATCTTCTGGGCACCTCTAGAATCCTTGCTCCGGGCCCCTATAAGGGATCACCGGTCCTCCAAATGATCTTGACTGGCCCCTGTATCTTCCTCTGAAATTCCCTCTGGTGTTTCCTCCTGGCCCATTACACTCACGGGCAGTGACCAACCTGTCCACAATTATAACACACTTCTGAAGATTGCTGGAAGTATGGCTTAAATCTTCCTCCTCTTCCTCTTCCTAAGCCTTCTCGTCCTCTTCCTCTCCAATTCTGTGTCTGTCCAGAAACTGGCTGTAGATATGAAACAACTGGTACCACTAGTGGTGGCTAGCACAATTGCAGTTGGAACTGGTTCGGTTGAAGCTGTAGCAGTGATTGTTGATTTGATGAACACTGATTCTGCATAACCAAAGCCTATTTCTTCTCCTTCTTCTTATTCTCCACCAGTTGTATTTGATTGAGTTTTCTGAGAGTTTCTTGGTCCTGTTCTTTCTGGTTGTGTTCCTTTTTCCTGTATAGATCCACTTGATGGGCTATATGATCTATATAGACACCTTTTGTCATGCTTCCAAGTCCAACCACCTCTGCCAGTTTGCTCCTTACTGGTGAGGGCAGCCCCATCTGCAGTTTAGCTCGCAAAATTGACTGTTCTATTTGACTCACATCTGGATCATTTCCGGTAATATTTCTCCACACTTGATGAACTCTTGACACATAGGCTCTCTGATTTTCTTGTTGTCCTAGTGGGTCAATCAGAATGTTGTCAGGATGCACATTTGTTGGCAACATATCTTTCAGTGCTCTCCACAGCCGATTTCTACTTGTAGCTAACAACTCAGGATCATTCACCGCAGTCCCCATATATCGATTAAGTCCAGCTCTCTGAAAAATGTCTTCCATCCCTGGAATCCCAAGGAGATTAGCCAAAAGTATCTTAATGTCTCCTATGGCAGACTGTGTTCCCACCGTAATTTCTTCCAACTTTGAAATCCAAGGATATGCTCCATCTTGAAGAGTAGGCAGCTTCTCAAGTATACAGTGGGGGAAAAAACGTATTTAGTCAACCACCAATTGTGCAAGTTCTCCCACTTAAAAAGAAGAGAGAGGCCTGTAATTTTCATCATAGGTACACGTCAACTATGACAGACAAATTGAGGAAAAAAATCCAGGAAATCACATTGTAGGATTTTTAATGAATTTATTTGCAAATTATGGTGGAAAATAAGTATTTGGTCACCTACAAACAAGCAAGATTTCTGGCTCTCACAGACCTGTAACTTCTTCTTTAAGAGGCTCCTCTGTCCTCCACTCGTTACCTGTATTAATGGCACCTGTTTGAACTTGTTATCAGTATAAAAGACACCTGTCCACAACCTCAAACAGTCACACTCCAAACTCCACTATGGCCAAGACCAAAGAGCTGTCAAAGGACACCACAAACAAAATTGTAGACCTGCACCAGGCTGGGAAGACTGAATCTGCAATAGGTAAGCAGTTTGGTTTGAGGAAATCAACTGTGGGAGCAATTATTAGGAAATGGAAGACATACAAGACCACTGATAATCTCCCTCGATCTGGGGCTCCACGCAAGATCTCACCCCGTGGGGTCAAAATGATCACAAGAACGGTGAGCAAAAATCCCAGAACCACACGAGGAGAGCTAGTGAATGACCTGCAGAGAGCTGGGACCAAAGTAACAAAGCCTACCATCAGTAACACACTACGCCGCCAGGGACTCAAATCCTGCAGTGCCAGACGTGTCCCCCTGCTTAAGCCAGTACATGTCCAGGCCCGTCTGAAGTTTGCTAGAGTGCATTTGGATGATCCAGAAGAGGATTGGGAGAATGTCTTATGGTCAGATGAAACTAAAATATAACTTTTTGGTAAAAACTCAACTCGTCGTGTTTGGAGGACAAAGAATGCTGAGTTGCATCCAAAGAACACCATACCTACTGTGAAGCATGGGGGTGGAAACATCATGCTTTGGGGCTGTTTTTCTGCAAAGGGACCAGGACGACTGATCCATGTAAAGGAAAGAATGAATGGGGCCATGTATCGTGAGATTTTGAGTGAAAACCTCCTTCCATCAGCAAGGGCATTGAAGATGAAACGTGGCTGGGTCTTTCAGCATGACAATGATCCCAAACACACCGCCCGGGCAACAAAGGAGTGGCTTCGTAAGAAGCATTTCAAGGTCCTGGAGTGGCCTAGCCAGTCTCCAGATCTCAACCCCATAGAAAATCTTTGAAGGGAGTTGAAAGTCCGTGTTGCCCAGCGACAGCCCCAAAACATCACTGCTCTAGAGGAGATCTGCATGGAGGAATGGGCCAAAATACCAGCAACAGTGTGTGAAAACCTTGTGAAGACTTACAGAAAATGTTTGACCTGTGTCATTGCCAACAAAGGGTATACAGTGATCCCTCGCCACTTCGCGGTTCACTTATCGCGGATTCGCTATTTCGCGGATTTTCATAATGCATTTTTTTTTTTTTGGTGCATTGTGCTCTGCATTCTGATTCGCTAAAAACTCACTCCCGCTTCTTGTATCAAAACATGCTACGAATTGTGCTATCATTTTGTCGTCTCGTGCAGTTATGTGTACGTACATAAAACAGCTTGGCAAATTTACATTAAGTTGGCCAAATTATCTTGTAATTTCGAACATCTCCTAAACCCATAATGTCGACGAAACGGCCTGGACCGACAAAAGCACCTGCGGATGGGCCCAAACGGCGGAAGATGCTACCTATCTCAGATAAAGTTAAACTTCTGGACATGCTAAGGGAAGGTAAAAGCTATGCAGCCGTTGCTCGCCATTACGGAATCAATGAATCGAGAGATGAGGAGGAAGGACTAACGCTTGGTCGCTTAGCAACCATGGTGCGAATGGCCACTGAACTTAAGCGAGTAGCTGAGGAATGGGACCCTTTGATGAGCCGTTCATTACAGTTCTCCAACGTAATCGATGGTGGCATGTCGGTGTACAAGGATCTTTTTGCAAAGAAGAAAAAAGAGCGACAACAGCTGCCTATCACTATGTTCTTCTCCCGAACAAACACACCTGCACCGCGGGCTTCAGAAGAAGAGAACACTGCAGAGCGCAGTCAGGATGCAGCGGCCCAGTCTGAAGAGCAGTGAAACGGCCTACACGTGAGTCACTGTATTTGTATACATGTAATAATTGCTAATTGTAAAAAAAAAAAAGTTTTCTATTTCGCGGATTTCACTTATCGCGGGTCATTTTCGGAACGTAACCCCCGCGATAAACGAGGGATTACTGTATAACAAAGTATTGAGAAACTTTTGTTATTGACCAAATACTTATTTTCCACCATAATTTGCAAATAAATTCATAAAAAATCCTACAATGTGATTTCTGGAATTTTTTTTCTCTATTTGTCTGTCATAGTTGATGTGTACCTATGATGTAGCGGCTCCCATTACCTCCTTGCTGAAGGGGGGACCGGTGCGACTGCAGTTGTCAGCTGAGGCGGACAGGGCTTTTGGTCATCTGAAGTACCTGTTTACCTCGGCTCCAGTGCTGGCTCATCCGGATCCCTCCTTAGCATTCCAGGTTGAGGTGGACGCGTCCGAGGCTGGGATAGGAGCTGTACTGTCTCAGCGCTCGGGTACGTCACCAAAGCTCCGCCCCTGTGCTTTCTTTTCTATGAAGCTCAGTCCGGCGGAGCGCAACTATGATGTGGGGGACCGGGAGCTGTTAGCTGTGGTTCAGGCCCTGAAAGTGTGGAGGCATTGGCTTGAGGGGGCTAAACACCCTTTTCTCATTTTGACTGACCATCGCAATCTGGAGTATCTCCGGGTGGTGAGGAGATTGAACCCTCGCCAGGCAAGGTGGGCCATGTTCTTTACTCGTTTTGTGTTTACACTTAGTTACAGACCAGGTTCCCAGAACACTAAGGCAGACGCCCTGTTCCGACGGTATGACACAGAGGAGAGGTCCATTGAGCCCACTCCCATACTTCCGGCATCGTGTCTGGTGGCACCGGTGGTGTGGGAGGTTGATGCGGACATCGAGCGGGCGTTACGTACCGAGCCCACTCCCCCCAGTGTCCAGAGGGTCGTATGTACGTGCCGCTCGAGGTTCGCGATCTATTAATATATTGGGCTCACACGTCACCCTCCTCTGGTCATCCTGGCATCGGTCGGACAGTGCACTGTCTTAGTGGGAAGTACTGGTGGCCCACTTTAGCCAAGGACGTGAGGGTTTACGTTTCCTCCTGCTCGGTGTGCGCCCAGTGTAAGGCACCTAGACACCTGCCCAGAGGGAAATTACAACCCTTACCCGTTCCACAACGGCCGTGGTCCCATCTTTCGGTGGATTTTTTTACGGACCTTCCCCCCTCACAAGGGAACACCGCGATCCTGGTCGTTGCGGATCGGTTTTCTAAGTCCTGCCATTTCATTCCTATGCCAGGTCTCCCTACGGCCCTACAGACTGCTGAGGCCGTATTTACACACGTCTTCCGGAACTACGGGGTGCCTGAGGATATTGTATCGGATCGAGGTCCCCAGTTCACCTCAAGGGTCTGGAGGGCGTTCATGGAACGTCTGGGGGTCTCGATCAGCCTGACCTCAGGTTTTCACACCGAGAGTAATGGGCAGGTGGAGAGAGTTAACCAGGATGTGGGTAGGTTTCTGCAGTCCTATTGCCAGGACTGGCCGGGGGAGTGGTCAGGTTTTATCCCCTGGGCAGAAATGGCCCAAAACTCACTCCGCCACTCTTCCACTAACCTTTCTCCCTTTCAGTGTGTGTTAGGTTATCAGCCGGTCCTGGCACCTTGGCATCAGAGCCAGATCGAGGCTCCTGCGGTGGATGAGTGGTTTCGGCGCTCGGAAGAGACCTGGAATTCTGCCCATGTGCGCCTGCAGCGGGCCATCAGGCGACAAAAGGCGAGCGCCGACCGCGACCACAGTGAGGCCCCGGTGTATGCACCGGGGGACCGGGACTGGCTCTCGACCCGAAACCTGCCCCTTCGTCTGCCCTGCCGGAAGCTGGGTCGACGGTTTGTGGGGCCATTTAAAGTCCTGAGGAAATTGAACGAGGTTTGTTATAGGTTACAGCTTCCTCTGAATTACCGTCTTAACCCCTCGTTCCATGTTTTTCTCCTCAGGCCGGTGGTAGCTGGTCCACTCCAGGAGTCTGAGGTACGGGAGGTTCCTCCGCCCCCACTGGACATCGAGGGGGCACCGGCGTACTCGGTCCGTTCCATCCTGGATTAGAGGCGTCGGGTGGGGGGCCTGCAGTATCTCGTGGAGTGGGAGGGGTACGGTCCGGAGGAACGGTGCTGGGTCCCTAGGAGGGACATCCTCGATCCCTCCATGTTGAGGGATTTCCACCGTCGTCATCCGACTCGCCCTGCGCCGCGTCCTCCTGGCCATCCCCGAGGCAGGTGTCAGCGCACGGCTGGAGCCGCGCGTCAAGGGGAGGGTACTGTCATGGATTCAGCTGAGGCTGCTCCTCCTCCTTGCTCGGGCAGGCTTCGGCGTTCGTCGTCACCGGAGTACTAGCTGCTACGATCTATGTTTCTGTGTTCTACTTGCCTTGTCTTGATTTTTCACACCTGTTTCCCATTATCATTGATCACTGCCCTATTTAACCCTCTGGCTCCCACTGTATGTTGTGCATGTTTGTTCATGTTTGGTTGTCGTCTGGTGAGCGGGATTGTTTCCTCCCTGCATGGAGGTTATGTTATTTTGACGTTACCTACAAGTAAAGTATGTTTTCGATTAGCTCTGTGTCCTGCGCCTGACTTCGTCCTACTGCATCACACTGACATCCTGACAGCCATGCAGGTCCCGTTTTGGACATGTGTAAAACCCCTTCCATGATGTAGGCTACATGTCCCATGCCCATCATGAAACGAGAGATGAGTACCTCTGTGAATAATGGTGAACCTCGTATTTAGAGTTCTGTAACCTGTAAAAATTGCTTGTTTTCCATTTCATAACCAACCTACGTCCTTTCATATGTTTATTTTTGAACATATTGTTTGGAACAATATACTCTTCAAACATGTCAAATTTCCAGAATGATATTATAAGTAATTAACCAATCACAGCCCTCCTTTATTATTGCACATTCAGAAAATCATCAGCAGAACTCCTTTTGAATCCATATTCACATTCAATGTGTTGATGGTGCTCATAAAATTGATCATTACCTCAAAAGTAGCAGAAAGCTCACTCTGGAAATGTAATGTACTTGTAGATTATATTGTTTTAATTAAACAATATGTCAAAAAATTACAAAATCAAAAAGGGTACTTTTGAGATATTCATATTACATTTTTACATTTACATTTGAGTCATTTAGCAGATGCTCTTATCCAGAGCAACTTGCAGTTAGTGCATTGATCTTAAGATAGCTAGGTGGGACAACCCCATACACGTATCACAGTAATTTTTCCTCAATAAAGTAGCTATCAGCAAAGTCGGAGCTAGTAATAGGGAAATGAGTTAAGCGCGAGTGTTAGCTTTTTTTTTTGGGGGGGGGGGGGTGCTGTGGGATTATTTAAGATACTCTTTGAAGAGGTAGGGTTTAATATGTTTTTGTAAGATGGGCAGGGACTCTGCTGTCCTAACTTCAGGGGGAAGCTGGTTCCACCATTGGGGTGCCAGTACAGAGAAGAGTTTGGACCGGGCTGAGCGGGAGCTGGGGTGGGAGGCCCAAGAGACCAGAAGTGGCAGAACGGAGTACTTGGGTTGGGGTTTGTACAAAGCCTGAAGGTAGGGAGGGGCAGTTCCTCTTGCTGCTCCATAGGCAAGAACCATGGTGTTGTAGTGGATACGAGCTTCAACTGGAAGCCAGTGGAGTGTTCGGAGGAGTGGGGTGACCTTGGGAAGGTTGAACACCAGGTGAGCTGCAGCGTTCTGAATAAGGTGCAGGGGTTTGATGGCACAAGCGGGGAGCCCATCCAACAGCGAGTTGCAATAGTCCAGAGCTGACAAGTGCCTGGATTAGGACCTGCGCCGCTTCCTGTGTGAGGTAGGGTCATACTCTGCTGATGTTGTAGAGCATGAACCTGCAGGATTGAGTCACTGCTTGGATGTTTGCAGAGAACGACAGGGTGTTGTCCAGGGTCGAGCCAAGGTTCTTTGCACTCTGGGAGGGGGACCCGGTGAAGTTGTCAACCATGATGGAGAGGTATTGGAGTGGGCAGGCCTTCCCCGGGAGGAAGAGCAGCTCTGTCTTGTCGAAGTTGACCTTGAGGTGGTGGGCCGTCATCCAAGCTGAGATATCTGCCAGGCACACAGAGATGCTAGTCGGCACAGTGTCAGAAGGGGGAAAGGAGAAAAGTAGTTGAGAGTCATCCGCATAACAATGATAGGAGAGGCCATGTGAGCATATGACGGAGCCGAGTGACTTGGTGTTTAGAGAGGAGAGGGCCTAGAACCGATCCATGAGGGACACCAGTAGTGAGAGTATGTGGTGCAGACACAGATCCACTCCACGTCACCTGGTAGGAGCAGCCTGCCAGGTTGGATGCAATCCAAGAGAATGCAGAGCCTGATGGGTCACGGTGTTGAAGGCAGCGGATAGATCTAGGAGGATGAGAACAGAGGAGAGAGAGTCAGCTTTAGCAGAGCGGAGAGAGCCTCTGTGACACAGAGGAGAGCGGTCTCAGTTGAGTGAGCCGCCTTGAAGCCTGACTGGTTAGGGTCAAAAAGATTGTTCTGAGAGAGATAGCGAGAGAGTTGGTCAGAGACAGCATGCTCAAGTGTTTTGGAAAGAAAAGAAAGAAGGGATACCGGTCTGTCGTTTTTGACATCAGAGGGGTCGAGTGTTGGTTTTCTTGAGGAGGGGAGCAACTCGGGCCATTTTGAAGTCAGATTGGATGGAGCCAGTGGTCAGGGATGTGTTGATGAGGGAATGGGAGAAGGTATCCAGAGATAGTCTGGAGAAGAGAGGAAGGGATGGGGTCGAGCGGGCAGGTTGTAGGGCGGCCGGACCTCACGAGTCGCAGGATGTCATATGAAGAGAGAGGGGAGAAATAGGTTAAGGTGTAGGGTAGTTCTGTGTGAGTGGGACCAGTGGATTCAATAGGCTGAGTGAATGAGTGGTGGATGTCATCAACCTTCTTTTCAAAGTGATTGACAAAGTCGTTCGCAGAGAGGGAGGAGGGAGGGGGTGGAGGATTAAGGAGGGAGGAGAAGGTGGAAAAGAGTTTCCTAGGATTAGAGGCAGAAGCCTGAAATTTAGAGTGATAGAAAGTGGCTTCAGCTGCGGATACATAGGAAGAGAAGGTAGAGAGGAGAGAGTGAAAGCATGATAGGTCCTCCAGAAGTTTAGTTTTCCTCCAGTTTCACTCAGCTGCCCTCAGCCCTGTTCTGTAAGTTGTTCAGCCACAGAGCAGGAAGGGAGGCCTGAGCCAGCCAGGAGGAAAGGGGACTGTGTGAGTCATAGGATGCGGAGAGGGAGGATAGTAGGGTCGAAGAGGCAGAATTAGGAGATAGGAGGGAGAAGGATTTGGCAGTAGGGAGAGGTGATAGGATAAAAGAGTAGAGAGTAGTGGGAGAGAGAGAGCTAAGGTTGCGATTTAATAAATGAATGTGAACATTTTTATTTCAAAATCTAGTCATACTCCATATTTTACGGCACACTATAAGGAGTATAATGACACCAAGATGTTGTCTGTACGGTTCAAGGATCATAGGGTCTTACAGGAGGCATGTATAGGTCTGAAAGGAGCTTAATCATGATTTTCCCAAAGATTGTGTGTGATACAAATGTTAAAAGCATATAAAAAATCTTCCTCCCAAATAACTTTCTATGTCAGAATTGCCATAACAATGTGAGATACAGTGGGGAAAAAAAGTATTTAGTCAGCCATCAATTGTGCAAGTTCTCCCACTTAAAAAGATGAGAGAGGCCTGTAATTTACATCATAGGTACACGTCAACTATGACAGACAAATTGAGATTTTTTTTCTCCAGAAAATCACATTGTAGGATTTTTAATGAATTTATTTGCAAATGATGGTGGAAAATAAGTATTTGGTCACCTACAAACAAGCAAGATTTCTGGCTCTCACAGACCTGTAACTTCTTCTTTAAGAGGCTCCTCTGTCCCCCACTCGTTACCTGTATTAATGGCACCTGTTTGAACTTGTTATAAGTATAAAAGACACCTGTCCACAACCTCAAACAGTCACACTCCAAACTCCACTATGGCCAAGACCAAAGAGCTGTCAAAGGACACCAGAAACAAAATTGTAGACCTGCACCAGGCTGGGAAGACTGAATCTGCAATAGGTAAGTAGCTTGGTTTGAAGAAATCAACTGTGGGAGCAATTATTAGGAAATGGAAGACATACAAGACCACTGATAATCTCCCTCGATCTGGGGCTCCACGCAAGATCTCACCCCGTGGGGTCAAAATGATCACAAGAATGGTGAGCAAAAATCCCAGAACCACACGAGGAGAGCTAGTGAATGACCTGCAGATAGCTGGGACCAAAGTAACAAAGCCTACCATCAGTAACACACTACGCCACCAGGGACTCAAATCCTGCAGTGCCAGACGTGTCCCCCTGCTTAAGCCAGTACATGTCCAGGCCCGTCTGAAGTTTGCTAGAGTGCATTTGGATGATCCAGAAGAGGATTGGGAGAATGTCATATGGTCAGATGAAACCAAAATAGAACTTTTTGGTAAAAACTCAACTCGTCGTGTTTGGAGGACAAAGAATGCTGAGTTGCATCCAAAGAACACCATACCTACTGTGAAGCATGGGGGTGGAAACATAATGCTTTGGGGCTGTTTTTCTGCAAAGGGACCAGGACGACTGATCCGTGTAAAGGAAAGAATGAATGGGGCCATGTATCGTGAGATTTTGAGTGAAAACCTCCTTCCATCAGCAAGGGCATTGAAGATGAAACGTGGCTGGGTCTTTCAGCATGACATGATCCCAAACACACCGCCCGGGCAACGAAGGAGTGGCTTCGTAAGAAGCATTTCAAGGTCCTGGAGTGGCCTAGCCAGTCTCCAGATCTCAACCCCATAGAAAATCTTTGGAGGGAGTTGAAAGTCCGTGTTGCCCAGCGACAGCCCCAAAACATCACTGCTCTAGAGGAGATCTGCATGGAGGAATGGGCCAAAATACCAGCAACAGTGTGTGAAAACCTTGTGAAGACTTACAGAAAACGTTTTACCTGTGTCATTGCCAACAAAGGGTATATAACAAAGTATTGAGAAACTTTTGTTATTGACCAAATACTTATTTTCCACCATAATTTGAAAATAAATTCATAAAAAATCCTACAATGTGATTTTCTGGATTTTTTTTCTCCTTTTGTCTGTCATAGTTGACGTGTACCTATGATGAAAATTACAGGCCTCTCTCATCTTTTTAAGTTGGAGAACTTGCACAATTGGTGGCTGACTAAATACTTTTTTTCCCCACTGTACCAAAAATATTTTCGGACCATGCTGGCGTGGAATCGGACAGTATTTCTTGCAGTTATGCCATGGTAATATGTAACTTGCAACATACTGTGTTTTGTTGGGGATGTCACAGTCTTAATTAAGCGATTATGTCATCAGATGTTAAGATCCTGTCTTTGCCCTAACAGCATGCCATGGATAGTGAGCCATTGTAAATTGAAGGTAAAATGAAACCCTGAATGCCAGAGATCATTCCCCTCTACTCAATTTGTATAGACAGTGATTCAACGATACTTCTAAAGCAGGGCAGTGGACCATTACTGATGCAGTTAGCGGTGTGATAGCATAAACAGATTGAGGGTATTCTGTTTGGTGAACAGAAATGATTGCATTTAAATGTTAATGTCCCCTCAGCAACATGGCCTCCAGGGCAAGTCCTTGGAACAGGATGATAATTGATGATAAATTGCTTTCTCCATATACATTTTAATTCATGGAATACATTAACAGTCAAACATACCATACACTACCTCAGATTTTTCTACAGGTTCCTATATTAAAGGACTATCACAAAGTAGAGAGAACACAACCATTGTATTAGATCAGTCAGATTTCTTCAACACTGTGGATCCATGTGTATCTATGATTCACAACAGGAAATAACCTTGGGAGACTCAATGCATAGCGCAGACTGCAGAGCATCCAAGGCCTTGAAACATCCACAAGTCTACTTTCTGTCCCTGTCGAGTTTTCTCCGGCTTTGTACTTCCCTGTGACTTTCAATGAGTTTTGAAATCCCTGGAAACCGAGCATTTATCTCCAGGCCTCTTTTTTTAAATGAGCGAGTCTCTCAGGCAGCTCAGAGGAGACCTGTGTGCCTTCAGCCACACAGTCTGCGCCTCTCTACTCTCCAACTCTGGGAGATTTGTTTTTCAGAAGCTAGATCAAAGCCCCAGCATTGTCCCATCTGCTGTGCTTTTCTCCACTTCTCTGCACACGGCTCTTAGCACAATCATCGAAAAGCCCCACAACAGCCCAATGTGTGATCTTTGGCTGCCTGGTGGGCACACGTCATCCCCCTCCAACCACTTTCACTGGCCAGCCATATTGCCAGAGATCCAGCCAGGCCACCTCTGTACTGGTAATAGTAGCCTAGTAGTGAACATCCCTTCTCAAGTGGACAGATGTGGATTAATGAGCAAAAGTTAAGAGTAGCTCCACGGTGGGTTTTTGGTGGATTGATGCGTGGGCCCATTACGTTTGTGTGACTCATATTAGAAGTTATAACCTCCCTTGGATGCCATCATGGAAATACATTTACTTCTGCTCTTAAATACATGATTCCAATGATTCTCTGTTGGGGAGCGAGGGAGGGAGGGAGGCACGCAAGGAGGGAGGGATGAGAGATTGAGAGCGAGTGGCAGAAAAGCAAAGCAAATGAGTCATGGATTTTGAGATGGCTCTTGCACACACGCTTTGCGCATTCATTCTTTGGTGGCAGGAGCAGACCAGTCAGCTCTCATTTGGCAGAGCGGCCACGTACAGGGAGAATGTTCTTTAGATTAACCTTGTCACAGAGGACTAAGAGATGCTAAAGAGAAACGCATTACAATACTAGCAGGGGCCACCTCCAACATTATTGTTTTCTATTGTAACTCCTTACTCAGACTGGCCTTTACAGTATATAGCAAAGCCTACCGTAGTTGACGCAGTCAGAAGAACATGCCCAAAGGTCAGTTTGCTGATAACTAAGATATGACAAAACTAAGAAGCTTATTACATTGTTATACTGCATTTGTCTAATATCAGGCAACTATTTTATTAAAAGGAGTGGAAGTTTGCTTGAAAGGTGTCAGAGGTTACGGAAGCTGCAGAGATGCATTTTGATGTCAGACGAAAACTAATTTGCCGTCTACATAGATACGTTGTTTGACAAATGATGAGGACATGATTTAACGAGGAGAAGCAGGAAGGCTCGATTTGCATAATGACAGGATTTTTTTGTTTTCTCTCTGCATACTCAACATTAATAATTTACTTATAGCACATTTCCGTCAAGGGTTTAAGAAAATTATTACCATGGAAACAGTCCATTCTCCAAGCGATTAAAGTTCTTACTTAACCTATCCCTAATTTTACCCATGACTGGATATTTAATTTGAATAATGCTGTCTCCAAATTATACTCATGCATATGGACTTCAATGGGATTGAGAGCATTTTTTGGAGTGGGGAAGGGGGTGGGAGAGCTGTCATTTTTGTGTCCAAGAGCAAGTGCAACTAAGCCAACTAATATAAAAAATGTGAACCTTGGTAATCAACCTTCACAGTCTTAAATCTCGCTGTGACGTTCTCAGATGGATTTATAGCTCCCAACAGAAAAAAAGAATTGAAACAACACCACTTTCTCATTCTCACAGATGGATGAAATCGCTTTGTGCTTAAAGCTGAAGTTGTAATGAGTCTGCACACATTTGAATGGTGTCTCTGAGTCGCTCAATGGACATTTAGCAGAAAAGTCTCTGTCGTCAGTTATATGAAATAGTTCCAATATTGTACTGTCACTAAGTATGATCATACAGTGCCTTCGGAAAGTATTCAGACCCCTTGACTTTTTCCACATTTTGTTACGTTACAGCCTTATTCTAAAATTGATTCAATTGTTATTTTCCTCATCAATCTACACACAATACCCCCCAAAAAACGGAAATATGACAGACCCTTTACTCAGTACTTTGTTGGAGCACCGTTGGCAGCGATTACAACATTGAGTGTTCTTGGGTATGACGCTACAAGCTTGGCACACCTGTATTTGGGGAATTTCTCCCATTCTTCTCTGCAGATCCTCTCAAGCTATGTCAGGTTGGAAGGGGAGCGTTGCTGCACAGCTATTTTCAGGTCTCTACAGAGATGATCGATGGGGTTCAAGTCTGGGCTCTAGCTGGGCCACTCAAGGACATTCAGAGACTTGTCCCGAAGCCACTCCTGCGTTTGTCCTGAATGCTCTGTAGCAGGTTTTCATCAAGGATCTCTCTGTACTTTGCTCCGTTCATCTTTCCCTCGATCCTGACTAGTCTCCCAGTCCCTGCCACTGAAAAACAGTGCTGCAGAGATGGTTGTCCTTCTGGAAGGTTCTCCCATCTCCACAGATGAATTTTAGAGCTCAGTCAGAGTGACCATCGGGTTCTTGGTCACCTCCCTGACCAAGGCCCTTCTCCCCCGATTGCTAAGTTTGGATGGGCGGCCACCTCTAGGAAGAGTCTTGGTGGTTCCAAACTTCTTCCATTTAAAAATGATGGAGGCCACTGTGTTCTTGGGGAACTTCAATGTTGCAGAAATGTTTTGGTACCCTTCCCCAGATCTGTGCCTCGACACAATCCTGTCTCAGAGCTCCATGGACAATTCCTTTGACCTCATTGATTCGTTTTTGCTCTGACATGCACTGTCAACTGTGTGCCTTTCCAAAACATGTCCAATCAATTGAATTTACCACAGGTGGACTCCAATCAAGTTGTAGAAATATCTCAAGGATGATCAATGGAACAGGATGCACCTGAGCTCAATGTACTTATTTGTACTATGTACTTGAGCTTGTGTCCTCAAAAGTGAGTACACCTCAGCAATGTATAACTATTTATACATTTTCTAAAACATTGCAGCATTACCAGTTATTCTTTATGGCCCTCTCATGAAAAATATTTACTTTTGGGTATGTCTATTTACGCAGAAATGTACATTTTGCCCAAACGTTCAAAAGGTTTTAATGGACATTATGCAAATCACATATTTAAATAAAATATAAAAAATATATATAGATAGATAGACATGTACAGTGCCTTCAGAAAGTATTAATATGCCTTGACTTATTACACATTTTGTTTTGTTACAGCCTGAATTCAAAATTGATTAAATATGTTTTGCTCACCCATCTACAGACGATACTCCATAATCACAAAGTGAAACATGTTTTTAGAATCTTTTGCAAATGTAGTCAAAATGAAATACAGAAATATCTAATTTACAGAAGTATTCACACCCTTGAGTCAATACATGTTAGAATAACCTTTGGCAGCAATTACAGTCTGTATTTATGCAGCAATTATGTCTATTATTGTCAGTCTTTCTGGATAAGTCTCTAAGAGCTTTGCACACCTGGATTGTACAATATTTGCACATTATTAGTTTTTAAATTCTTCAGGCTCTGTCAAGTTGGTTGTTGATCACTGCTAGACAGCCATTTTCAATTATATTTAAGTCAAAACTGTAACTAGGCCACTCAGGAACAAACATTCAATGTCGTCTTGGTAAGCAACTCCAGTGTATAATTAGGCTTGTGTTTTAAGTTATTGTCCTGCTGAAAGGTGAATTTGTCTCCCAGTGTCTGTTGTAAAGCAGACTGAACCAGATTTTCCTCTAGGATTTTGCCTGTGCTTAGCTTTATTCTGTTTATTTTTATCTCCCCAAAAACTCCCTTGCCAATGACAAGCATACCCATAACATGATGCAGCCACCACCATGCTTGAAAATATAAATAGTGGTACTCAGTGATGTGTTTTGTTTAATTTGCCCCAAACATAACACTTTGTTTTGGGCTCCTGAGTGGCACAGCATTCTCACGTAGGTGTTCCTCTTGTCCAGGTGGGATTTTTTTAAGTATTCAGGACATAAGGTTAATTTAGGCAGTGAGACTTTAAAGAAAGTATCACTGCCTCCTTCTCACAAATGATCCAAAAATATATAAAAATTAAATAAAGTTGGTTTAACACAGTGGCGGGTCATTTTGACCCTAGGACAACGGGAGGGTTACAGTCACTATTGGCCTCATGGTGAAATCCCTGAGCGGTTTCCTTCCTCTCCAGCAACTGAGTTAGGAAGGACGCCTGTATCTTTGTAGTGAGATGAGATGGCGCTGGAGAAGATGGCTGCCATTTTACAGCCCTCTAACCAATTTTACTATTATGTGTGTATGCACTCACTAACTGTAAGTCGCTCTGGATAAGAGCGTCTGCTAAATGACTAAATATATATATTTTTTATGTAAAAAATAAAAAATGAGTGTTTTTTTGCGTTATTTGTAATTTATTCTGTACATAATGTTTCTGCCATCGTCTCTTATAACCAAAAAGAGCTTCTGGATATCAGGACACCGATTACTCACCTCGTATTGGACGAAGATTTTTTATTCAACGAGTCGGACGCAAAGGATATCCTACAGACACCCAACAAGGCCCAAATCCCCGTCATTCGCAGGAGAAAGAGATGGAGATATCGTGGATGTAGGTCGGGGTGCCTTGTAAGGATCCGACAGCGAGCGAGTAAACTGCCTCTTCCATCAATCCTATTAGCCAATGTTCAATCATTTGAAAATAAATTAGATGACCTACGATTACGGATATCCTACCAACGGGACATTAAAAACTGTAATATCTTATGTTTCACCGAGTCGTGGCTGAATGATGACATGGACAACATACAGCTGATGGGATATACGCTACATCCGCAGTGTCACGATCGTTGAATGGAGTAGACCAAGGCGCAGCGTTGCAGGCAAACATATTTATTTAAAGAGAGTAAACACTCGAACAAAACAACAAACGATACGTGCAGTCCTATGGTACAGACCAAAAGGAACAAACCAACTGGAACAAGATCCCACAAACACTATGGGAAAACAGACAGTTTAAATATGGTTCCCAATCAGAGACAACCAGCCACAGCTGACACTCGTTGCCTCTGATTGAGAACCACACTGGCCAACATAGAAATACAATACTAGAACACGACATAGAAACACAAACACATAGAAACTACACACCCTGGCTCAAAATATAGAGTCCCCAGAGCCAGGGTGTGACAGTACCCCCCCCCCCCCCAAAGGCGCGGACTGCGACCGCGCCTCAACAAAACCCAAACAGGGGAGGGCTGGGTGGGCATTCCTCCTCGGAGGCGGTTCCGGCTCCGGGCTTGCCCACCACCTTCCAATAATCCCCCCGTAGCGCCCCTGGTCCGGTCTGGCCCCGCTGGCTGGAGCTGGACTGGACATCGTAGGAGCGGATTGCTTCAGCTCCGGTGTGGAGCAGCTGACCGGTACCTGACCAGACACCGGTGACCCAGGCACGGATTGTGCCGGACTGACGACGCACACCCCTGGCTTGGTGCGTGGAGCAGAAACGGGCCGGACCGGGCTGACGATGCGCACCCCTGGCTTGGTGCGTGGAGCAGCTACGGGCCGGACCGGGCTGACGATGCGCACCCCTGGCTTGGTGCGTGGAGCAGCAACGGGCCGGACCGGGCTGACGATGCGCACCCCTGGCTTGGTGCGTGGAGCAGGAACAGGCAGGGCCGGGCTGGCGACGCGCACCGTAGGCTTGGTGCGAGTGGCAGGAACAGGCCGGGCCGGGCTGGCGACGCGCACCGTAGGCTTGGTGCGAGTGGCAGGAACAGGCCGGGCCGGGCTGGCGACGCGCACCGTAGGCTTGGTGCGAGTGGCAGGAACAGGCCGGACCGGGCTGGCGACGCGCACCGTAGGCTTGGTGCGAGTGGCAGGAACAGGCCGGGCCGGGCTGGCGACGCGCACCGTAGGCTTGGTGCGAGGGGCAGGGACAGGCCGGACCGTACTGGGAACACACACCACTGGCCTTAAACGGGGATCAGGAACGGGCCGGACCGGACTGGCAATACACCTCAGTACCTCTCGCCGCGCCTCTACATCTTCCTTCCCTCTTCTCACCAATGGCTCCCGCAACCTGGTGGCCTTCTGAATTCGACCCTTATCTGCCTCCAGCAGCCCCATCGTCCATGCCATGTGCCCCCCCCTAAAAATGTTTGGGGGTTGCCTCTCGTCCGTCCGACGACGACACTGTTGACGCCGTTGCTCCTCTCTCCGTCGCGCCTCTACCGTCTCACTCCATGGACGGCGATCCATCCCGGCCTGGATTTCCTCCCAGGTCCAGGACCCCTGCCCGTCCAATATTTGCTCCCACGTCCAGGCTGCCTGCTCCTGGACACGCTGCTTGGTCCTGGTATGGTGGGATCTTCTGTCACGATCGTTAGACGGAGTAGACCAAGGCGCAGCGTTGCAGGCAAACATATTTATTTAAAGAGAGTAAACACTCGAACAAAACAACAAACGATACGTGCAGTCCTATGGTACAGACCAAAAGGAACAAACCAACTGGAACAAGATCCCACAAACACTATGGGAAAACAGACAGTTTAAATATGGTTCCCAATCAGAGACAACCAGCCACAGCTGACACGCGTTGCCTCTGATTGAGAACCACACTGGCCAACATAGAAATACAATACTAGAACACGACATAGAAACACAAACACATAGAAACTACACACCCTGGCTCAAAATATAGAGTCCCCAGAGCCAGGGTGTGACAGGCAGGATAGAACGGCTGACTCCAGTAAGACAAGGGGTGGCGGTCTGTGTATATTTGTAAACAACAGCTGGTGCACAAAATCAAATACTAAGGAAGCCTCTAGGTTTTGCTCGCCTGAGGTAGAGTATCTTATGATAAGCTGTAGACCACACTATTTACCAAGAGTGTTTTCATCTATATTTTTCATAGCTGTCTATTTACCACCACAAACCAATGCTGGCATTAAGATTGCACTCAACGAGCTGTATAAGGCCATAAGTAAACAGGAAAACGCTCATCCAGAGGCAGCGCTAGTGGCCGGGGACTTTAATGCAGGTAAACTTAAATCCGTTCTACCTCATTTCTACCAGCATGTTAAATGTGAAACTAGAGGGAAAAAACTCTAGACCACTTTTACTCCACACACAGAGAAGCATACAAAGCTCTCCCTTGCCCTCCATTTGGCAAATCTGACCATAACTCTATCCTCCTGATTCCTGCGTATAAGCAAAAACTAAAGCATGAAGCACCAGTGACTCGGTTAATAAAAAAGTGGTCAGATGACGCAGATGCTAAGCTACAGGACTGTTTTGCTAGCACAGACTGGAACATGTTCCGGGATTCTTCAGATAGCATTGAGGAGTACACCACATCAGTCACTGGCTTCATCAATAAGTGCATCGATGACGTCATCCCCACAGTGACCGTTCGTACATACCCCAACCAGAAGCCATGGATTACAGGCAACATCCGCACTGAGCTAAAGGGTAGAGCTGCCGCTTTCAAGGAGCGGGACTCTAACCCGGACGCTTATAAGAAATCCCGCTATGCCCTCCGACGAACCATCAAACAGGCAAAGAGTCAATACAGGACTAAGACTGAATCGTACTACACCGGCTCGGACTCTGGTCGGATGTGGCAGGGCATGAATACTATTACAGACTATAAAGGGAAGCACAGCCGCGAGCTGCCCAGTGACACAAGCCTACCAGGTGAGCTAAACCACTTCTATGCTCGCTTTGAGTCAAGCAACACTGAAGCATGCATGAGAGCACCAGCTGTTCCGGATGACTATGTGATCACGCTCTCCGTAGTCGATGTGAGTAAGACTTTTAAGCAGGTCAACATTCACAAGGCCGCAAGGCCAGACGGATTACCAGGACGTGTACTCCGAACATGTGCTGACCAACTGGCAAGTGTCTTCACTAACATTTTCAACATGTCCCTGACTGAGTCTGTAATACCAACATGTTTCAAGCAGACCACCATAGTCCCCGTGCCCAAGGACACTAAGATAACCTGCCTAAATGACTATCGACCCGTAGCCATGAAGTGCTTTGAAAGGCTGGTCATGGCTCACATCAACACCATTATCCCAGAAACCCTAGACCCACTCCAATTTGCATACCGCCCCAACATATCCACAGATGATGCAATCTCTATTGCACTCCACACTGCCCTTTCCCACCTGGACAAGAGGAACACCTACGTGAGAATGGTATTCATTGACTACAGCTCAGCGTTCAACACTATAGTGCCCTCAAAGCTCATCACTAAGCTAAGGATCCTGGGACTAAACACCTCCCTCTGCAACTGGATCCTGGACTTCCTGACGGGCCGCCCCCAGGTGGTAAGGGTAGGTAACAACACATCTGCCACGCTTATCCTCAACACGGGGGCCCCTCAGGGGTGCGTGCTCAGTCCCCTCCTGTACTCCCTGTTCACCTATGACTGCATGGCCAGGCACGACTCCAACACCATCAATAAGTTTGCTGATGACACAACAGTGGTAGGCCTGATCACCGACAACGATGAGACAGCCTATAGGGAGGAGGTCAGAGACCTGGCCGTGTGGTGCCAGGATAACAACCTCTCCCTCAACGTGACCAAGACAAAGGAGATGATTGTGGACTACAGGAAAAAAAAGAGGACTGAGCACGCCCCCATTCTCATTGACGGGGCTGTAGTGGAACAGGTTGAGAGCTTCAAGTTCCTTGGTGTCCACATCACCAATGAACTATCATGGTCCAAACACACCAGGACAGTCGTGAAGAGGGCACGACAAAGCCTATTCCCCCTCAGGAGACTGAAAAGATTTGGCATGGGTCCTCAGATCCTCAAAAAGTTCTACAGCTGCACCATCGAGAGCATCCTGACTGGTTGCATCACCGCCTGGTATGGCAACTGCTCGGCCTCCAACCGCAAGGCACTACAGAGGGTAGTGCATATGGCCCAGTACATCACTGGGGCCAAGCTTCCTGCCATCCAGGACCTCTATACCAGGCGGTGTCAGAGGAAGGCCCTCAAAATTGTCAAAGACTCCAGCCACCCTAGTCACAGACTGTTGTCTCTGCTACCGCACGGCAAGCGGTACCGGAGCGCCAAGTCTAGGTCCAAAAGGCTTCTCAACAGCTTCTACCCCCAAGCCATAAGACTCCTGAACAGCTAATCATGTCTACCCGGACTATTTCCACTGCCCCCCCCGACCCCCCCCCCCCCCCCCCATCTTTTTACGCTGCTGCTACTCTGTTAATTATTTATGCATAGTCACTTTAACTCTACCCACATGTACATATTACCTCAACTACCTCAGCTACCTCAACTAGCCGGTGCCCCCCTGTACATTGACTCTGCACCGGTACACCCCTGTATATAGCCTCCCTACTGTTATATTATTTTACTTCTGCTCTTTTTTCTCAACAGTTTTATTTACAACATCTCATTAGATGGCATCAGAAGCCCCAAAGTTTATTGCCACATGAAGAGTGTTTTGTGACTTCCAATTTGGTGGCACTGACATGCAAATTCTATAATTACATGCAAATGCATGGTGGACAAGCTACTTCTCCCTTATACTTAAATCCCAAGATACAGTAAACATAGCCCCGAGCACAGTCCACTCAACGTCCCCCCCAACAATGCTTTAGACGTCTTTAGAGTTGTGGTTCACTTGAGCTCTAAATTAGCTCATTAGCTGCCTAATTGGACAAATGAAAGCTCCAATCAGTAAAGCTTATGCTTTCATAGGTTCAGTAGGTGTCTTTAAATCATCTGACGCTTCAGACACTGAAAGGAGGACAAATTTGCCCAGTGGAGCGAATAATTGCTTCAACTGACTATCAGGGAGCCACGGTAAAGCAAACAAAAGGCCTGTGAACACCGATAACAGAATAGCTGTGATTCCAGCTCTCGCTCCCTGAAGTGACTTCAGGGAGCCCCCAAAATTGCTGAGCTCTTAGGCTGGCGTTACACAAAGCAACTTTCATGCAACTTTGGTTGCTTGCAACTGAGTTGCGTCGTGATTGCTTCGTGAAACACCCTCCTGCAACTAATAAGCAACTAATATGCAACTTGGTTGCATTCAGTTGAAACTTTTCAACTTTGGGAAACTAGTTGCAAGCAACAGCCAATCAAAACAAATACTTTTTTCACATGATCCAATCGAAGGTTCTGAATTCCGACCCAGTTGTCATGTCAACACTGCTGTCACTGCCAATGCGCAAGCCGCGATCAAGGTTAACAGAAGAGACATTAGCAGAACAGGAAATGTATAATAGTTATTGGCATCATGCGTAGTCATGGTTTATGTACATTGTTTGGCAGTCTATAAATAAAATGAACCCAAACCTCTGTCTGACCAATTTCAACTGAAATTGTTCACCATGAACTGTGCTATCTAGCTAGCTAGCTAACGTTAGCTTAATTCGTTGCTAGCTTGGTTAGCTCAAAGATAGCGATCTGTGTTGGTGTTTGCAATGGGATTTTGGCAAGCTAGCTAAATTGTACAGGCTGCGTTTTGTCTATATCCATGCATTTACAATAACCAAACGTTTGGATAAACAAATAATTTATAAAACCATTATGTGATATATGAACAGGATTTGATGTTGCATGCAATTTCAATTGCATTTCAATTGCTTCATTTATCAGCAAAGTTACTTGAGAGGATGTCACTTTTTGTAAAAATATTTGTCAAAAATGCTTCATGTGACACAGACTGAAGTTGCAGGTGTGACATCGGTTTAAGGTTGCAGTTACACAACGCAACTTGCATGCAATTTTAGTTGCAGTTGCATTTATTTATTTATTTTTATTTTTGTTTTGTTGCAAGGGGCGGGGGGGGGGATGTTTCACGGAGCAATCAAGAAGCAACTCTGTTGCAAGCAACTACAATTGTGTTTAAGTTGTGTTGTGTAACTGCAGCCTAAGACGATAACAGTTCTACTGCCCAACTTCCCCACAGATCAGAGATGCCCTTGTGACCCTGTGTTCTCCCTCGTTAGTATGTGGAGGCATATTACCATTCCGCCAATGTCCAAGTTGAGGCAATGCCATTTCAGATCACAGCACCTCCATCCACCTCCCAGCCTCCCTCCCTTTGCCTTTCAAGTTCAGAGCAGACAAAACAACTTTTAAATTTGCTTCACATTTAAGTGAAAAGGGAACAAAACAACAACAACAAAAAAGGGGACTGCCTGGATAGTTGCAGACAAACATGCCCTGTGTGGCCTGTGGTCCAAGCAGCCAGACAGAAGCTCTTTAAATTTTAATTGACAAGTCACCAGTAGTCTATTGAGAGGAGAACCAAGAAGCATTTCTGGGCTCTCGACACTCCCAAACCAACTAAAGATCGATAGCCTGCTGCAGTAAAAAACCTAGATGGACAAGGAGGGGGCATTCATTTTATTTATTTATTTATTTCACAATAGGCAATAAATAGGCCATAGTGCAAAATAGTTATAATTTCGTATTAACACTGGAATGATAGATGTGCAAAAGATGATGTGCAAATAGAGATACTGGGATGCAAATTAGCAAAATAAATAACAATAATGGGATGAGGTAGTTGGATGGGCTAATTACAGATGGGCTGTGTACAGGTGCAGTGATCGGTAAGCTGCTCTGACAACTGACGCCTAAAGTTAGTGAGGGAGATAAGAGTCTCCAGCTTCAGAGATGTTTGCAGTTCGTTCCAGTCAGCAGAGAACTGGAAGGAATGGCGGCCAAAGGAGGTGTTGGCTTTGGGGATGACCAGTGAGATATACCTGCTGGAGCGCAGACTACGGGTGGGTGTTGCTATGGTGACCAGTGAGCTAAGATAAGACGGGGATTTGCCTAGCAGTGATTTATAGATGACCTGGAGCCAGTGGGTTTGGTGACAAATATGTAGTGAGGGCCAGCCAACAAGAGCGTACAGGTCACAATGGTGGGTAGTATATGGGACTTTGGTGACAAAACGGATGGCACTGTGATAGACTTCATCCAATTTGCTGAGTAGAGTGTTGGAGGTTATTTTGTAAATGACATCGCCGAAGTCAAGGATCGGTAGGATAGTCAGTTTTACGAGGGCATGTTTGGCAGCATGAGTGAAGGAGGCTTTGTTGCGAAATAGGAAGCATATTCTAGATCTAACTTTTGATTGGAGTTGCTTAATGTGAGTCTGGAAGGAGAGTTGTCGGGTGGGCGGGTGCAAGCAGGTTTCGGTTGAAGAGCATGCATTTAGTTTTACTAGTGTTTAAGAGCAGTTGGAGGCTACGGAAGGAGTGTTGTATGGCGTTGAAGCTCGTTTGGAGGTTTGTTAACACATTGTACAATGAAGGGCCAGATGTATACAAAATGGTGTCGTCCGCATAGAGGTGGATCCGAGCGTCACCAGCAGCAAGAGCAACATCATTGATATACACAGAGAATTAATTAATAGGGAGACCTGGAGGGGGTATTACAGAGATAGCAGAATTTAGAGGGTGGCAATGACTCAGTCTGAAAGAATGTGCAACTGTAGTCTCGGTCTTCAGTGACTGTCAGCACAACTTCCCAACTAGAGCACTTTTCTTTCCATGGAACCCTCCACCCTACTAGGCAGCCAGCGTATCCATCCACGGTCCTAAACTCTTCCCACTGGGCACACACTGGTTGAATCAACATTGTATCCACGTAATTTCAATGAAATGACGTTGAACAAATGTGGAATAGACGCTGAATTGACGTCTGTGCCCAGTGGGTTGGTTATCTGTGACACGAGCCATTCAACACATAATTGGATGTCTTTGTTTGGTACCTCACGTGCTCTCTCTCACCGCGGCAGTTGGCAAATGGAACCGTTGTCGGGGAAGGGACAAATGTGACAAGCCTGGGTCTCGGAGTGGAAGTTCTCTTTTTCTGTCTCCTTGAAGGTAAACAGTATTTCACATTTGCTTTGAAGGCAAAATGGAATGGGAAGACAAGGCTAAGATTGGCTCTCCGTGTGCAGTCCATGACCCCGGGCTGCAGTAAAGGGGGGATTTGTGCGCTGCAGGGCTGGGGCCCGGGCTCCAAAACTGGCTCATTTGTTCAGGGTTTAATTACTGCAAGCTGCAATTATCAGCCAGCTGTTCACATCCCCTCAGATGGCACTGCGGTGGTGGAGAGTCGTGTTCATCCCCCCAATGCCTCCACCTCACCCCTTCATTGGCAGCAGGGGGGCATACCACAGAGCATGTGTTTGTGATGTCACCCACATTGGCACTGAGGGCTGGGTTTGTCCTCTGTCACACACCAGGAGTTGTGTGTGTGCGTGCATGAGAACAAATATCCTCTTTTCGACTATGGGGACCTTCCACATGGATCTGTTTACACTGATATGCCCTTATTGGCCCCCTGTCACTGTGTCGTAGGCCCCGGGCTTGGGGCGCAGTAACTGGTTTCAGCTATACAGAGCTATAGCATACTGCCTCTCTAGACTGTCTCCCTTGCTCTCTCTCTCATACACATGCACACTACCCACACACACTCTATCCCTCTCTCTATCCTTCTCTCTCCCTCTTGCACTTTTCTCCCTGTCTCACTCTCTCCCGGCTCCCTCTCCTCTCTCTCTGCCTCTATCGCTCTCTCTCTCCCCCTCCCTCTCTCCATCCCTCCCTCCCTCTCTATTCCGGCCGGACCTCATGGCTGGGCTGGTGAAACACGGCAGCGTGACATCCCCCGTCTCAAGTGGACGGACACAATTAATCCCAGAGACAGTGGAGACCCACTGACAGAGGGAGATAAGGTATCGCCCAGCACACACTGTTCCATTTGACCTGTTCCACACGGGTAGGGTTGCAAAGGGAGGGTATATTACTGGAAACTTTCTAATTTTATCAGTAAACTATCCGAATTTTGGTATCGTTCAAGGATTTTAATCTATCACAAGACATCTAATGGCCCTTTGGGTACTTCAGAGTATCACAGGTGTTTGTAATAATCTCTGGCCATATCACATGTAAAATACACTGAGTGTACAAAACATTAGAAACACCTGCTCTTTCCAAGACATAGACTGACCAGGTGAATCCATGTGAAAGCTATGATCCATTATTGATGTCCCTTGTTACATCCACTTCAAATCAGTGTAGATGAAGGGGAGGAGACAGGTTAAAGAAGGATTTTTAAGCCTTGAGACAATTGAGACATGGATGGTGTACTGTATGTGTGCCATTCAAAGGGTGAATGGGCAAGACAAAATATTTAAGTGCCTTTGAACAGGGTATTGGTAGTAAGTGCCAGGTGCACCAGTTTGAGTATGTCAAAAACTGCAATGCTGCTGGGTTTTTCACGCTCAACTGTTTCCCATGTGTATCAAGAATGGTCCACCAGCCAAAGGACTTCCAGCCAACTTCACACAACTGTGGGAAGCATTGGAGTAAACATGGGTCAGCATCCCTGTGGAACGCTTTCAAACACCTTGTAGAGTGCATGCCCCGACGAATTGAGGTTGTTCTGAGGGCAAAAGGGGGGTGCAACTCAATATTAGGAAGTGTTCCTAATGTTTATGAAATAATTAAATAAGATGATTTTAAAATAAAAAATATGACAAAGCTGTAAAACATTATCCTAAATATAAACCTTCAACTAAGTGAATTACATTGGTGTTTAATATGAGGGTTTGAGAAGGAAATATCCTCTATAAAAATGTTTTACTATGTTAATTGTGAAAATAATGCCATTGTTGATAAGATGCTTTTTCATTAATTAGGCTATTTTCTCTTGAACCATATGGTCTATCTACTAAAGTCATCAACAATATGGACACAGATGTAATACAGAAATACCATATACATTAAAAAGGTTATTGAAGTATAAATTACCAAAGTTCCGAAAGATTTCCATAGATGTTCTGTTAATTACTAAAATTCCTGAAGATTCCGGTAACTTTGGTAAATTACCAGTACCTTTACCATCCTACACATGGGTCTGATTTACCCCCACACACCATACAGTATGTGGTCCTCTTCACCGCAGTAAAATACTTTATCCTCCTTCTTCTCTACGCTCTGTGTGTTAGGTTATATAAATAGGAGCGAAGATACTGTAGCCTGACTGACATTCAGACAGATTAGATACTGTATGTCCTTTTCATTTGATGAGTTTGATAATTTAGTAGTTCTGCCATTTTTGTTTTAAAGGCAACATGGTCTTTATTTGAACCAGGAAACCAATACAGTAGTGTTCATTGGAATCATGCACAAGTATCACCTGTACTGTACTTGAACGTGAAGCTCCTTCATTTTTTATGCTGTGTATCAAAGGACAGCAAATGTCAGTAGTGTTGTAGACTATGCACTGCCTTTCATTTCATACTATTGTTTTACCCTTGTGTCTCGTCATTGAGATGAAGCTTGACAGTACTCAAAGATCCAAATGAATAGCGTGATAAATGTGGAGATAGAAAATCACCCAGAAATAAATGTTGGTTCCTGCTTGCCCTCAAGGGGCTGCTGTCACAAGGAAGAAAAAAGACTTGTCTTGTGAAGCAAAACCTAATTTAGCTAAATCTGTAAAAAGAATAAATCAAGGGTCTCTAAACGTAATTCAACACAGACCGGTCGATATTATGCCTAATGGATCATTAGGACTGTGCTTCTTTGGTATTTAGCATTTTCACTCCATCGCCTGAGGCTCAACCGCAGCACCATGGCAGCTGTTAATATTTCTTGGACTTAAAAAATGTACGAGGAACTGAATATATGTGTGGACTCAGTTGGGGCTGAGGTGATATGAGGACAGCAGACTTGTCCAATATGTGACACCTGTAGGTGTTGGATGACTCAGCTTGGCCATGTGTGGTGTGGTGGTGTATGGTGTGGGGTGTGTGTGTGTGTGTGTGTGTGTGTGTGTGTGTGTGTGTGTGTGTGTGTGTGTGTGTATGGTGTGTGTGTGTGTGTGTGTGTGTGTGCATATGTGTGTGTGTGTGTCTATACTATAGCAAGTCCATTCTGGACTCATTAAAGTCTGGCACATTCAGGTTACACTTACTGTTGTTAAAGCGCCACTTTAGCCATATAGCTCCTTGAGTGGCTTTACATTAAAAGGTTAGTGTACATCGAGACCTACCAGCTGTGACTTCTATGCTCTGTCACTTCTATGCTGCGAGGTAACATCTTCTGGTTCTTTTTCTGTATGAAATCCTCTCAGATTGCTGTTTGTTTTTGCGGTTGTGGAGCTAGCTCAGAGTGTTGGTCTGTAATTGCCACAGAGGGTCTCTGTTAGTTTAGACTGCCAGTGAACTGTCCAGTGGTACCAGGACGAGCCCATCTGGGATGGAGTCTACTGCCCATTAAGCAGACACTGTGCAGTGCAAAGAGAGGGCTAGAAAACATACTTGCACATGTGTACAGATACACACAGAGAGAGAGACAAAAACAAACACATCAAATGCAACATACAATAAACTGTAATAGTCGCCTAAAGCAGACATACTGTATGTAGCATTCGTAAGCCTTATATGCAATCATCTTGTGGACTGTCCTATCTTTTGACTTCGCTTGGAGTGTTGGCCACTCTAAAGTTGAGCTTCATGAGACCCAAGCCAGTTATTTTGTATCTGGACCATGGTGGCGCCATCGCGTTTATCTCCCACAGCAGGACCGGACAACCAGGACATTAAATCCGTCACTCTGTTGCGTCATGCATTGATTCGTGGAGGTTGGTGAATGCGTATAAGAGAGAGAGTGGAGGGGGAGACATTAAGTGAAAGGGAGAGTGTCTGTGGTGGTAAGTCTTTAAGGTTGAGGAGACAATAGGAAGGTGAGTCAGGAGGGAATTGTATTTCTTTGACAACATCGGCTTTCGTCACACACTCTCTCGCACAAAGGAAAGGTATTTCTGTCCAAAATAGGCATGTTTAGTTTGTTGTTTGTGGCTTAAAGGACCTGCGTCAGAGGGTATTGTGACATAGTTCTGCAGTACCAAATAACTAGACTATTCAAACTTAAATAGGCCTCTAACTTAAAGGGATACTTAGGGATTTTATCCACTTCCCCAGAGTCAGATGAACTCGTCGATAACATTTGTATGTCTCTGCGTCCAGTATGAAGGAAGTTAGAGGTATTTTCGCGAGCCATTGCTAGCGTTAGCGCAATGGCTGGAAGTCTACGGCATCTGCTAGCAGATCCCGAAGTATCCGTTTAAAACAGGCATAACAAATGGCTTGCTGTGCAATGACTTACCAATATTATGCCACAGACTCTATAGAGAAAAGATTCAATGGATAAGGGAGATAAGACCATAGTTATAATTGGACTTATCTCAGATTAATAAAACAGAAGTGGTTCACAACGTACAGAAAGTCCCACAAATAGACCCGAGGCGTCAACACCAAACACTGCCCCGCCTTTGCTTTCTCTCACGTACAGTCATCTACATGTTCTATACATACCCACACAGTAGCATCCATGTCCTTTGGAGCTGCTACAAGGAGTGGTAGCCAAGGAGTGGTAGCCAAGGCGAGTCATTAACAGATTCTTGTTTTTTTCAGCAAAAGCCCGGCCACCAGCAGGCCTCGGCAGCTCGACAGTCTTGGCCCACGGTGCAAATTGGTGCAACAGCAAATCATAAATTAGAGCCTTTAGATGGAGTCCATTTGTCAGGGCAATCGACAGCTTTGGCCTTTCGCACCGCAATCACACCGCTGGCACAGCCAAGAGAGTTCAGCTTCACTAGGCTGCTGAGATAAAGAGAGCAGCTTTGAAACTTTGACAACCGCACTGTGTTGTGGTCCTCTTCTCTACACATGCATAGTTACAGTATTTTCTTAATCAATTATGTAAATACTGTATAAGTATTAATTACACATTATTTGACAGTGATGATCATTGCCACTTTGGATGTGGCTACATTAATCATGGGCGTGATTGTTGTTAATGTAGTTGCAGGATGCAAGTCTAATTCATAAATATTATATGGACTGCTTAAGAATGTAACGCAAACCTCATTTTGAAATTCATTGACATTTACTGCTGAGCTCTGCGGACTGTGCAGAGAGGCTCTTGATATATTGTAGCTTTGCCATGTGTCTAGAAGATACTCCATATGCTCCAAATCCCAGCCTGCATGACACACATGTACGTACTTAATGATGATCATACTGTATAATAAAGTGATAGAGTTCACACACCAATTGCTTTGACTAACAAAGGGGAGTTTTCCATGTACCAGATCATGCAAACTCAACTCTGGACCCCAAAGCCAGTTCCACTCCTTTTTTCATTGTTCCCCTCTAATCAGGGACTGATTTAGACCTGGGACACCAGGTGTGTGCAATTAATTATCAGGTAGAACAGAAAACCAGCAGGCTCTGGACCTCGTAGGGTAAGAGTTAAATACCCCTGTACTAGATGGTCCTTTTTCTCTGTAAGGGAATTACTACTGGGCCCATTCTCAAATCAAGTGTGTGGGCGCTCATTAGCCTCTATTCTATCTCACAAAAGATCCGGGATACAAAGAGGGAATCAGGCTCTCTCTATTTAAAGCGATGCCGTGAGGAGTCCATTGCCAGTGATAATGCGCTTTACATCATTTTGTCCGCGCCTTTATCTTTGAGCCTCTTAAGAAATGTACAACACATCGAGTCATTAGAGCCACTCGCTCCCCAGAATAACGAGATGGAGAACGATTGAATAGGACTGGTGCACCAAAGGGCCAGACCCACACTCTTAGAAGTAAAGGAGCCTTGAATAATCTTTTGGGGTTCAAAAGATTGCAACACTAGTCCTTGAGGAACCCCTCTGAAAAGGTTCAAACAGAACCTTTAAAATAATATATTGTATCAGCGACAGCCTATCAGAAGATTGGAGGCATGGCTTATTGGAGGCGTGGCTTTCAGATAGTTATTTTTGGCCACTCTTGAGAGTAATTGTAATTCCTGTTAGTTAACTGCTCATTTCAATTTTCCTTGAATATTTATGCATATTACATATCCTAATATAATATGAATATAATTAACATTGCTGATCACATATAGTAATAAAGTGGTGACTATTCCAACATTGGGATTTCATAGTATCTTGAGGAACTCATTGAAGCTACAAAACTGTCAGTGTTCAATCTTAACGTGTGATGACAATACAACAGAACAGACGAACAGGAATGACATTTACTCTAACGTGTGGCCAAAAAACATATATCTGAAAGCCATGCCCCTACTAAGCCACCCCTCCAGTCCATGGTTCCTCCAGGAAACATTTTTTACTTTGAAACATTAAAGGTTCCTCCAAGAACCCCTCAACTAAATGAAGGTGCAAATATAAACCCATTGACTGCAATGGTTTCTTGAGGAACTCAAGTATATATTATATTAGTATACACTGAGTACACTAACATTAAGAATGCCTGCTCTTTCCATGACATAGACTGACCAGGTGAATCAAGGTGAAAGATATGATCCCTTATTGTTGTCACTTGTTAAATCCATTTCAATCAGTGTAGATGAAGGGGAGGAGACAAGTTAAAGAAGGATTTTAAGCCTTGAGACAATTGAGACATGGATTGTGTATGTGTGCCATTCAGCGGGTGAATGGGCAAGACAAAATATTTAAGTGCCTTTGAACGGGGTAGTTGACACACCTGTGGGAAGCATTGGAGTCAACATGGGCTGTAACATACGTTACAGCCTTATTCTAAAATAGATTTTACAAATCTACACACAATACCCCATAATGACAAAGCGAAAACAGGTTTTTTGAAATGTATGCAAATGTATTACAAATAAAAAACAGAAATACCTTATTTACATAAGTATTCAGACCATTTGCTATGAGACTTGAAATTGAGCATCCTGTTTCCATTGATCATCCTTGAGAAGTTTCTACAACTTGGTTAGTGTTGTAGATGATTTGGAAAGGCACACACCTGTCTATATAAGGTCCCACAGTTGACAGTGCATGTCAGAGCAAAAACCAAGCCATGAGGTCGAATGAATTGTCTGTAGAGCTCCGAGACAGGATTATATTGAGGCACGGATCTGGGGAAGTGTAAAAATTTAAAATGCAGCATTGAAGGTCACCAAGAACACATTGGCCTCCATCATTCTTAAATGGAAGAAGTTTGGAACCACCAACTCTTCCTAGAGCTGGCCGCCCGGCCAAACTGAGCAATCGGGGGAGAAGGGCTTTTGTCAGGGATGAACCAAGAACCCAATGGTCAATCTGACAGAGCTCCATAGTTCCTCTGTGGAGATGGGAGAACCTTCCTGACGGACAACCATCTCTGCAGCACTCCACCAATCAGGCCTTTATGGTAGAGTGGCCAGACGGAAGCCACTCCTCAGTAAAAGGCACATGACAGCCCACTTGGGGTTTGCCAAAAGTCACCTAAAGGACTCTCAGACCATGAGAAACAAGATTCTCTGGTCTGATGAAACCAAGATTGAACACTTTGTGCATGAATGCCAAGCGTCACATCTAGAGGAAACCTGGCACCAACCCTACGGTGAAGCATGGTGGTGGAAAAATCATGCTGAGAAGATATTTTCAGCGGCAGGGACTGGGAGTCTAGTCAGGATCGAGGGAAAGATGAACGGAGCAAAGTACAGAGAGATCCTTGATGAAAACCTGCTCCAGAGCGCTCAGGACCTCAGATTGGGGCGAAGGTTCACCTTCCAACAGGACAACGATCCTAAGCAAACAGCCAAGACAACGCAGGAGTGGCTTCGGGACAAGTCTCTGAATGTCCTTGAGTGGCCCAGCCAGAGCCCGGACTTGAACCCAATCGAACATCTCTGGAGAGACCTGAAAATAGCTGTGCAGCTACGCTCCCCATCCAACCTGACAGAGCTTGAGAGGATCTGCAGAGAAGAATGGGAGAAACTCCCCAATTACAGGTGTGCCAAGCATGTAGCATCATACCCAAGAAGACTCGAGGCTGTAATCGCTTTCAAAGGTCCTTCAAGAACGTACTGAGTAAAAGGTCTGAATACCTATGTAAATGTAATGTTTCAGTTTTTCTAAAAACCTAAAAATGTCTAAAAAACTGTTTTTGCTATGTCATTATGGGATATTGTGTGTAGATTGATGAGGGGAAAAAAAATGTTTTAATCCATTTTAGATAAGGGTGTAACGTAACAAAATGTGGAAAAAGTCAAGGGGTCTTAATACTTTCCAAATGCACTGTACTCAGTGTATATATTAACTCCAGGATTCCTTGAGAATCTCCAGGGTTCCTCGAGTCACCCGATACTAAGAATGCAGTTAAGAAATAATCACTCATTCCACCAACATGACTGCTCGTAGACCGACGCAATTAATGGACTTGAATACAATTAGCAATGACGGAGTGTTTGTAGTCTATCACCAAAGAGTTGGGGGTTTTCGCCACAGGATGAGATTAAGAATCCTCTCATGGACGCAGTGGGCCTAAATCTCATTAAGATGTTTTCACTGGTATTTTTAGATTAACTGAACTAGCCCTGAACTCATGCACAGATATGAATCAGCGTAGAGTAGCAAGTGAATGAAACAGTCACCAATAATCGTATTTAATAACTGTAGTTGGAAAACCTTGGAGGAAAAAAGCCTTGTACCCATGTCAAAAACTATGCATGACCTTGCCGCTGACGCTCAGTGAGATTAACATTAATAGATCTACTGTACAATGAGCACTATGTTTAGAAGGCTGTTTACGATAAGTGTATCACATCGAAAGTGAGCCGAAGTATTAAAGAATGATTGCATTTGCACACCAGGGCCTCATTCAAATGGAATACTGGAAAATCCAAAGCTAACCTTTCAGTAGGATACCGTATGACATACACAACTATAGAAAATCAGGATTCGACTGAAAGGATAAGGAGTAGCAACCTGGACTCAGGGGTCGACGTAACTAAATTAGTATGATATGTTACGTGGTATGTATTAATTTGTGGATGTCCATAATACATTTCCTATGATATGTTACGAATCACAATTCATATGATATGTTACGAATTGCAAATTCGTACAATATGTTACGAATTTGCAATACGTATGATATGTTACGAATTCCAATTTGTTGTGGCTAATGTTTGCTAGGTGGTTAGATGGCTAACGTTAGCTAGGCTAGGGGTTAGGGGTTAAGGTTAGTGTTAAGGTTAGGGGTTAAGGTAAGGAGTTAGGTCTAGGGATTAAGGTTAGGGTTAGGAGAAGATTTGTCTAACTTGCTAAAGTAGTTAGTTGATAATTAGCTAAAATGCTAAAGATGTGATTCGAACACGCAACCTTTGGGTTGCTAGACATTCACGTTATACACCTACCCATCCTCCCCGACCAACCTCACTCCTTTCATTTTTGGCTTAAGTAACCTTCTGTCTTATGTAACCATACCAAACATAACATATTATACCTATTTGAGTGTCACAGATTTACATGTGCTATGTTACGTCTAGTCATTGAGGCCAGGCTGGGAGTAAATATGCAACAGCTGATTCAGAGGTGTTGGGTTAAATGCGGAGGACACATTTCAGTTGAATGCATTCAGTTGTACAACTGACTAGGTATCCCCCTTTCCTTTCCCTTCAGAAAGTATTCATACCCCTTGACTTATTCCACATTTTGTTGCGTTACACCCTGAAATCAAAATTGATTTTTAAAATATTCACACCCAGCTACACATAATATCCCATAATGACAAAGTGAAAATATGTTTTTAGATTTTTTTGCAAATGTATTGAAAATGAAATACAGATATCTCAATTACATAAGTATTCACACTCCGTTGCTATAACACTCCAAATTGAGCTCAGGTGCATCCAATTTCCTTTGATCATCCTTGAGAAGTCACTACAACTTGATTGGAGTCCACCTGTGGCCAATTCAATTGTTTGGACATGATTTTGAAAGAAACACACATGTCTATATAAGGTCCCAAAGTTGACAGTGCATGTCAGAGCATAAACAGTCCATGAAGTCATAGGAACTGTCCGTAGATCTCCGAGATAGAATTGTGATTGTGCATATATTTGGGGAAGAGTATAAACCATTTCTAGAGTGTTGAACATTTCCAAGAGCACAGTGGTCTCCAGCATTGGGAAATTGAAAAAATATGGAACTACCCAGACTCTGCCTAGAGATGGCCGTCCGACCAAACTGAGCAACCAGGCAAGAAGGACCTTGGTCAGGGAGGTTACCAAGAACACATTGACCACTCTGACAGAACTACAGAGTTCCTTGGCTGAGATGGGAGAACCTGTCTCTACAGCACTTTACCAATTTGAGCTTTATGGAGAGTGGCCAGGCAGAAGCCACTCCCGAGAAAAAGGCATATGATAGAACCCCTGGAGTTTGCAAAAAGGCACATGAAAGACTTGAAAGGCAAAAGGTTCTGTGGTCTGATGAGACAAACATTTAACTCTTTGGCCTGAATGCAAAGCGCTATGTCTGGAGAAAACCAGGCACAGCTCATCACCTGTCTAACACCATCCCTACTATGAAGCATGGTGGTGGCAGCATCATGCTATGGGGATGATTTTCAGCGGCAGGGACTGGGAGACTGGTAAGGATCGAGGGAACAATGAATGGAGCCAAATACAGGCAAATCCTTGATGAGAACCTGCTTCAGAGTGCAAACGACCGTAAACTGGGGGGCAAAGATTTACATTCCAACAGGAAAATGACCCCAAGCATACAGCCAAAGCAATTCTGGAATGGCTTCAGAACAAGAATGTGAAAGTCCTTGAGTGGCCCAGCCAAAGCCCAGACTTGAATCCCATTGAAAATCTGTGGAAAGACTTGAAGATTGCTGTTCATTGCCACTCCACATCTAATTTAACAGAGCTTGAGAAAATCTGCAAGGAAGAATGGGAGAAAATTCCCAAATACAGATGTGCAAAGCTGATACAGACATACCCATGACGACTCAAAACTCAAAGTATTGACTCAGGAGTATGATATATTTATGTATTTCATTTAAAATAAATCTGCAAAAATGTCTAAAAACATGTTTTCACTTTGTCATAATGGGGTATTGTGTGTAGATCTATTGAATAAATGTTGAATTCAGGCTGTAACACAACATAATGTGGAATAAGTAAAGGGGTATGAATACTTTCTGAAGGCACTGTACATACCTGAAAAACTTTCAACAAATTAGCTATGGGGATGCTTTTCAGAGGGCACGATGAACAATCTGAATGAACCAGAGTTAACAGAAGAAAATGTAATTTTATACTACAGGTAAATTCAAATCTGGACCTCGAACCTAGTTCCACTGCTGATTTTCCGTCTTCCTCTCTAATCAGGGACTGATTTAGACCTGGGAATTCAGGAGGGTGCAATTAATTATTGTGTAGAACCGAAAACCAGCATTACTCTGGACCTCCAGACTTGGATTTGAAATAGCCCTGCTATACTGTAAAATATATTATTTCAAAATACTATACTATCTCCACACTACAGAGCTACAGCGTCACTGTTTCTAATTTCACAACTGTGAAGTTCATGTTTCCATGGTGTTCCTTGTTTAAACAGTACCTGTTGATATGACCTTTGACTGGCTTGAAAACAGACTGAAGCGGATCACTTTCTGTGGCAACCTGTGGCTTTGCATGTCAGGCCTACGCGGATTAATCCCTTTCTCTTCACTCTCTCAGTTTATCTCTATCGCTCTCTTTTCTTTCTCTCTCTCCCTCTCTCAAAATTGTTTTCTCTCTCTCTCTCTCTCTCTCTCTCTCTCTCTCTCTCTCTCTCTCTCTCTCTCTCTCTCTCTCTCTCTCTCTCTCTCTTCCTTTCTCATTTTATCTCTCACTCGTCTCTCTCTCATCTTCCTTTCTCATTTTATCTCTCACTAGTCTTTCTCTCTCACCATCTCTCACTCTCTCCCGCTCTTATCTCCCTTATCCACTGCATCTAATTACCTGTTGAGTGGAACATACAGTGGGGAGAACAAGTATTGATACACTGCCGATTTTGCAGGTTTTCCTACTTACAAAGCATGTAGAGGTCTGTAATTGTTATCATAGGTACACTTCAACTGTGAGGGACAGAAAAAAATCATTGTATGATTTTTAAGTAATTAATTTGCATTTTATTGCATGACATAAGTATTTGATACATCAGAAAAGCAGAACTTAATATTTGGTACAGAAACCTTTGTTTGCAATTACAGAGATCATATGTTTCCTGTAGGTCTTGACCAGGTTTGCACACACTGCAGCAGGGATTTTGGCCCACTCCTCCATACAGACCTTCTCCAGATCCTTCAGGTTTCGGGGCTATCGCTGGGCAATACGAACTTTCAGCTCCCTCCAAAGATTTTCTATTGGGTTCAGGTCTGGAGACTGGCTAGGCCACTCCAGGACCTTGAGATGCTTCTTACGGAGCCACTCCTTAGTTGCCCTGGCTGTGTGTTTCGGGTTGTTGTCATGCTGGAAGACCCAGCCACGACCCATCTTCAATGCTCTTACTGAGGGAAGGAGGTAGTTGGCCAAGATCTTGCGATACATGGCCCCATCCATCCTCCCCTCAATACGGTGCAGTCGTCCTGTCCCCTTTGCAGAAAAGCATCCCCAAAGAATGATGTTTCCACCTCAATGCTTCACGGTTGGGATGGTGTTCTTGGGGTTGTACTCATCCTTCTTCTTCCTCCAAACACGGCGAGTGGAGTTTAGACCAAAAAGCTCAATTTTTGTCTCATCAGACCACATGACCTTCTCCCATTCCTCCTCTGGATCATCCAGATGGTCATTGGCAAACTTCAGACGGGCCTGGACATGCGCTGGCTTGAGCAGGGGGACCTTGTGTGCGCTGCAGGATTTTAATCCATGACGGCGTAGTGTGTTACTAATGGTTTTCTTTGAGACTGTGGTCCCAGCTCTCTTCAGGTCATTGACCAGGTCCTGCCGTGTAGTTCTGGGCTGATCCCTCACCTTCCTCATGATCATTGATGCCCCACAAGTTGAGATCTTGCATGGAGCCCCAGACTGAGGGTGATTGACCGTCATCTTGAACTTCTTCCATTTTCTAATAATTGCGCCAACAGTTGTTGCCTTCTCACCAAGCTGCTTACCTATTGTCCTGTAGCCCATCCCAGCCTTGTGCAGGTCTACAATTTTATCCCTGATGTCCTTACACAGCTCTCTGGTCTTGGCCATTGTGGAGAGGTTGGAGTCTGTTTGATTGAGTGTGTGGACAGGTGTCTTTTATACAGGTAACGAGTTCAAACAGGTGCAGTTAATACAGGTAATGAGTGGAGAACAGGAGGGCTTCTTAAAGAAAAACTAACAGGTCTGTGAGAGCCGGAATTCTTACTGGTTGGTAGGTGATCAAATACTTATGTCATGCAATAAAATGCAAATTAATTACTTAAAAATCATACAATGTGATTTTCTGGATTTTTGTTTTAGATTCCGTCTCTCACAGTTGAAGTGTACCTATGATAAAAATTACAGACCTCTACATGCTTTGTAAGTAGGAAAACCTGCAAAATCGGCAGTGTATCAAATACTTGTTCTCCCCACTGTATAGAGCAGCTTGTCAGGTTGGTTGATATAGGCAACAATTTGAAGGCCCTTATAAACTGTATTACCCAATCCCAGTATTTGCCGGTCAAAAGCGGCAGAGGAAACACACTACACACGTACTCTACGTACATCCAAGGTACTGTGTTCTGTAAACAATTGGTTGGACATATTTTTCCTCCATATCATAGCAACTACTCCCATTTTAAACTGTGATTCACCACCAATCCAGTCTTTCCTTTATGTTTCTTAATCTCAGGTCTAACACAATATATTGAATAATACATGTTGGAGCAACATGCAATACACCATGGAGAGAGGTTTATCTCTATGCAATACTCACACTAACTGATGCTCTGGAAAACTTAGTTGGGTATGCCAGACCCAAGGGACAACATTACTTTGATGTAAAATACCAAGAGGCTGGGATCTCTGGTCTGCTTCTATTCTGGTTGAGCGCTATCACCCTGTGGCGATTTCTCAGAGCCCACACTACAGTAGCTGGGGAAGGCACCCGAAGGTTCACTACGTCTGAGTAGTGTTTCTTGGTCTTATTTTTATCTAGCTACTCAATGCTCCATGTGCTCAAGACTCATACGGCCTGAGGGTACAGGCATTAGTTACCTTCTTCAGGAGCATACAGGCCCTCAGCTAACACCCTAATGGAATCAGGCAGGGCCATTCAGGGCACTAGTTAGTGGGTACTAAGTGCTCACTCCTCTCTTCTTCCTTTGTGGGGGCTATTACAGTGTATCATGCGAGCCCTTCCGTTGAACCTGAAAGAGAGGAAGAGGTTGGTCAAAGAACAAAAGTAATACTAATGGCTGGGATGGACAGATACCTGTAAAGTACAGTACATATTATGTCCGGGAAGAGCTGAATAGTGCTACTTTAGAATTGTCTGTCAGAACCATGACAGTTCGGCAAGTGTTGGATTGGAAGATTTTGTATCTGCAGACTTGATAAAAATGTTCCAGTCTGTCAATTGGAACATGCTTTAATCAGCGTAGTTGCATTGATATCACACTATGTCTTCTCTAACAGCTATAGAGTAGGACTGGAATGGCAAACCATTACATCTAGCTCCGACTGTATGCATTATTCCACTTCCAGATCAGGTTTGTTAACCACCAGTGTACGATCCTGTCCCATTTGTACCAACTGCTCCCTCCATCCCTCATCCCTCTAGTCTAGTGCAGCCAGTATCACGGCTCAGTGGCTCCAGTGTTCCAAAGAGGCTGATTTCAGAGGGACCAGAGCCCCCATTGATCAAAGTGTTCAGATGTGTCCAGCCATCCCTCCATCCGGGCCCTCCCCAACGCCAAGCTGCTGTGTGTCAAGCCAAAAAGCAGAACAACAAACATTTCTGCTGGCACTTCCCACCACTGTGGAGATATGTTTAGAGCACCAGGGTCCTTTGAAGAGAGGGAGTGGACTGGGGAGAGTGGTGGAACCCTAACTATACAGTCTATATATTATTCTGGTTGTCTCTCTTGCCGGTCGCCATGGCTTTTTTTCCTCACCCTCTCTCTTTCTCTTTTTCTTTTTCTCATTCTCCTTTCTCTCTCTCGCTCTCTTTCTCTGTCTCTCTTTATCCCCCCTCGCTCTTCTCTCTTTCTCTCTCTCTCTCTCTCTCTCTCTCTCTCTCTCTCTCTCTCTCTCTCTCTCTCTCTCTCTCTCTCTCTCTCTCTCTCTCTCTCTCTCTCTCTCTCTCTCTCTCTCTCTCTCTCTGTACATGGACAGCCTGCACAGTTGAAAGCACATATGAGATAATAAGTCCTGGGTCTCTTTCAAAGGATTTAAACTCTTATGGGAAGCTCATTTTGTCATGCCTTTAGTATTTCCATGCTCACATACTGTACCATATGTATCTGTAACAAGAACAGGCCCTTTAGCGGACTAGCTATATAGGGTAGAAAATTGAAAATTGTACAGTATGTCATAAATAATGTAAATGTTTATAACCACAGCACTGTGATGTGGAAGTGATTTGAGTTGATGATTTATACAGTACAAAGAGACATTTGAGACATTTCAAACACATCGATCATTACTTCAATTAATTACAATGGCCACATCTATTAGTTGTATATACAGACAACGAACTGCTGGTGGTCTTCAACTTCTTAGACACTAGTAAATTCTAACTGCTGTACCTGGACAAGCATATTTAACTGGTGTCCACTGCCCCATACAATGAAATGTATCCCCTGTACTCGGCTGAGAAAAGGGCAGCACTCGTCAGATCAGGGTTATTCTAGGGATGTCATAGCCTAGTGTTGCGTGAGAATCAAATCTAATCTCGTTCTTAAAGCCACATTAATTTACTCTGGTTAATATTATGTGTATCAATCAACCATCCGACAGCTATGACATTTGTGTTTCTTTACGTAATATGTAATTGTTGTACTGTATGTGTGTCTATAGTTTTGTTCAATGTTGTTTTAGTGTATGTAAGTTATTTTGTCTGAAACTTTGTTCCCCCTGCTGCTGTTGGACCAAAAATAAATTTTATCTCAATCAGAAAAACCTGTTTAAATACAGGTTAAATAATATAAAAATACAATTTTACTGTAGTGTTTTTGCAGGCTGTAGTAAACTGTAGTATTTACTATAGTGTTTTTGCAGACTGTAGTAAACTGTAGTATTTATTGTAGTGTTTTTGCAGACTGTAGTAAACTGTAATATGTACTGTAGTGTTTTTGTGGACATTACTGTAGTATTTACTATAGTGTTTTAGTTTTATCATCAACTTTGAAATGGAGCCTTTCTCCTTGAGGAAACCTACTTGAGAAATACTAGAAGAGCACATTTTCCAATACCTGTAGGACTGAGGTCTGAACAGCTAGTTGAGCGCTTCTGCTCTTTTCTATAACCTGTAGGGAACACAATGTATGGTCTATATTTGGCATGTAGGTTTCTCACTTATGGGTGGCACAAATTGGGATATGGGGGAGGGGAATGGGCAGGGTATATGCAAATGAAATACTGTGATATTTAATGTAGTTCAAAAAGTGTCGTGTTTTTGTGGACTGTAGTGTTTTTGCGGACATTACTGTAGTATTTACGACAGTGTTTTAATTGCGGAAAATAATGTAGTATTTACTATAATATTCTACAGTATACTACACCATTCTATAGCAAGTACTATACATGATCGAGGGATACTACAGTGTGTAGTATAGTATTCTTCAGTATACTACAATTATGTGGGATTCTCCATTTCAGAGAACCCAAATTCCATATAAGAAGATCATCCACTCTATTGGAATCATAGTGGAGTATGACAGAGAAATTGCCTACAGTGAGGGAAAAAAGTATTTGATCCCCTGCTGATTTTGTACGTTTGCCCACTGACAAAGACATGATCAGTCTATAATTTTAATGGTAGGTTTATTTTAACAGTGAGAGACAGAATAACAACAACAAAATCCAGAAAAACGCATGTCAAAAATGTTATAAATTGATTTGCATTTGAATGAGGGAAATAAGTATTTGACCCCTCTGCAAAACAAGACTTAGTACTTGGTGGCAAAACCCTTGTTGGCAATCACAGAGGTCAGATGTTTCTTGTAGTTGGCCACCAGGTTTGCACACATCTCAGGAGGGATTTTGTTCCATTCCTCTTTGCAGATATTCTCCAAGTCATAAAGGTTTCGAGGCTGATGTTTGGCAACTCGAACCTTCAGCTCCCTCCACAGATTTTTTATGGGATTAAGGTCTGGAGACTGGCTAGGCCACTCCAGGACCTTGTGCTTCTTCTTGAGCCACTCCTTTGTTGCCTTGGCCGTGTGTTTTGGGTTATTGTCATGCTGGAATACCCATCCACGACGCATGTTCAATGCCCTGGCTGAGAGAAGGAGGTTCTCACACAAGATTTGATGGTACATGGCCCCGTCCATCGTCCCTTTGATGCGGTGAAGTTGTCCTGTCCCCTTAGCAGAAAAACACCTCCAAAGCATAATGTTTCCACCTCCATGTTTGACGGTGGGGTTGGTGTTCTTGGGGTCATAGGCAGCATTCCTCCTCCTCCAAACACGGCGAGTTGAGTTGATGCCAAAGAGCTCCATTTTGGTCTCATCTGACCACAACACTTTCACCCAGTTCTCCTCTGAATCATTCAGATGTTCATTGGCAAACTTCAGACGGGCCTGTATATGTGCTTTCTTGAGCAGGGGGACCTTGCGGGCGCTGCAGGATTTCAGTCCTTCACAGCGTAGGGTGTTACCAATTGTTTTCTTGGTGACTATGGTCCCAGCTGCCTTGAGATCATTGACAAGATCCTCCCGTGTAGTTCTGGGCTGATTCCTCACCGTTCTCATGATCAAGATCATGATCTTGCATGTAGCCCCAGGCCGAGGGAGATTGACAGTTATTTTGTGTTTCTTCCATTTGCGAATAATCACACCAACTGTTGTCACCTTCTCACCAAGCTACTTGGCGATGGTCTTGTAGCCCATTCCATTGTAGGTCTACAATCTTGTCCCTCACATCCTTGGAGAGCTCTTTGGTCTTGGCCATGGTGGAGAGTTTGGAATCTGATTGATTGATTGCTTCTGTGGACAGGTGTCTTTTATACAGGTAACAAACTGAGATTAGGAGCACTCCCTTTAAGAGTGTGCTCCTAATCTCAGCTCGTTACCTGTATAAAACACACCTGGGAGCCAGAAATCTTTCTGATTGAGAGGGGGTCAAATACTTATTTCCCTCATTAAAATGCAAATCAATTTATAACATTTTTGACATGTGTTTTTCTGGATTTTTTTGTTGTTATTCTGTCTCTCATTGTTCAAATAAACCTACCATTAAAATTATAGACTGATCATTTCTTTGTCAGTGGGCAAACGTACAAAATCAGCAGGGGATCAAATACTTTTTTCCCTCACTGTATGAACACTGGCGAAAGAAGCTCACTTTAGTGATAAAGTCTATATATTAAAATGCAGGAGGTATAGTATTAAACAGGAATGTTCTTGTTTAGCGGTCGTGTAGCCCTTTACACTCGTACCCGTTGAAAATGGCAGATTTCGGCACTGATAAGCGCCTAAAATGGAACACAGTGGCTGTACAGTAACATGCTATAAATGACGTCAGAGCACATGCTCTGCTCTTCACAGCGCCGTATGGGTTTTGACTTACAGCCGTTCTGAACTTGAGCACCTCACGCAACATAAAGTTGCCCCCATCCCTTCTGCTAATTGGGCAACTTTTGCATTTTTTTTGTTGTCTGAGTGAGGGAAATGCTGTAAATTAAGCTAGATATATTTTGAAAGATGAGACGTTGAGGATTATAATAAATACCACTTTAATGTCATTCAAGCAAGCCAAACACCTGCGAGTCCAAATGTGCACTTCACATTTCCATATCATAAAACTAATGTCATATACAGTGTCAACGTTTATGATCACTATTTTTGATTGACAGTTACAAGATGACATGGCGTCATACCCTGGGTTGTTCTAAACAGATTGAGCCTGTTTGTCTACTGTGAAGAAAATTTGCAGCTGAACATGCAACTGAATGCACTTATGACTCCATTCTATGCTCTAGAAAATTACAATCTGTTTCTCTGAATTGCCTTGTGAAAGCCTAACACTGTAAGGCCGTATTTTATAACTTAGCTAGTCATGTTGGCAATAGAAGAAGCTTTCAATTGATGCCCACCTGACCCAGATTGTGATTTATAATAGGCCATTTTTGGATTGTTTAAACAACAGTAAATGTGTGATGGCGGGGATGCAGGGTTGTGTTCCAACTTCCTAACAAAACAACTACAAGTGTGCTTGCTCTAGTTCCTCAACAGCACAGCTAGGACAGCTCAGAAAAGCACCTAATAGTTGACAACTCTACTTTGAGTCACAAAAGTGCATTGAAATGACTTAGGAACTGTGAACACTTTGGAGAGGTGTGTGGCCACTTGGAGACACCAGTTAGTCCTCTCACTCAAACCCTTGTCATTTTCTTTGTCTGATGTTGCACCTACCCCACATTTTCCAGAAATATTCTTATCATGTTACTGAATGTATCCCGATTTTCAAGATATAGGATTTTCAAGAAGCAAAGTGTAACTTGCCACATCATCACAAAGATGTGTTTTGCATCATCATGATGATTTGTCCAATATCTTGAAAACTTGACTGCTGACATGCAAAATATTTTGGGACTGTATTAAAAGTGGACTAACGAAAAAAAATCCAAAATATAGTCTTTGAGTGGATAATTCCTTTAAGAACACCAATCATATTTATGTGTGCATTTGAAAATGTCAAAGAGGTGGAAAATAATGATATTTTCGCTTAATTTAAAAAATGTCTGTGCCATTTATTTTGTTTGGGGGCTAGATAACTCCAGGTATGTCAACTATGTCATCTACCAAAGCTAATTCTTTAGATAAAATTAAAATGTGTGAATAAGTTATGATTTATAAACGTCTTATGCACTGCCTAATACTTTCATAGGCAGTGCAGTTGACTTTTGCCATGATTCAGTTCCGGATAAGTTTTTAGAGACCAATTATTACATTTCGGACACAAATAAAAGAATGAACATGTCAGATGAATCATACAATCACATTAAAAAGTTAGACATTTTCTCATGTCAATTTGTATAAACACCATTAACAGTTACACTACCGGTCAAAAGTTTTAGAACACATACTCATTCAAGGGTTTTTCTTTATTTGTACTATTTTCTACATTGTAGAATAATAGTGAAGACATCAAAACTATGAAATAACACATATGGAATCATGTAGTAACCAAAAAAGTGTTAAACAAATCAAAATATATTTTATATTTGAGATTCTTCAAATAGCCACCATTTGCCTTGATGACAGCTTTGCACACTCTTGGCATTCTCTCAATCAGCTTCATGAGGTAGTCACCTGGAATGCATTTCAATTAACAGGTGTGCCTTGTTAAAAATTAATTTGTGGAATTTCTTTCCTTCTTAATGCATTAGAGCCAATCAGTTGTTGTGACAAGGTAGGGGTGGTATACAGAAGATAGCCCTATTTGGTAAAATACCAAGTCCATATTATGGCAAGAACAGCTCTGTTACGAACCGTGGCTTTAAAAGTCTAGGATGGATGGAAAAGAGACCCGGAACATAACTCATGCGAATTAGAATATTGACAAGGTACAGTGAGAACAAAAATACACAGACAACCATATGCTACCATCAAACACAATGTTTATTATAAACACACGGTGTCAGGAGGTCAGTGTGATGCGGTAGGACAAAGTCAGGCGCAGGACACAGAGCTAATCGAAAACATACTTTACTCGTAGGTAACGTAAATAACATAACCTCCACGCAGGGAGGAAACAAACCCGCTCACCAGACGACAACCAAACAAGAACAAACATGCACAAAATACAGTGGGAGCCAGAGGGTTAAATAGGGAAATAATCAATACATAATGGGAACCAGGTGTGAACAATAAAGACAAGACAAGTAGAACACAGAAACATAGATCGGTAGCAGCTAGTACTCCGACGAACGCCGAAGCCTGCCCGAGCAAGGAGGAGGAGCAGCCTCGGCTGAATCCGTGACACACAGTAAACGTTTTGGGGAAAAGGGGCTGAGCTGGACCTAAGGAATTAAACAATAAAGTCAAAAACCCCTAAACTGATCTTGCCTGCCTCAAGAACCGCTAAGTGTACTGCTAACCATACAAAAATGGTTCCAACCGCCGTGTCTTTATGAGACGTGGTGTGGGTGAACGGATGATCTCTGCATGTGTATTTCCTACCGTAAAGCATGGAGGAGGAGGTGTTATGGTGTGGGGGTGTTTTGCTGGTGACACTGTGATTTATTTACAATTCAAAGCACACTTAACCAGCATGGCTACCACAGCATTCTGCAGTGATACGTCATCCCATCTTGTTTGTCACACCTCCAGGCTGTGTAAGGGCTATTTGACCAAGAAGGAGAGTGATGGAGTGCTGCATCAGATGACCTGGCCTCCACAATCCCCCGACCTCAACCAAATTGAGATGGTTTGGGATGAGTTGGACCGCAGAGTGAAGGAAAATCAGCCAACAGCTCAGCATATGTGGGAACTCCTTCATGACTGTTGGAAAAGCATTCCAGGTGAAGCTGGTTGAGAGAATGCCAAGAGTGTGCAAAGCTGTCAAGGCAAAGGGTGGCTATTTGAAGAATCTCAAATATAAAATATAATTTTGATTTGTTTAACTCTTGTTTGGTTACTACATGATTCCATATGTGTTATTTCATAGTTTTGATGTCTTCAATATTATTCTACAATGTAGAAAATAGTAAAAATAAAGAAAAACCCTTGAATGAGTAGGTGTTCTAAAACTTGTGACCGGTAGTGTATGTGTTCGGTTTTTCATAATCTTCAGCAGAGTATGTAGGTAGAGGTATTGTTGCTTGCTTCAGGTTTAATTGACACATCCACTTATTATCGCTGAACTTGAACATGGCAGCCGTTTACTTTAAAAATATCATACTGCGCTTTAATCAAGATTCTCCCTTCATGATAGTTGCTAAAGTGCTTTCGCCAGTCAAGATCACTTTATCCTACCCATTTCACCTTGGCTAAGATACAGCTCAAAGCATAAAAAAAAAAAAAAAAAACGTTTTAAATAACTAATAGTATACTTTGAAATCTGCCAGAGCTCTCTGAAGACAGTGATTTTTACAAAGATATTGGAGCTACTAAATTGTCCAGTTCTATTGTAACAGATTAGATTATGTCCGTCCCTCACTGGGCTCGACCCAACAATCTTCTGTTCCCAACAACACTCTGCGCTTACCTGTCACACCACAAAAAGCCATGGCCCTTGCAAAAGAAGAGAAATAACTACTTCTAGGTCTCAGAGCGGGTGACGTCACTGGACCATAATAGCCATTCCACATTGGCTATACTACAACGACAAAGACCCTTTCACTGATGTCCGAGCTTGTCCTAGGCCTATTACACCACTATTCATTTTAACACACACAGATGCAAATATTTCTCCAGATAACATTGTGATATTAAGTTATTAAAATGCAGTGTGAATAAAAGGCTCAAAGAGAGGAGGCCGTTGTGAAAGCAGGACCTGTCTGTCATCTCCATGCCTAATTGACAGATCAGCTCAAAGAGCAGCAGCGTAATCAGTGGCTAGGCCTGCATTATGCCATTCAAATTAGCTCCGTATTAAAGATTCCCTCAGCTGAAACGACATAAATTATACATAATGAAATCCAATTAACATTTTAGTCCCACGATTAAGTACACTAAAGAGCTAAGTCTGTGGAAAACCAATGTCAAAGACGGCAGCCTTTGTGAATGGCTGCTGCTCAAATGTTTACCAACCAATTAGTGGTGGCGTATCACCTCTCAATCAAGCCAAATGCCAGGTTTGTTGGGGATTATTAAGTGGGATGTTAGTGCTTGCAGGACTTTAGTGGTAAATTATGTCTGTCTCAAACAACACACCTAATGCCCCACTCTGGCATGGATAAAACAAAGTTAAACACAAACTTGTGCAGTTTTCAATCATTGACTTGCAAATCATAATGTGTCAATCATGATTACAGAAATATCCACAGTGTGTACTATACCACTGGCCGAGGAACGTATTATGCTGAGAATAATAGTGAAGGTGTAAACTTGGCAGTAGAAAGCCTAAACAGTATATTTGACCTTTCTGCTTCCCTATCAAATCTAAAAAGCAGACAACCTAAGAAAACAACAATGATAAATGGTTTGATGAAGAATGCAAAAAACAAAGAAAGAAATTGCAAAACCTATCCAACCACAAAAATAGAGACACAGAAAACCTTAGCCTACGCCTTCACTATGGTGAATCACCAAAACAATACAGAAATACAATACGGAAAAAGAAGGAACAGCACGTCAAAAATCAGCTGTATTTGAAGAATCCATAGACTCTAACCACTTCTGGGAAAATTGGAACACACTAAACAAACAACAACACAAAGAGTTATCTTCCCAAAATGGAGATGTATGGATAAACCACTTTTTCAATATTTTTGGCTCTATAACAAAAAACAAACAGCAAAAACATATACATGATCAACTACAAATCTTAGAATCAGCTATTAAAGACTACCAGAACCCACTGGATTCTCCAATTACATTTAATGAACTACAGGACAAAATACAAACCCTCCAACCCAAAAAGGCCTATGGTGTTGATGGTATCCTAAATGAAATTATAAAATATACAGACCACAAATTCCAACTCGCTATACTTTATCGCTTTAACATCATCCTCAGCTCTGGCATATTCCCCAATATTTGGAACCAAGGACTGTTCACCCCAATCCATAAAAGTGGAGACAAATTTGACCCCAATAACTACCGTGCGATATGCGTCAACAACAACCTTGGGAAAATATTCTGCATTATCATTAACAGCATACTATCATGCACCATGCATGAATCTGCAGGTAGCTAAAGCTAACCAACTAGGTTCAATGTTAGCTAACTAACATTAGGCTATAACTAGCAATGCAAATAGTTTTCTGAGATACAAATAATATTACTACACAGATCATACACGTAACATTAGCTAGCGAGCCAGCCAACTGACGTTAGCTAGCTAGCTCACAGTATGCTGTAACTTGCAATGAAAATGACTTTGACAAAATTGCAAAAGTATAATATCTGAAAATGTAGCTAGACTCTTACCCATATACATGGATGAATGCTTCTCCCTCTCTGTCATGGATGCCATGGTTGCCCTTAGTTTCAAGATGTAATCTTGAAGGTGTTTTATACAACAGCCTTCTGTGTTCTCTACACATACTGAGCAGCTCATGTTATAGACAGAAGCACGCTACATGGCAGACCAATCCAAACTCATCTCTCGGCATTTCTAGCGGGAAGGTTCCTGTATTGTTCCGTGGCAAAACCAACTAGGCTTTTAACAATTGTATTTTTATTTACAGATGGCATATAAAGTTCACATGTTCCAGAAGGGATTTCTGACAAAAAAAATGCATTGAGCTAAGAAAATATATGTTTACGTTTAAATGCCTCTCCTGTGAAGTAGTGACGTACGACATACACCTAGCTTCCTGAAACGGGACACAATTTGGCATGAGGGTCTGCTATACGAATTGGTGGAAAGAGGTGTTGGGGTAAAAATCATACAACATTATAAAATCCATATAGACAAACAACAAGTGTGCGGTTAAAATTGGCAAAAAACACACATATGTCTTTCCACAGGGCCGTGGGGTGAGACAGGGATGCAGCTTGTGGGCAGCCACCCTCTTCAACATATATATCAACGAATTGGCGAGGGCACCAGAACAGTCTGCAGCACCTGGCCTCACCCTACTATAATCTGAAGTCAAATGTCTACTGTTTGCTGATGATCTGATGCTTCTGTCCCCAACCAAGGAGAGCCTACAGCTGCACCTAGATCTTCTGCACAGATTCTGTCAGAGCTGGGCCCTGACAGTAAATCTCAGTAAGACAAAAATAATGGTGTTCCAAAAAAGGTCCAGTTGCCAGGACCACAAATACAAATTCCATCTAGATACCGTTTCCCTAGAGCACACGAAAAACTATACATACCTCGGCCTAAACATCAGCACCACAGATAACTTCCACAAAGCTATGAATGATCTGAGAGACAAGGCAAGAAGGGCCTTCTACACCATCCCAATTAGGATCTGCCCAAAAATACTTAAATCAGTTATTGAACCCATTGCCCTTTATGGTTGTGAGGTCTGGGGTCCGCTCACCAACCAAGAATTCACAAAATAGGACAAACACCAAATTGAAACTGTGTGCAGAATTCTGCAAAAACATCCTCAGTGTACAACGTAAAACACCAAATAATGCATGCAGAGCAGGATTACGACGATACCCGCTAATTATCAAAATCCAGAAAAGAAACGTTAAATTCTACAACCACCTAAAAGGAAGCATTTCCCAAACCTTCCATAGCAAAGCCATCACCTACAGAGAGATTAACCTAGAGAAGAGTTCCCTAAGCAAGCTGGTCCTGGGGCTCTGTTCACAAACACAAACAGACCCCACAGAGCCCCAGGACAGCAACACAATTAGACCCAACCAAATCATGAGAAAACAAAAAGATAATTACTTGACTCATTGGAAATAAATAACCGAAAAACAGAGCAAACTGGAATGCTATTTGGCCCTAAACAGAGAGTACACAGTGGCAGAATACCTGACCACTGTGACTGACTCAAAATTAAGGAAAGCTTTGGATATGTAAAAACTCAGTGAACATAACCTTGCTATTGAGAGAGGCCGCCGTAGGCAGACCTGGCTCTCAAGATAAAACAGGCTATGTGCACACTGCCCACAAAATAAGGTGAAAAACCACAGCGTGCTATCACAGCAACAAGATTTGTGACCTGTTGCCACAAGAAAACGGCAACCAGTGAAGAACAAACACCATTGTAAATATAACCCATATTTATTAGTTTTCCCTTTTGTACTTTAACTATTTGCACATTGTTACAACACGGTACATAGCCATAATATGACATTAAAATGTCTCTATTCCCTTGAAACTTGTGTGAGTGTAACGTCTACTGTTCACTTTTGTTTGCTTATTTCAGTTTAGTTTATTATCTATTTCATTTGTTTTGAGAGAGAGAGAGAGAGAGAGAGAGAGAGAGAGAGAGAGAGAGAGAGAGAGAGAGAGAGAGAGAGAGAGAGAGAGAGAGAGAGAGAGAGAGAGAGAGAGAGAGAGAGAGAGAGAGAGAGCTCGTTCTGAAAGCGAGCCAGCAGCAGTCTGGTGACTGGTCCACCTTGCTAGATAGACCCCAGCTAATCTCCCTCTACGGGTCAGCTACATCTTTCCTGATTACATCTGCTAAAAGGTACCAGTTTATTTAGTGTCTACATCAGCAGAGCAGCGATGGGCCCAGATATATGGATGTTACAGGACTCTGCAGCTTATCTTCCTCCTACAGCAGCCAGGGAAGGGGGGAATGGGGGGGCGGGAATGTGGGGGGGTCCAGGTCACCCTACGCCCCTCGAAATGGAATTAGCAGTAATTTGACTAGACTTTATAATTGCACTAAAATATGTTTCATTATCAGATCTCCGGATAAGGGGGAAAATCTATTAATTAACATCAAATATGATGAACCCACATGATTCTATCCCCTTTACCTCAATGTCTGGGGTGATTCAATTACGACAGGAGACGCCTTAACAGTGCCTTCTGGCTCCTACCCATCCTAGTAGGTTGAATCGGTTTCTAATGGAATCGCAACGAGGAGGCAAACTCATCTCATCACAAGTTAAACAGTGTGATTAACTAAGCCAGCCTTTTATTTTTTCTGCCCCTGTTGGGCATGCTATAAAAAGCTGAGATATTTAGCGAGCTATATATAATGGAATGTCTTTATTTTGATCTAATCAGTGTGTCCTTCAACTAAATTATGTCTAAATCAGTTAAGGATGCCATACCGTGTCTGATTGCTACAATCAAATCCGCAGATTGGTAGCTGTGTGTTCGAGTTGACTGCTGCTTTTAGGCTTATTTGATTATAATGCTGTGTGTGTGTGTGTGTGTGTAACCATCTGATATGTGTGTAGGGCCTATACATTTGCATGCAAGTGTGTGTGTAGCTACTGTAGAGGACTGAGTGACATACAGACGTCACGACAGGCATCAGAGAGTGAAGCCAGAGAGTGAAGCCCCCTGCAGATTTGTAGACAGCAGCAGTCAACTGGGGGAAAGACAAAGTCTGCGTCCCAAATGGCACCCTGTTCCCTATTCCCTCTGGTCAAAAGTAGCACAATATATAGCGAATAGTGCCATTTGGGACTCTATCAAAGAGACTGATGCCTCACTATCCAAGCCCTGCCTCTGAGAAAAAGTGTCAAAGAGAGAGATGGAGAAAGCTCAAATCCTTTACACATTGACATATGGAAGTTATTCACACACAAAAAACTTGCAATTCACTACTTATGAACTGATTCACACATATCCAGAGTGTTGATAAGGCATACAAAGGAAAACATAGGAACTTGCTAGGTAAGGTAACTAAGGAATACAAATCGTTAAAGATGCATGCTGGGTGTTTATACTTGTTGTATGTCATGAAGAGCGATAAAGCATACAGGTATCTGCCAAAATAAAGGGAAAACCAACACAAAGTTTCTTAATGGTCCAGTGCAGTCAAAAACATATACAAAAATGTAAAGTGTTGGTCCCATGTTTTATGAGCTGAAATAAAAAATTCCAGAAGTTGTCCATACACACAAAAAGCTTAATTCTCTCAAATGTTGTTCACAAATTTGTTTATATCCCTGTTAGTGAGCATTTCTCCTTTGCCAAGATAATCCATCCACCTGACAGGTGTGGCATATCAAGAAGCTGATTAACAGCATAATCGGGTGTATTGTGATGGAAGTTGGGGTGTGTGTTTTTGTGTTTAAAAAAGTGTGGGTGAGTGAAAAAGGAAAATGGTTGCAAATGCCAGAGCCCATGTGTGTCTGCAAGCAGGAGTTTTGACAGAGAGCTTTTAATTTTGTGCAGATATGGGATATACATTTAAAAATAAATTATATAGTTCATTTATTTATTGTCCTATCATGATGGAATGGTCCCCAACCCTATACCCTAGACACCCACCTGAGCGACCCATACACTAAGGAGAAGTCCTTATCTGTTTTATTGGCCTACTGCAAGTAGCCTATACGCAGCCAAGACAGAAAGCTAAATGCGACCCACTAAAGCAGGGTTGGTCCTACATTTACATTTACATTTACATCATTTAGCAGACACTCTTATCCAGAGGGACGTACAAATTGGTGCATTCAACTTATGATAGCCAGTGGGACAACCACCTTTATGGGGGGTGGGGGAAGAAGGATTACTTTATACTATTCCAGGTATTCCTTAAAGAGTTAGGGTTTCAAGTGTCAAGAAGGTGGTCAGCGACTCCGCTGTCCTGGCGTCGTGGGGGAGCTTGTTCCACCATTGGGGTGCCAGAGCAGCGAATAGCTTTGACTGGGCTGAGCGGGAACTGTGCTTCCGTAGAGGTAGGGGAGCTAGCAGGCCAGAGGTGGATGAACGTAGTGCCCTCGTTTGGGTGTAGGGTCTGATAGCATAACATAGGCATTTCTCAAAGCTGCTAATGAGAACCTCGACGACCTTGTACCTAGCCGGTGGGGTGCCCCCACTCAGGTAGTGGCAGTGCTGGCAACATTAGCTACAGTAACCCATGGAAAGGGGGTCACACTCAGACAATCAGAGAGTGGGCAAATTATTGTGGCCCTGGTAGCACAAAATAATCAAATGTCTGACTGCACAGAGATGCTTGCGAAAATGGTCACAACGGGGGACCAGCGTGTGTGTGTTTCAGGGGAAGGGGGTGTATCTGAGCTACATCAGCTAGGACTTGACATTGGTTAATCAAATCTTCCCATCTTGCTTAATGTTGCATGCCTTCTCAAACAGCTACAACTGTATATATATATTACACATCAAGTCCTTTCTTGAGTTGGGTTCGGCGGCAGGTAGCCTAGCAGTTAAGAGGTTGGGCCAGTTACCAAAAGGTAGCTGGTTCAAATCCCAGAGCCGACTGGTGTGGGGTAATGATGTTAGGGACAATATAGGATAAATCACAATAATTGTTTGGTAAACTAATAATTGTTTGCCAAAAATGTAATTTTTGTAAGGGCAATTCTGATCATAGGTAACAATCCTTTGCATGAACTGCCTACATTATTCGTTATTTGTGGAAATTAGGAAATGCAAGATTTTTTAATATACAGTATACAGTTGAAGTCGGAAGTTTACATACACCTTAGCCAAATACATTTAAACTCAGTTTTTCCACAATTCCTGACATTTAATCCTAGTAAAAATTCCCTGTCTGAGGTCAGTTAGGATCACCACTTTATTTTAAGAATGTGAAATATCAGAATAATAGTAGAGAGAATGATTTATCTCAGCTTTTATTTCTTTCATCACATTCCCAGTGGGTCAGAAGTTTACATACACTCAATTAGTATTTGGTAGCATTGACTTTAAATTGTTTAACTTGGGTCAAATGTTTAAGGTAGCCTTCCACAAGCTTCCCACAATAAGTTGGGTGAATTTTGGCCCATTCCTCCTGACAGAGCTGGTGTAACTGAGTCAGGTTTCTAGGCCTCCTTGCTCACACACGCTTTTTCAGTTCTGCCCACAAATGTTCTACAGGATTGAGGTCAGGGCTTTGTGATGGTCACTCCAATACCTGGACTTTGTTGTCCTTAAGCCATTTTGCCACAACTTTGGAAGTATGCTTGGGGGTCATTGTCCATTTGGAAGACCCAAGCTTTAACTTCCTGACTGATGTCTTGAGATGTTGCTTCAATATATCCACATAATTTTTCTTCCTCATGATGCCATCTATTTTGTGAAGTGCACCAGTCCCTCCTGCAGCAAAGCACCCCCACAGCATGATGCTGCCACCCCCGTGCTTCACGGTTGGGATGGTGTTCTTCGGCTTTCAAGTTCCCCCTTTTCCTCCAAACATAATGATGGTCATTATGGCCAAACAGTTCTATTTTTGTTTCATCAGACCAGAGGACATTTCTCCAAAAAGTACGATCTTTGTCCCCATGTGCAGTTGCAAACCGTAGTCTGGCTTTTTTATGGCAGTTTTGGAGCAGTGGCTTCTTCCTTGCTGAGCGGACTTTCAGGTTATGTCGATATAGGACTTGTTTTACTGTGGATATAGATACTTTTGTACCTGTTTCCTCCAGCATCTGGAATGTTCCAAGCTGTTTAAAGGCACAGTCAACTTAGTGTATGTAAACTTCTGACCCGCTGGAATTCTGATACAGTGAATTATAAGTGAAATAATCAGTCTGTAAACAATTGTTTGAAAAATTACTTGTGTCACGCACAAGGTAGATGTCCTAACCGACTTGCCAAAACTATAGTTTGTTAACAAGAAATTTGTGGAGTGGTTGAAAAACGAGTTTTAATGACTCCAACCTAAGTGTGTGTAAACTTCCGACTTCAACTGTATATATATATTGGACTTGGTAGAGCATGTTGCTTGCACCGCCAGGGTTGTGGGGTTTTTTCCCACAGGGGGCCAGTATGAGAAAAAAAAATGAAAAAAAAGTATGGATAAGAATGTCTGCTAAAAATGACTAAAATGTAAAATGTGTGTATATATATATATATATACAGTGGGGGAAAAAAGTATTTAGTCAGCCACCAATTGTGCAAGTTCTCCCACTTAAAAAGATGAGAGAGGCCTGTAATTTTCATCATAGGTACACGTCATCTATGATAGACAAAATGAGAATTTTTTTTCCAGAAAATCACATTGTAGGATTTTTAATGAATTTATTTGCAAATTATGGTGGAAAATAAGTATTTGGTCACCTACAAACAAGCAAGATTTCTGGCTCTCACAGACCTGTAACTTCTTCTTTAAGAGGCTCCTCTGTCCTCCACTCGTTACCTGTATTAATGGCACCTGTTTGAACTTGTTATCAGTATAAAAGACAACTGTCCACAACCTCAAACAGTCACACTCCAAACTCCACTATGGCCAAGACCAAAGAGCTGTCAAAATTGTAGACCTGCACCAGGCTGGGAAGACTGAATCTGCAATAGGTAAGCAGCTTGGTTTTAAGAAATCAACTGTGGGAGCAATTATTAGGAAATGGAAGACATACAAGACCACTGATAATCTCCCTCGATCTGGGGCTCCACGCAAGATCTCACCACGTGGGGTCAAAATGATCACAAGAACAGTGAGCAAAAATCCTAGAACCACACGGGGGGACCTACTGAATGACCTGCAGAGAGCTGGGACCAAAGTAACAAAGCCTACCATCAGTAACACACTACGCCGCCAGGGACTCAAATCCTGCAGTGCCAGATGTGTCCCCCTGCTTAAGCCAGTACATGTCCAGGCCCGTCTGAAGTTTGCTAGAGTGCATTTGGATGATCCAGAAGAGGATTGGGAGAATGTCATATGGTCAAATGAAACCAAAATAGAACTTTTTGGTAAAAACTCAACTCGTCGTGTTTGGAGGACAAAGAATGCTGAGTTGCATCCAAAGAACACCATACCTACTGTGAAGCATGGGGGTGGAAACATCATGCTTTGGGGCTGTTTTTCTGCAAAGGGACCAGGACGACTGATCCGTGTAAAGGAAAGAATGAATGGGGCCATGTATCGTGAGATTTTGAGTGAAAACCTCCTTCCATCAGCAAGGGCATTGAAGATGAAACGTGGCTGGGTCTTTCAGCATGACAATGATCCCAAACACACCGCCCGGGCAACGAAGGAGTGGCTTCGTAAGAAGCATTTCAAGGTCCTGGAGTGGCCTAGCCAGTCTCCAGATCTCAACCCCATAGAAAATCTTTGGAGGGAGTTGAAAGTCTGTGTTGCCCAGCGACAGCCCCAAAACATCACTGCTCTAGAGGAGATCTGCATGGAGGAATGGGCCAAAATACCAGCAACAGTGTGTGAAGACTTACAGAAAACGTTTGACCTGTGTCATTGCCAACAAAGGGTATATAACAAAGTATTGAGAAACTTTTGTTATTGACCAAAAACTTACAATGTGATTTTCTGGAAAAAATGTTCTCATTTTGTCTGTCATAGTTGACGTGTACCTATGATGAAAATTACAGGCCTCTCTCATCTTTTTAAGTGGGAGAACTTGCACAATTGATGGCTGACTAAATACTTTTTTTCCCCACTGTATATATACACAGTACCAGTCAAAAGTTTGGACGCACCTAGTAATTCCAGGGTTTTTCTTTATTTGTACTATTTTCTACATTGTACAATAGTAGTGAATACATCAGAACTATGAAATAACACATGGAATCATGTAGTAACCAAAAAAGTGTTAAACAATTCAAAATATATTTTATATTTGAGTTTCTTCAAAGTAGCCACCTTTGCCTTGATGACAGCTTTGCACACGCTTGGTATTCTCTCAACCAGCTTCACGAGGTAGTCACCTGGAATGCATTTCAATTAACAGGTGTGCCCTGTTAAAAGTTATTTTGTGGAATTTATTTCCTTCTTAATGCGTTAGAGCCAATCAGTTGTGTTGTGACAAGGTAGGGCTGGTATACAGAAGATAAGCCTTTTTGGTAAAATACCAAGTCCATATTATGGCAAGAACAGCTCAAAAAAGCAAAGAGAAATGACAGTCCCATCATTACTTTATGAAATGGTCAGTCAATACGGAAAATGAGAATAACTTTTAAAGTTTATTCTGGTGCAGTCGCAAAAACCATCAAGCTCTATGGTGAAACTAGCTCTCATGAGGACCGGCACAGGAAAGGAAGACCCAGAGTTACCTCTGCTGCAGAGGATAGGTTCATTAGCGTTACCAGCCTCAGAAAATTGCAGCCCAAATAAATGCTTCACAGAGTTCAAGTAACAGACACATCTCAACATCAACTGTTAAGAGGAGACTGTGTGAATCAGGCCTTTATGGTCAAATTGCTGCAAAGAAACCACTACTAAAGGACACCAATAAAAATAAGAGACTTGCTTGGGCCAAGAAACACAAGCAATGGACATTAGACCGGTGGAAATTTGTCCTTTGGTGTCTTTGTGAGAGCAGTGTAGGTGAACGGATGATCCCTGCATGTGTAGTTCACACCATGAAGCATGGAGGAGGAGGCGTTATAGTGTGGGGGTGCTTTGCTGGTGACACTGTCTGTGATTTATTTAGAATTCAAGGCACACTTAACCAGCATGGCTACCACAGCATTCTGCAGCGATACGCCATCCCATCTGGTTTGGGTTTAGTGGGACTATCATTTGTTTTTCAACAGGACAATGACCCAACACACCTCCATGCTGTGTAAGGGCTATTTTACCAAGAAGGAGAGTGATGGAGTCCTGCCTCAGATGACCTGGCCTCCACAATCTCCCGACCTCAACCCAATTGAGATGGTTTGGGATGAGTTGGACCGCAGAGTGAAGGAAAAGCAGCCAACAAGTGCTCAGCATATGTTGGGACTCCTTCAAGACTGTTGGAAAAGCATTCCAGGTGAAGCTGATTGAGAGAATGCCAAGAGTTTGCAAAGCTGTCATCAAGGCAAAGTGTGGCTACTTTGAAGAATCTCAAATGTAAAATATATTTTGATTTGTTTAACACTTCTTTGGTTACTACATGATTCCACATGTGTTATTTCATAGCTTTGATGTCTTCACTATTATTCTACAATATAGAAAATAGTAAAAAATTATGAAAAACCTTGGAATGAGTAGGTGTGTTCAAACCTTTGACTGGTAGTGTATATATGCATTTACAGAAAAATATATGTGGGATTGGAAATGATGCAGACAATTATCTACAATATTAAAGCTGATCTACCCCCTTTTTTTTACAGCATGATCATTACACAGGTGCACCTTGTGCTGGAAACAATAAAAGGCCACTTTAAAATGTGCAGTTTTATCATACAACACAATGCCACAGATGCCTCAAGTTTTGAGGGAGGATGCAATTGGCATGCTGACTGCAGGAATGTCCACCAGAGCTGTTGCCAGAGATTTTATGTTCATTTCTCTACCATAAGCTGCCTCCAACGTCGTTTTAGAGAATTTGGCAGTAAGTCCAACCGGCCTCACAACCGCAGACCACGTGTATGCGCTCCTAGGCCCACCCATGGCTGCGCCCCTGCCCAGTCATGTGAAATCCATAGATTAGGGCCTAATGAATTGATTTAAATTGATTGATGTCCTTATTTGAACTGTAACTCAGTAAAATCGTTGAAATTGTTGCATGTTGTGTTTATTTTTGAGTTCAGTATTTTTCAAGTTTTGCTGTATGCAATCTCATTGGCAGCACGGTTTATAGCCTACAGTCGAATTTAAAAGGTGAACATTAAGACAGTTTGATGTATTTGATACCATCCCACTTTTCCGCTCCAGCCATCATCACGAGCCCATCCTCCCCAATTAAGATGCCACCAACCTCCTGTGTGCTACAACTACTGTATGTAACCTACTGTAATAAATAAAAAATATTGTAGCCTAGACAATGTTTCAGAATGCGCTTGCAGTACCGCATATTTACGTATGTTGGGGTAAAAGTTGATGCAAAACCTTCTACTGACAGGTCCACAACAATTTGCCATTATTTTCTCTTTCAGACACTCTCACAGCTCCTTTGGCAAATACACAATAAATTACAACAAAATATTAAAATATTTTGCCAACACAGTAAATAGACCGGTAGCAGGGCCGGCTCCAGGCATAAACAACATAAGCGGTAGCTTAGGGCCCCAGCTGCTAGGGGCCCCCAAACCCGGTAATTATATAAAATATGTGATGTGTGTGTAGGCTACAGTATTGCTGTGCGATAGGAGCGCAACATCATAGCCTATTTAATCTCAGAGCCTATAACAGGGCAGGACATAGAAACACAATAATCTATTGATAAACAAAATATTGAACAACAATTCGTCTTTTGCATAGAAGTGTGGGCTGTAGCATTTACTTTTAAATTGTTTTGAATATACAATCAATCATGCAGAATGTGCATGATTAGTTTGAAAAAGTCACTGCAAAATATAAAAACATTCTGCCCATACATCTACAGAAATGTGATCAAAATTGCCATTGCTCTTTCTTTATAGAAACTGCCTAATTCCAATATTTCCAAATTATAGAGCAAATAAAGGGTGTTATGTCACAGTAAAAGGTGAATGGAGGGCGTTTTTCAGGCGGAGATATAATGCTTGTACATTTTCAAGACAGCTCTGACTTATAACGGGAAACATGCTTATGTATGGCGTGCGCAAAGTTTATAAATCTCAATATTGTTGTACGTGCACAGACTTTTCAGAAATGGGGCATGCTGAAATGTTGTGTGAAAATTACACAACGGTTAGAAATGAGGCCCCTGTTGACTGAGACACAAACACACACAGACACACAGACAGAAATGCTTTGTGAAATTGACACAACGGTTATACATGAGACCCCTGGTGACTGACTGACACTGACACTGACACACACACACACACACACACACACACAAACACACCCTTTAAAACTCCTATGCTCCTTTGAGAACCCTCTGTCAAAGTCACTGAGATCTCTTCTAGCCATGGTAGCCAAAATAGTGGGCAACTAGGCATTTGTATACATGACCCTAAGCATGATGGGATATTAATTGCTTAATTAACCTGTGTGGAAGCACCTGCTTTCAATTTACTTCATATCCTTCATTTACTCAAGTCTTTTCTTTATTTTGGTAATTCCCTGTATATATCTGTCATATATCTAATTAACATTTCTGTATTTTAAAACCACAAAGCACCCCTCTCTCAACAAAGCACGACATCAAATAATTTAATTGCTAGTTAGGCTGGTGGAGCTATTTCGGCAGGCAGTGCAGCTAATGACTCCATTGATATCTTGACAAGTTTGAAGTTCACTTAAAAGCCCTGGTTGTTAGACCTCCACTCAAGGTTAAATTACAGTTTGTCACTGCTAGCATGTTTCAGTGGCAGGATGATTTGAGCATTGACAAAGTAGTGAGGGGGAACTAGCACGTTCCATGGTGAATTGATATAACTGTGTTGAACAAATATAGCCTACAGTGTAATTGCATAAAGCGCACACATAGACCTAATATTTACAGTCTGACTTGATTTTTACAGTGAATGTGATTGTGCTAAGTAGGCTACTGTATATGTTGAGTGTGCAACTTCTAAAGACATCAATGAATACAAACTTAACAAATACCTTTTTTTGCAGCGGCACAAAGTCATAATTGTTGCATGGGTAAATAGTCACAAACTCTGAATTACCAAATCATTTGTATTTATTTAAAAAAGTAGTAAGATAAAGGCAAAGTGGAATTAGTGGAGAACAATTGAAGGGTTACTCCGTAGCAATGCAAATATCACGGTACAGCTATATGGACACTCAATCATTACGCTATTTTTTATTGGTAAATTTACAAACATATATAATGATAAATAGACTTGAAACTTGTATCTCATTATGGTGTATGGTGAAATAAGTATAGCCAGTTATAATTGTAATGGCTTAGCTGATAATAACAAAAGAAGAACAATATTTACATGGCTCAAAGAGAAGGAATATAATATCTATTGTATACAGGAAACTCATTCAACAATTCGAGATGAAGTAGCGTGGAAAAAAGAATGGGGGGGGGGAAATATACTTCTCCCATGGGCAAAGAAATTCAAAAGGGGTGATGATATTAATTAATAGTAATTTCGATCCGAATGTGCAAATTGTCCAAATAGATACGCAAGGTAGATGGATTATTTTAAATATGGTATTGGACAATAAACAGATATGGCTCATTAACCTTTACGGACCAAATAATGATGATCCACAATTCTTTGACAATATATATAATAAATTATCAAGCCTGCAAGCAACTCAAGACAATATTATTATGGTGGGGGATTATAATACTGTTTTAAATAGCTCAATGGACCGAAAAGGAAATCACACCACAAACAATCACCCACATGCTCTTAAGGAAATTGTGAATGTCATGGATACATTAGAACTAGTAGATATATGGAGGCTTAAATATGCTGATCTAGTGAGATATACATGGCGGAGACTGAATCAAGCTAGTCGTCTTGACTTCTTTCTTATCTCATTCTCGTTGGCACCAAAAGTAAAAAAAGTGTTGATAGGGGACAGAATGCGGTCGGACCATCATATAATAGGCATATACATTACTCTGACTGAATTTCCACGTGGGCGAGGATATTGGAAATTTAATCAAAGCCTATTAGATGATAATTTATTTATAATTAGAACAAAGGAATTTATAACTGACTTTTTCCAACATAACTTAGGTACAGCGAATCCCCTTATTGTATGGGACACCTTTAAATGTGCCTTTAGAGGCCATGCAATTCAGTACTCATCTCGAAAACAAAAGCAATTTAGGTCAAAAGAGTTTATACTAAGAAAGGAAATAGAAAGTCTAACAGAACAGATAGATGGCAATAAAAACTGTAACATAGAGGCTCAGAATAAATTAGAGGAAAAACAAAAAGAAATGGAAAAACTTATTCAAGAAAGATCAAGTGTAATATATTATAAAAATAAAGCAAACTGGATGGAATATGGGGAAAAATGTACAAAATTCTTTTTTAATCTTCAACATAGGAATGCTACCAAAAAGAACTTAATGAAACTGGTTACAATTGACGGAGTCACCCATAATTCACCTAATGATATTTTGAAGGAAGAAACAAAGTATTTTAAGCATATGTTTTCTTTTCAGTTGCCTCCATCTCCTCTAACTGAAGCTAATTGTAGAGATTTTTTTCCTATTGATAATGTCAAATTAACAGCCACACAGAAAGACTCATGTGAAGGTGAAATTACAGAGGAGGAACTTCTGGATGCAATTAAAGACTTTAAGTCCGGGAAAACTCCAGGGTTGGATGGCATACCAATCGAGGTATACCAAACCTTTTTTGAAATACTAAGAGGACCGTTATTAGCATGTTTTAACCACTCCTATGTAAATGGTAGATTATCTGACACTCAAGAAGAAGGTCTGATCTCATTATTACTGAAACAGGATACAAGTGGAAAATATAAAGATCCAGTCCATTTACAAAATTGGAGGCCCCTTACACTTCAGTGTTGTGATGCAAAAATCCTGGCAAAATGTATAGCGCATAGAATTAAAAAGGTATTGTCGGATATTATTCATTCTAATCAGACAGGTTTTTTACATGGAAGATACATTGGAGACAATATAAGGCAAGTATTGGAAACAATAGAACACTATGGAAAATATGGGAAACCAGGCCTGCTATTCATAGCAGACTTCGAAAAGGCATTTGATAAAGTTCTACTGGAATTCATATATAAATGCCTGGAGCATTTCAATTTTGGAGAATCTCTTATAAAATGGGTCAAAATCATGTATAGTAACCCTAGGTGTAAAATAGTAAATAATGGCTATTTCTCAGAAAGTTTCAAACTGTCAAGAGGAGTGAAACAAGGTTGTCCACTATCGGCATATCTATTTATTGTGGCCATCGAGATGTTAGCTATTAAAATCAGATCCAATAATAATATCAGAGGATTAGAAATACAGGGCTTAAAAACAAAGGTGTCATTGTACGCAGATGATTCATGTTTTCTTTTAGATCCACAACTAGAATCCCTCCACAGCCTCATAGAGGATCTAGATACATTTTCTAACCTCTCAGGATTAAAACCAAATTATGACAAATGTACTATATTACGTATTGGATCACTAAAAAATACAATTTTTACATTACCATGTAGTTTACCAATAAAATGGTCTGATGGTGATGTGGATATACTCGGAATACATATCCCAAAGGAAATAAATGATCTCACTTCAATAAATTTTAATAGAAAGTTAGCAAAAATAGATAAGATCTTACTACCATGGAAAGGAAAATACCTGTCAATTTGTGGAAAAATCACCCTGATTAACTCTTTAGTATTATCCCAGTTTACCTATTTGCTTATGGTCTTGCCTACGCCTAGCAAACAGTTTTTTAAATTATATGAGAAAAAAATATTCAATTTTATTTGGAACGGCAAGCCAGACAAAATTAAAAGAGCATATTTATATAATGAATATGAATTCGGAGGACAGAAATTATTAAATATTAAAGCATTAGACCTATCACTAAAATCTTCAGTCATCCAAAAGTTATACTTAAATCCGAACTGGTTCTCAAGCAAATTAGTAAGATTGTCTCACCCACTGTTCAAGAAAGGCCTTTTTCCCTTTATTCAGATTACAACCTCTCACTTTCAGTTATTTGAAAAGGAAATAATCTCCCAAATGTCACTATTTCTAAAACAAGCCATAGAAAGTTGGTTACAATTTCAATTTAATCCTCCAGAAACGACAGAACAAATAATGCAACAAATATTGTGGTTAAATTCAAATATACTAATTGACAAAAAACCTATATTTATTGACAGAATGTTTAAAAAAGGTATAATCTTCGTAAATGATATCATCGGTAGGACTGGTGGAGTTATGTCGCACATGCAGCTAATAAAAACATATGGAAATGTCTGCTCTACCCAAAATTACAACCAAATAATTGCAGCCATACCGCAAAAGTGGAAGAGGAAAGTTGAAGGGGGAGAAAGTAAGGAACTTGTCTGTCGGCCTTGCATTAAAGAACATAATTGGTTAAGGAAAACTGTGATAAATAAAAAAGTATATCAGTTTCACTTAAGGACCAAAGGATTGACAGCAGTCCCATATAGATTGCAAAATAGTTGGGAAGAGATCTTTGACGTACCGATCCCATGGCATAGTGTTTATGAACTGACACGCAAAACGACACCGGATTCAAAAATTAGAATCTTTCAATTTAAATTATTATATAAAATTCTTGCTACCAATAGAATGTTATTTATATGGGGGATACAATCTTCCCAGCTCTGCAGATTTTGCTGTGAAGAGATAGAATCATTAGATCATTTGTTTTGGTTCTGTCCATTTGTAGCTTGTTTTTGGACACAGGTCCAGGAATGGCTAAAGGATTGCAATATTTACCTGGAACTAACCTTGCAGATAGCATTACTGGGTGATCTGAAAAGTCATAGTCAATCAATCAATAATATAATAATACTTTTAGCAAAAATGTTTATTTTTAATTCACAATCTGTAGAAGCAATGAGAATAGAAAGGTTCAGAACTTTTGTAAAACATCACAGTATGGTTGAAATATATATGGCAAATAGAAATCCTATATGGATGGTGTTAAGAGATAGATGGGAGGTATTGAATAGAGTTGAAGGATGGGACTAATAACAAATAACAACAAATAATAACAAAGATAGCTAATAATGTAAGCATACTGTGTCCATAATAAGTATATAGGTTGTATGTTGGGAGCTTTTGGGAAGGAGCACAGTTAGAAAGATATGGCATTTAGAGGCAAACCGGATGGACATCATGAAGATGATCGGAGAGGTTGAGAGTAGAAGAAGTTCAGGAGAAAAAAAATAAATAGATGTGTATATGTATATGTATGTATATATGTATATATATATATATATATATGTGTATATATATATATATATATATGTATGTGTGTGTGTATGTGTGTGTATATATATATATATATATATATATAGATATAGAATTATTGTAAAATTAACTCTGTCCATAAGGTGTAGATAGTGAGTATGGACCGGAAGTAGAGGCCTGGGCGTTGTTGTTCACTAATTTACTCCAAGTAGGGAAAGGATGGTGGGGTTGAAAAGTAATAAAGGGGAATATATATATATAAAAAATAAAAAAAAATATGGGGGATTGGAAGTGATGCAGACAATTACATTGATAGAAGATACAATCTATCTGCAATATTAAGCTGATCCTTCCCCCCGAAAAAAAAAAAAAAAAAAAAAAAAAAAAAAAAGATAAAGGCACAGCACATAGCGTTTTAGTTTCACAGAACTAGGAGCGCACTGCCACATAATGTTTGTGTATGCTACAGAATTGTAATAGTCTGTGTTCATTAATTTGTGCACACTTAAACATACATTAACTACAATATCAGAGTTCATACTATTTTTAAATGCCATCTCGATTTCTGGTTGTTGAAATGTATATAGATGGGGGAGGGGTTCAAAGTAACATCCTGCTATAAAGCAAACACCGCAATCTGTTACTCAAAACATCTGCATCTCTTCCACACCTTCATTGCTGTCTACCGTAACACCTGTCCCTGTGTGCTGTGTTGTTCTGAGAGGGATGGCTAAGGATTATTCCTGGGCGGTCCTGTCAAGTGTCTGTTGAGATAAATGGGAGACCAGGCTCCTGCTTGTGCGACAGCAGGGGGACTGTCTGACGGGCACATGCCGGGTGCGCAGGCTGGTGTGTGGGCTCCCATCCTCAATGAGATATGCAAGCTCTGCCACCACCTTCTCTCTCTCTCTATTCCTCTTTTTCCACTCTTACTCCATCCTCTCTCTCTCGCAGTGTACTGTACACTTGGCTGCCATTTGTGTTTTTAGTTTTCCTGTTTAAGGTCCTGTTCCCTATGAACACATTATCACTCAGTGTTTGGGTTGTTGTTTTGATGTTTTACGTTGTCTTACAGTCACGATCTTTGGTATAAAGACACCCCCTTCGAAATTCACTCTCAAATTCACCCCCACTGCCTTTCTTTTTTATTTTACTGACTGTCAGAAAGATACATTCTTTTTGAGAAGACTAATGCTCTGAGTTGGGTCTATTTATCATCTATTTATTTGTTGGTTCTTGGAATCTCTTTTGTTGTTGTGAAAAAATCCATTAAATCGTGATCCTCGATTTGTCGTTCCTGCAGCAGGAGAATGCATCATGGCCGACAGAAGAACCTCTGTTTTCATTGAGGAGAGAGGTTGGAACTTTGTGGACATCAGAGTGTACAGAACACTGAGATACAAGCACAATCCCCTTATGATTGGCTAGCTCTTCAAATATAGATTACTGAAACTCTGTTTGTGTTTGAGAAATAATAAATGTTGGAGTTTCAAAGGCAGCCTTCCTTGAAAAGCAATTGAAAACCTCTGTTGACGTGGGGGGGGGGAAATATTGCAGGTTGTATAGATACAAATATCGAGAAATGTTACCTCAGACTTGGCCTCATACCATTATAACCACAAGGTTCAACTTCATGTCCATCTACTTTCATGTGGGAGCACATAAAATAGTCATAAACTTGTGCATTGTCACATTCCCTGTTGCACCCAATGGCAGAATGCTGGGGATGCATCATCATCTCGTGTGAGATAACATACTGTAAGTGGGAGGGTTTAATTATCTTCATCCATGTGTCAAGCCTCTTATAATAACAAACAATCCACATCTCGGGAGATTTTACGCACAGCTTAGATGTGATTACCTGGATTTCCCCCCCGCGGCGTGCACTCATAAAACGGTGAAATGTGGCACTTAAACATTTACATGAACCACCCATGAATGGAAGTTGTTTAATCTCACCTTTCCAACAACTTGTTTTATTTCCATCACAACCATCCATCAAAGTCTCCTCGCAACAGTATGCACCTCGACTGTGTGTTTAGTAAGCCGAGATACAGTATATCAGGCACGTTCCGAGCGATTGCACGTGTTGCACCCTTAAATTACTCAGACATCTCCTGTCCATCTTTGTTTTGGCAACTTTATATAAGGCTCGGTTCAATTCCAAAAATGTCATTTTTAGTAGTGTAGGTGTTCTATGATATCAATCACATAACTGACTGACTTCTTGCATGACATCATTCTCAACTTGACTTTATTTTTTAAAGAGACCGTGTGAAATTTCCAATGCAATACATCTCAATAGGAAAACAGTGCTTTCACAGTGAATAATAATAATAATATGCCATTTAACACAATATTCCAATAGATTACTTTTACAGGTATTTGACTCAACATTTTAGCTTCTTATAATAACAAATGTCTTTCCATGGTCACATTAGTTTCTACAGGGTCACATTAGTTTAGGGCACAACACCCTCCCCCACTAAAACAAAAAATGTTTTTTTTTAAAGCTTCAGTCCCAGAATAACAAGGGTTCTTGTCGTTCTGTTTGATTTATTTTGCTCCAGACAGCGGCAGACTTTTGTTACATAGTGTTCCATCTCTTCTCTCATCTCCGGCCAAAATAAGCGTTCTCTGGCTAGAGACACCATTCTATCGGCACCGAAGTGGCCCATCTCCTCATGCAGTTGCTTGTAGATTACTGTCTTGAGTCCTTCAGGTACGACTAGCTGACTTCTTGAAGTTGTCTTTCGTCGCATGATTCCATATTCACCCACTTGTAAACGAGACCAATCCCTGAGAAGATGTTTCACTGCTGCTGACTCCTTCAGTTTGTCTTTGTGTCTTAGACGATCACTTTGTTGTTTCAGTGTACATACTCTTTGCATTACTGGGTCTTCTCTCTATGCTGCATGAACATCCTCCACTGCCATGGGCTGGACTGTAATGGCTTTGTTGGTGTCCATCTCTGGTAGCACATCGATGTTGCACAAGATTGCAGAGATCCAGTATGTGTCTCCATTCTTTTGAGCGTCTAATCCTTTTCCCATTGCAGCAAGAATATCAGGTTGACATTCTGGTGTGCACACCTTTATGATTTCCTTTATCTTTGATGGACGTCTTGATAGGAAATCTGGATCTCGATTAGCAGTTCCAGGTCGGTATTTCAGTGTGAACCGATAATCCGCCAATTCTGCCACCCAGCGATGTCCAACAGCATTGAGCTTCACTGACTTCATCACGTAAGTCAAAGGGTTGTTGTCCCTAAATACAGTGAAATGAAGGGCATGGAACAGATAGTCCCGGAATTGCTCAGTAATGGCCCACTTTAATGCCAGGAATTCAAGTTTCCCATAATGCAACCTGTAGTTCTTCTCAGAAGGGATTAACGTCCGCGACCCATATCCGATGACTCAACACACCTCCCTGACACTGATACAGTACGACCCCAAGACCTTCTTCAGACTTATCTGTGTGTAACACAAACGGCTTCTCGAAATCTGCATATCCCATCACAGGTGGATTAGTGAGTGTCGTGACAAACCTCTCTAGCACCTCTTGATTTTTCTCTGTCCATTCCACTGCTTGGGATGGTGGCAGCTGGAACGAACAAAATCCATGACTTTTCTTCTTTGGTTCTTTTCAGCCTTTGAGTGTGATAACAACTCATAGAGTGGCTTGGCGATCCTTGAGAAATCAGCAATATAAGCTCTGTAGTATCCCAGGAAGCAAACCAGTGCTCTCACCTCCTTGACTGTCTTTGTTTTTTGACATTTCAGTCATTTAGCAGATGCTCTTATCCAGAGCGACTTACAGTAAGTGAGTGCATACATTTTTCATACTGGCCCCCATGGGAATCGAACCCACAACCCTGGCGTTGCAAGCGCCATGCTCTACCAACTGAGCTACAGGAGGGCCTATGTCAGAGCTTGGATAGCCTCCACTTCTTTGGGGTTCATGCAGTATCCATTCTCTGAGATCACACATCCCACGTAGCACACTTCTCTCTTGAAGAGATCACATTTCTTGGCTCTTAGCTTGATTCCACATTCTTTGCAGCACTTTGCGAATGTTCTCGATGTGTTGATTAAAGTCTTTGCTGACGACCAGGATATCATCAAGGTACGGGACAGACATCTCATCTCTCAGGTCTCCCAGATAACCCTCCATGTAGTGCTGGAAATCCACTGGAGCATTCGTTAGGCCAAACAAGATTCTCACCCATTCACATAGTCCCCAGGGTGAAATGAATGCTGTCTTCGCCCTGCTCTCTTCACTGATGAAGCCCTGATGATACGCTATTCCTTGGTCAAGTGCGGTGAACCAGGTGTTTCCACAAAGATTTTCCAGTATCTCTTGTATTCTCAGAATGGGATGATGGTCGGGTGTGTCATCCTTCTTCCTAATGCACACAATGGGCGAGGAAAAGGAAGAGTACGATTTCTGAATCCATCCACGACTGCATAGATCTTGTATGCGATTCTTCACCTCTCGATACAGTGGTCGTGGAATGGCTAAGTATGTCTTCTTAACAGGGATGGCATCCTTCAGGTGGATCTCCATTTGTAGATCTGGAATATATCCAGTGTCCCAATCGTCTTTTGAGAAACCATCACATTCCTCTCTTAACATATGACAAACCTTCTCTTGCTAGTCCTCTGATAAGTGACTGAGGTTAACTGGTGGGTCCCAACTCGCCTCTTCAGATTTCTTCTCTTGGTGTTCATCCACTTTGTCTTTCATTTCCGGATCTGGGCCATGTGGACTTTGCTCTTGAGGTGCTGGTTTAGCCTTAAAAGGATGGATGGCATCAATAGCATGTAACCAACCAAGCACTGTTATGTTCTGTAAAGTGATATCATTTTCTGTAGTGTTCTCCACTGTCACTGTGATAACAGCTTTGTCTTCATGTGAGGGCTGAACAACTTGTTCCTTTACGTCTAATCTATCTAACATGAGCTCCTGTCATTAACTTCTTATTCAACATGCCACAGTTCACTTTTGCAACTTTGTATTTTGGAATGATGACTTGTCTTGCAAGGTGACTGTCGGTGTTGCATTTCGGATTCTTCAGCACTGTAAAAACAGCTCTTGCCTTTCTAGGCCCTACATCCAACGCTGAGCTTAGGCTGTGAACAAACTGATTTGAGGAAACAGTTCTGTCTGCTGTTGAATCTTCTTGTGCCAACTCTTCAGTCACGATGAACCCTATGATCAGCCTCTCAAGAGAACTGGTGCTTACCAACACTGGGACTGACAACTTCCTGTCTGGCTTGTCTGGCAGACAAAATTCCACTTCAACCAGCCCTCGTATGGTACACTTGTTCCGTTAGCAGCTGTGAGGTTCAACCCTCCATCATCACGTAGTTCTTCAACAGGTCTGATTTTAATGTCAGGTACGTGTCTCCTCTTCCAGTTCAACCCCACAACTGACACTTGTGATCCAGTATCCCACAACACTGAGGTGTTGATTATGTCAAAAGCACTGGAATAGACATCTGTGTCCTACCAGCTTGGCAGCTCTCTCTTGCTTCCTGGAAAGTGGCAACTGTCTATCTGTATTTACAGCTGGACATGTTTCAGTGAGAGTAATCTCAATCTTGCTTGTAGTTGCAGTATTCTCTCTTCATTTACAACAGCCTGCAGCGAAGTGTTCATTACTGCCACATTTATAACAGTGTCCACATCTTCCATCAGGGTTGGACTCTTCACACTGTCGAAAACGTCTTGGTTTGCATTTACCGTCACCAACATCAGTCTTTTTTTATGTGGCTGGCGTATGTACTTCTCAGTCTTTGTCCTATTGGTCTGAGAGAGGCTGGCTACTTGTGTGGTGAGATTTTGAAGAGCATCACAGATGGCTTTGTTTCCAGCATCAAGCTTGTCAGCCAGGCTATTTGATTTAGGTGTTTGACCTTTCCCCTTCCTGAAACCACTGACCTGTTCTGTGTCATCTTTCTCCTCTTCCTGAACTGCAGCTACTTTAGCTCCACTGCTCTTCAATAAGGCGGACCGCTTTTTTTTCTTTTCCATCTCCAGACAGCATCCATCTTCTCCAGTAATGTCTTGTCCCTCACGTTCGGATCCTGCATGCAAGGCTTGAGATCTGCACATATGACGTCATCTTGGAGACCTGTCATCACTGTCTGCAAGAACTTTGCTTGGTTCAGTTCTGGGTTAAACTCGTTCTGGTGCAAAGATTACTTTCTGTCTGATATCCATTGCACCCATTAAGAACTGCATTGGGTTTTCTTTTGGTTCTTGAACTGCACTGGTCAATGAGTGATACTGCTCTGTATAATTTTTTTTCAATGTAGTGAGTTCTCAGTATTTGTCTCAATGAGCTCAGCGTCAATTCAGTTCTGCTTTCTAGGTAGCTTTTCAGTTTAACCTCTGGAGCGATCGACAATGACAGCATCAACAATTTCACCATCATAGCCTATATTCAGAGCTCTTTCAATCAAATCAAATCAAATTTTATTGGCCACATGCGCCGAATACAACAGGTGCAGACATTTCAGTGAAATGCTTACTTACAGCCCTTAACCAACAGTGCATTTGTTTTTAATAAAAAAGTTTAAAAAACAACAAAAAAGTGTTGAGAAAAAAAGAGCAGAAGTAAAATAAAATAACAGTAGGGAGGCTATATATACAGGAGGGTACCGGTACAGAGTCAATGTGCGGGGGCACCGGCTAGTTGAGGTAGTTGAAGTAATATGTACATGTGGGTAGAGTTAAAGTGACTATGCATAAATAATTAACAGAGTAGAGCAGCGTAAAAAGATGGGGTGGGGGGTGTGGGGGCAGTGCAAATAGTCCGGGTAGCCATTATTAGCTGTTCAGGAGTCTTATGGCTTGGGGGTAGAAGCTGTTGAGAAGTATTTTGGACCTAGACTTGGCACTCTGGTACCGCTTGCCGTGTGGTAGCAGAGAGAACAGTCTATGACTAGGGTGGCTGGAGTCTTTGACAATTTTGAGGGCCTTCCTCTGACACCGCCTGGTATAGAGGTCCTGGATGGCAGGAAGCTTGGCCCCAGTGATGTACTGGGCCATACGCATTACCGTCTGTAGTGCCTTGCGGTCGGAGGCCAAGCAGTTGCCATACCAGGCAGTGATGCAACCAGTCAGGATGCTCTCGATGATGCAGCTGTAGAGTTCTTTGAGGATCTGAGGACCCATGCCAAATCTTTTCAGTCTCCTGCGGGGGAATAGGCTTTGTCGTGCCCTCTTCACAACTGTTTTGGTGTGTTTGGACCATGATAGTTCGTTGGTGATGTGGACACCAAGGAACTTGAAGCTCTCAACCTGTTCCACTACATCCCCATCGATGAGAATGGGGGCGCGATCAGTCCTCTTTTTTTTCCTGTAGTCCACAATCATCTCCTTTGTCTTGGTCACGTTGAGGGAGAGGTTGTTATCCTGGCACCACACGGCCAGGTCTCTGACCTCCTCCCTATAGGCTGTCTCATCATTGTCGGTGATCAGGCCTACCACTGTTGTGTCGTCTGCAAACGTAATGATGGTGTTGGAGTCGTGCCTGGCCATGCAGTCATGGGTGAACAGGGAGTACAGGAGGGGACAAAGCACGCACCCCTGAGGGGCCCCCGTGTTGAGGATCAGTTTGGCAGATGTGTTGTTACCTACCCTTACCACCTGGGGGCGGCCCGTCAGGAAGTCCAGGATCCAGTTGCAGAGGGAGGTGTTTAGTCCCAGTATCCTTAGCTTAGTGATGAGCTTTGAGGGCACTACGGTTTTGAATGCTGAGCTGTAGTCAATGAATAGCATTCTCACGTAGGTGTTCCTCTTGTCCAGGTGGGAAAGGGCAGTGTGGAGTGCAATAGAGATTGCATCATCTGTGGATCTGTTGGGGCGGTATGCAAATTGGAGTGGGTCTAGGGTTTCTGGGATAATGGTGTTGATGTGAGCCATTACCAGCCTTTCAAAGCACTTCATGGCTACAGACGTCAGTGCTACGGGTCAGTAGTCATTTAGGCAGGTTATCTTAGTGTCCTTGGGCATGGGGGCTATGGTGGTCTGCTTGAAACATGTTGGTATTACAGACTCAGTCAGGGACATGTTGAAAATGTCAGTGAAGACACTTGCCAGTTGGTCAGCACATGCTCGGAGTACACGTCCTGGTAATCCGTCTGGCCCTGCGGCCTTGTGAATGTTGACCTGCTTAAAAGTCTTACTCACATCGGCTACAGAGAGCGTGATCACATAGTCATCCGGAACAGCTGGTGCTCTCATGCATGCTTCAGTGTTGCTTGCCTCGAAGCGAGCATAGAAGTGGTTTAGCTCGTCTGGAAGTCTTGTTTCACTGGGCAGCTCGCGGCTGTGCTTCCCTTTGTAGTCTGTAATAGTTTTCAAGCCCTGCCACATCCGACGAGCGTCAGAGCCGGTGTAGTACGATTCAATCTTAGTCCTGTATTGACTCTTTGCCTGTTTGATGGTTCGTCGGAGGGCATAGCGGGATTTCTTATAAGTGTCCGGGTTAGAGTCCCACTCCTTGAAAGTGGCAGCTCTACCCTTTAGCTCAGTGCGGATGTTTCCTGTAATCCATGGCTTCTGGTTGGGGTATGTACGTACGGTCATTGTGGGTACGACATCATCGATGCACTTATTGATGAAGCCAGTGACTGATGTGGTGTACTCCTCAATGCTATCTGAAGAATCCCGGAACTTGTTCCAGTCTGTGCTAGCAAAACAGTCCTGTAGCTTAGCATCTGCGTCATCTGACCACTTTTTTATTAACCAAGTCAATGGTGCTTCCTGCTTTAGTTTTTGCTTATAAGCAGGAATCAGGAGGATAGAGTTATGGTCAGATTTGCCAAATGCAGGGCGAGGGATAGGTTTGTATGCGTCTCTGTGTGTGGAGTAAAGGTGGTCTAGAGTTTTTTTTCCTCTGGTTGCACATTTAACATGCTGGTAGAAATTAGGTAGAACAGATTTAAGTTTCCCTGCATTAAAGTCCCCGGTCACTAGGAGCGCTGCCTCTGGATGAGCGTTTTCCTGTTCACTTATGGCCTTATATAGCTCATTCAGTGCAATCTTAATGCCAGCATTGGTTTGTGGTGGTAAATAGACAGCTGTGAAAAATATAGATGAAAACTCTCTTGGTAAATAGTGTGGTCTACAGCTTATCATAAGATACTCTACCTCAGGCGAGCAAAACCTAGAGACTTCCTTAGTATTTGATTTTGTGCACCAGCTGTTGTTTACAAATATACACAGACCGCCACCCCTTGTCTTACCGGAGTCAGCCGTTCTATCCTGCCGATGTAGCGTATAGCCCGCTAGCTGTATGTTGTCCATGTCGTCGTTCAGCCACGACTCGTGTAACATAAGATATTACAGTTTTTAATGTCCCGTTGGTAGGATAACCGTAATCTTAGGTCATCCAATTTATTCTCAAATGATTGAAGATTGGCTAATAGGATTGATGGGAGAGGCAGTTTACTCGCTCGCCGTCGGATCCTTACAAGGCACCCCGACCTATGTCCACGATATCTCCTTCTCTTTCTCATGCGAATGATGGGGATTTGGGCCTTGTTGGGTGTCTGTAGGATATCCTTTGCGGCCGCCTCGTTGAAGAAAAAATATTCGTCAAATACGAGGTGAGTAATCGCTGTCCTGATATCAAGAAGCTCTTTTTGGTTATAAGAGACGATGGCAGAAACATTATGTACAAAATACATTACAAATAACGTGGAGAAACAAACATAATAGTACAATTGGTTAGAGGGCTGTAAAACGGCAGCCATCTTCTCCGGCGCCATTCAATCTGCCTCTCAATACTGTTGAAGTTCAATTTATCCTTCTGACCAACTTCACAAATCTAACCACTGATTCTGAACTCTTTTCTGTACATGGGGTGAACACTTGCATGGCTTTGCACTCGTATTGGCTTATTATCTGACTCAATTGCACTGACTGGTTTGTGAAGAGAAACGCAATTAACAGTAGTACCATCATCCACCACAAGATGGCGCGCGTCAACCATATTTGGCTGCCCGTGCTCCTCATCCTGACGCACTGACGCATCTTCAACAACATCACCCACATTCCCCAAGTTGTAAATCTTATTACTTACTGCCAAAAGCACTGCAAGTCCCTGATTTTCCTACTGAGTAACTTCATCTTCCTCCAAGTACTGAATGATAGCTGTCCTCTACAAACGAGATGAATTTACAATGTTTTCACTAACTTTCAGTTTCATATTCTCACATATTTCTTTCAGCTCACTCAATAACAATGCAGGCAATTTCTTCTCAATTTCGACTAAGACATTTTCCCATTCAGATGACATTTTTGTCCTTTATTTGGATTGTTCACAGCTAGAAAAAAAGAGTACATCAACTCAAGGTTGGTAGTTTGTTTCTCCTCCTTGCGACAAATCCACCTCAGGATGATGCTAGCTTGTTAGCGCCGACGTTAGCCTAGCTTTCTCCCACGATAATAGGCTGGATAATTGAACGAGTCAAAATTCACCCAAGGCTGAAAAACGGCTATAGAACGTTGGCTAAGCTGGAACACTAGCGCGAGCCCATAGCAAATGAATTGAATTGAACGTTCGCAGAGCCTATTTTGACTGTAATTATGTTTAGAATTCCATTTAGCCTAAATGGCACCAAAAAATATATGTCTTTTCATTTTACCACTACAATCTGTTCTTAGGACAAAACTGAAAATAAAAACTTGTGTAGAAAGTAAACATCCACACCTCGATGGCGTCAACTGTGCTTATGTCTGCATAACGAGGAAGTAGGGAAAAAGGGCAACTTCTGACTTTTTCTGGTCTAGCGATCGATGACAATGGAGTATGCTGCCCAGCCTTACATCATTAGAAAGAGGAGATTGTCGTGATTAAAATGGTGTCATACTAAAAAAATTCTAAACATACACATTGCGGGATATTTGCCGAAATATACCAGCATGCCTCTCAATAGGAAAACAATGGGGGGAGCTCAGTGTTCCAAGGGCAAAAAGTATTTAGGGGCTAGCATTTGACGACAATGGAGTACACTGCCCAGCTTTACATAATTAGAAAGAGGAGATTTTCATGATTAAAATGGTGACCGACTTGAAAAAATCTAAATATACACATTGTGAGATATTTGGCGAAATAGACAGACATACCTATATTTCCCCTATAGGTAACAATGGGACGACCTTAGAGTTCCATGAGTAAATTTTTGTTGTTGTTGACGTTTTTACTACCAGCAATTGGTTCAACCTGGGCAGGTCTAGTTGCCAACAATAGCGAAGCAGGCATTGACGTAGAACAATGGGCTGGGAATAAAACATTTGGAAGTCGAGTTGGTGCCACGGTGCTCAATAGAACTAATAGGAGCTGGCGGGGTGAAAAATGCCCTAAAATAAGGCATGTTTTTTCGTGATTACTTCAAAACTACGGCAAGCAGTTGGGACATATGGTAATATCATGAAACTGGGTTCCATGGCGGATGCAATGAACTAGTTTATATCAGAAAAAAGCGTAAAAAATGTAATGTGTCCAGCCTACCGATAACCATCTTTCTTCCCGCTGCAGTCTTCTCTTGTAGCTATTTTTCGTTGTTCACGTATTTATTTTTGTTTTAGACCAGGCGGGCGGAAACATCAAAATTATGTTGCACCCTTGAAATGACTCAGACAACTCCAGTCCATCTTCGTTTTGGCAAATTTATATAAGTCTCGGTTCAATTACAAAAAAAATATTTTTAGTAGTGTAGGTGTTCTATGATAGCAATCACATAACTGACTGACCTCTTGCATGAGGTCATTCTCAACTTGATTTTATTTTTTAAAGAGACAGTGTACAATTTCCAATACAATACATCTCAATAGGAAAACACTGCTTTTTTTTTTTTACAATGAATTAAAACAATATTCCAATAGATTACATTTACAGGTATTTGACTCAACATTTTAGCTTCTTATAATAACAAATGTCTTTACAGGGTCACATTAGTTTCTGCAGGGTCACATTAGTTTCTATGGCACAACACACATTTCTTTGCATTTGTCTTTTAACGATCATCAAAGATTGTTAAATTGTTGCTGTCAAAATCCTGATTTGAACAAGATACGTCAGTGATTTGAGCCATTAGTGGTCAGAGAGTCAGAGATACTGTATCTCCTCACTTGGAGACAGCAACACAACTGCCTTTGGCTTTGAAGGTTATTTGACCGTAATGTCAAAGAGAATCAGACCCCCCCCCCCCCCACTCCTCTACCCTCCATCCCCCCATCCCCTTTCCCAGGCCTGAATGGAGCTGGAGGGAGTTTTCTTTGATAGATGGCGAAGGCACTCCAGTCCCACAGCAATTAACTCTTCTCCTGCAGAAGCCGTCTGTCAGAGTGATGGAATCTCCTCACGTCCGGCCTGTCACGCCATCCAGGAGGGATCCAGACAAATGCTTCATCTATGTGTTTGCTTTTCTGTTTTACCCGCCGTGCTCCGCCAAGACCTCGAAAGACCCCTCAAGACGCCATAAAATGTTCCTCGGAATGAAATGACCACATGATCGGAAATAAAGGAGAAACAGCCGACCCATTGCCACAAAGGAAGAAGAGGAAGAAAAAAAAGTGTCTCAACCTCAGTTTAACCATTAGAGGGGATGGGGATATTTGGAATGTGGTGTTGTGAGAGCTGCCTCGTCTGCGTGTGAGAAGAGTGTGTCATGTCTGGAGTGTGTGGCGTGAGTCACTGCAATATTGAGAGTAATCAATAAGGGCAGGTGCCCCCGACAACCCTCGTCCCCACCCCATCTCCACCCTCTCCCCTTGCCCTTTCCCCCTGACGCGCCCAACCTCCTTCCCCATACTCTTCTCCTCCACCCAGCCATCCTCCCCTCATGCAGAAAGCATGAGGAGCGTTTGAGATTTCGGCAGGTTCTTTGTATTAGCGGGGGCCCAGAGGAGAAGTAAGCCACTTAACCTGTCATCTCGAATCATGTGCACATTGCCAGACAGGTGCCTGGCTCCCCTGCATCCAGGGGAGAGCAAGGCACTCAGACGGTGTGGAGCAGTCGATACACAAGCTCAGCAGGGGCCCACCACTGAGAGGCCTGGGGTCAGGCAGGGCTGCATGCAGCAGTAGTTGGAACAGTGGTACAGGACATTGGGGGGAGAGGAGGTGGGGTGTGGCAAGTTTGCAACATGTCACAAATGTCACCAGGTTTCTTATGAAGCGACAACTTCCCAGGTTTCCCCCTCAGATCCCCTCAGACCACACAGTGTACCATAGAAGCGCTTGGTTAAATTGAACTGACCACTTTAACCCTTTAACCCTATTCTCAACCGGCTGGTAAAAATGTTTTGACAGTGTATTTAGAAGTGGATATGAAACAAATCTTCACTTGAACTTGATTGGTCAACTCCCCCAGCCCTCCTGCATCAATTTACATAATTTGTATCCTTTTGGGTTGCTGCAGTTCAGTGTTATGGCACTGAATCAGTCACCAAAGATATGGGATAAAAGGCAGGAATTCAGTTGGTGAGGGATGACTGTTGCACCATTCCTGTTAGTAGAGACCTTGAATAGTAGTAATATTTAAAAACATTGTTCAGATGTAAAAATAATTCAAATGAAATAATTTTGTAAAGGATTTGCTCAACAAGGCGGTTATTAAGTCACTCAAACATGTAAAAACATGTAAAAACATGAATTGTTGACAACACTATATTATGCAACATAAATGGGTTGAACCACACATCATGCCCCATGGGATCAATTAATCAATATTCAGAAGAATTCCTATAAAAGTAATAAAAAATATATTTTTGTCATTTATTATCTCAAAATGTAGTCTGAACATGTGGGAACCTGGATCATTTCAATTTCAAGAAGAAAAAAAACATTTTGGGGAATATTGCTCTATACACCACCTGAAAACACATTCATTTCAATGTAATTTAATATTAATGTTTGGACACACAAAATTACCATAATTTGTTTAAACTTGACAACAGTCCTCATTTAACAATGCTCACCTACCTATGAAAGCCATTGAAGCAGACTGACCTAAAGTAATTTATGTTATATTTTTGAGATGAGTAAAAATGCTTTGCAAATTGCCATTATAATATGTCATTGCTAATATGACCCTCTTTTGACTTCTCAACTGCCCGGTAGAGCTCTGTAATTTCCAAATTATACATAAAGTTGAAAAAAATGATTGGATGTTCTTAGTTGACTTGTTAGTAATAGGAATTTAAGGTGAAATAGGGTTGTGAAAAAGTACTGCAAAAGGCGTTGATTTCTTGAAGGGATACTTTGGGATTTTGGCCCTTTATCTACTTCCCCAGTGTCAGATGAAATTGTGGATACCATTTTTATGTCTCTGTGTACAGTATGAAGGAAGTTTTACGAGCCAATGCTAACTAGCGTTAGCGCAATGACTGGAAGTCTATGGGTGTCTAGCAAGTTTGATCCAAAACAGGAACTGAAGGGACAAAATCATGCCAGCTAGTAAAACAAACAAAAAAGGTAATTTTACACTGTATCTGTGTGTTTTTCTCTATGAAAATAATGTAAATCAGCTGAATAGCCCTTGAACGACAGGACAGTGGGGTCAGACCTCTTTTTTAAAGTTGGCTTTTCCCTCATGTTTCTGTCAAGCTGTTGGCTGCCGGCTATTGATGTGACATAAAATAGTCTCTTCCCATATAGCTACAGTACTCGCTCTCGCTCAGCTCCTGACCTAGATATCTCCTTTGCCAATCTCTGAAGTGACTGGACTAAGATGCTTATCACTTTGGGTTTTCATCCATCTCCAATAGAAAGGACTCACGTGGCATAGTACTGTTGATTGACTATACGTTTTTCTGCTCCTTTCTCTGTTGGTCTTGGTTGGAAACTCTGACCTTACACCCCATCTCCCATTGAAATGTCCCCTATGTGAATGCAGCTGAACCAGTGAGCTTTACTCTTTGTGCATACAACTGTGTCGACTCTTGATCTCTCTCTATTTCACCCTTTTCTTATGTTTTTTTTCCTGAGTTTAGAACTTAACTTGACATATCTACTTATTGATTGGGTCAGGAGCGCCGAACCGTTTGTTGTGCTCTGCATCTGAGTATCGACTACCCCCCTCTCCACCCTTCTCCACCTTCAACCCCCTTGCATCTCCACTTTCCAGACTTTCATCCCTCCCCTCCCTCCCCCTCTTATCTGCATGGGAGAGGAAGGGGAAGATAAGGGCCTATCTGCTGTCCAATCGCCTAGGTAAACAAGGGAACGCAACACCCAGCATCCTCGGCTGTGCAGTAAAATCAATGGAGGCTTTTATTAGACGTGCTCGGCCGGGCAACCGAGATGGACAGCTGAGGTGTGTGGACAGAGACAAGGTGTGGCACTCACTACAGCTTGTAACTGACATTTTATGCGAATTTGTTTTGGAAAACCAATCTTGATTGGAACCTCATCCAAACCATAAAATGGACACCTTTCTTCTTTCCTTTGTGATCACTGATCTCATGAGGCAGGATTAGGTGCCAGAATCCCAACCTATTTGCTTGAATTACCATATCCCTTTCACAAAAGTTTTTTGCGAAATATAGGTCACAAAATGGAGATGAGAAGAGGGAGCCATTTCCAAATGTTGGGATCACTCTCTGGTTTGGACGACATTCTGTACCTAGGTACTAAGCAATCTGGAGGTCCCTCGACTGTACTTTTTAATGTGGTTTTAACTCGCGCCCATCCTTTGGTCTCTGGTCCAGTCGCCTCCTCATTATCCCTCTTCACAAATTCCCTCTAAAGCTCCAGTTCATTTGCTAAAAATAACCCTCTGCCTCCACCTAATGTGGGCTTTTCGTCTTGTTAAAGTGCGCGCATCTCACCCGGGCACAAACGTTGCCTAATTACAAAATGTAAAAAAAGTAAAAATAATTGGTTTGTTTTATTTACATATTAATGCCATTGCATTAGCTAGGCAATGCCATTTCCTGCATATACATTACTTGCATGACAAATTAATGTGCCGAGATGGATTTGGTGTTTATTAATCCCAATATATTCAGATTCAGAAAAGCCTGAGGAACACGCTTACTGTGCACTGTAACATGTTATCATGACTTCATACGGAAGGGGCACTGCGATTCACAAGAACTCCATCTCGAGTTCATTCACTTCATAGCAGTCGCACATTGTGTGCACAGTATTGGTTAGCCTATTATACATGTCCTGGATAGAATTTCATCCCATCTCCCTGACACGTTATGCTTTACATTATAATGGTTGTTTGCTTTGTGCAGCACTACACCTAGTACATTGATTACTCACACTCATTTATTTTCCTGTAGCCGTTAAACCTTATCTTAACTCTCACCTTGAGGGTAGAAAAGGCCTCTTTGGTCCAATGCACTTCAACACAACCTCCGTGACACACATGCATACACATATGCACACACACACGCAAACACTCTTATTACAATCTGTGGGCATTCACTCATCCTCTCCCGATGCATTCACTCATACTCTCTTTGGCTACACCTCTAAGCCAGGTGAGGGAAGAGGAGAGAGCTGGGCTTTTTATAGCTAATGTCTATCCGGAGGCAGTACTCAGTGTTAAAACGCATTGGAGCAGGAGTCACCATCATATTGCCCTCCAGCCCTAACAGTGTCGAGCCCTTAACTCAGGATAGTAGCTCTATCACCGACATGGACCAAGGTCAAAGCTTTATTTTGCAGAAAGTTTATATAAATTGTCAGTGGTCAAAAAAAGTCAAGAACGTTTCAGAATGCGTTAGTTTTGGTCAGTTTTAATTTCAGACGGTTGGCCTGTCATAGGAGCGGAAAAGTACAATTGAATCAATCTTTGCAGATTTTACTGGAGTGGCTTTAACAATATATTGTTTATGTCAAATAAATACAAAAGTTGCTTTTGCTTTTGAGTTCATGTTGGAATTGCGGAAGCTTTGCTATGATAAAAAGATGTTCTGCGTTTTTGACACAAAAATCAACTGTACTAGATGTTAAGGCTCTGATCTTGTCCCATCTTGATTACTGTCCGGTAATATGGTCAAGTGCAGCAAAGAAAAACCTAGCAAAGCTGCAGCTGGCTCAAAACAGAGCAGCACGCCTTGCCCTTAACTGCACATACAGAACTAACCTCAACAACATGCATGCCAGTCTTTCCTGGTTGTGGATTGTTCTAGTTTTTATGAGAAATATTACAGTGATGAAATTCCATATTGTCTGCATAATCAAATAACATTCAGCTCAGACACCTATACATACCCCACAAGACATGCCACCAGGGGTCTCTTCACAGTCCCCAAGTCCAAAACTAATTCACGAATTCCATGATCGCATGGAACTCCCTTCCATCTCCAATTACTCAAGCAAACAGCAAAAGTACCTTTAAAATACAGATTAAACAACATCTCATGGAACGGCGGGGACTGTGAGGGGACACACACAAACACATGCACACATAGACACACTAACACACATGTTATTTTGTTGTTGTATTGTTTGTATATCATTGTATTTTAAATTTATGTGACTGTCCTTGTCTATCAGTGCATCAGTGTTTTGTTACTTGCCATGTTTTGTGTTTTTTGGTGGACCCCAGGAAGAATAGCTGCTGCTTCTGCAAAAGCTAATGGGGATCCAAATAAACAAATAAATAAATAGATAACTCTATGTGCATCATGATGTATGGCTGATGCTGATTAAAATTGCTTAGCATACTGATTGAGGTATGGCCATACCTGATTTCAGTTCACTTAGGCCTTGTTCAGAAGAAAATCAGACAAATGCTAAGATTTCCTTGAACTGGTTCGAACTGCTGTAGTTTTTTCTGCTCGTCTTTGCATACAGTAGTTAACAAAAGCAATGTTACACTGTCGTAATTACGTTGTTGTGGCAGAGGGTCTATAATTTGCCCACCATGGTAATTCTTTGTGGGGTTGCCAGTCACCACACACAGTGCTGCACAGCAGCGTAGAAACACACCAACATAGACACACAATGGCGGAGACACACACATATACACCACACACACACAACGTTTATTGAGCACTCCCCATGGTATATTTCTCCCTCTTCAAACGAACAGACCTGTTGCCTCCAGGGGGAACGACTTGCCACTGACTGAGGTTTTTGTCTCTACCTCTTACAGGCATCAGTGGGAAAGGGATGGAGAGAATGAAATAGAGAGAACGGTAGAGAAAGAGAAAGATGAGTGACACGAGAACAAAGGCTTGGAGACCTTATTGCATAAAGCCCCATAAATGCTCTCTGTGTTTGGCAGGGCCTTTCCAAAGGGTCTGGAGAGAAAGAGAGAGTGGACATTTTCCCTTTCATCCTCTCTGTTCTTTCTGGCTCTCTGTGCTTTGAGAGATACATACATTGGCGGCATATGAAAAGGTAGCCTTTCGCACTGGAGGTCTGAAAAGGCCCTAATGGAGGCTCTCTGTGTCAAGGGGGATTTCTAAGGTAAAATACTATCATGAGACATACAGGATTAGAAATAATATTGGTCTCAGTTATATATCATTACAAGACAAAAAATCATAAAGAGGTTTTACTCATATAGAGTTATCTGATTATTCAATAGGACGATCAATGAATGTACATATGTTATAAAACATCTGACTTAATAAATCACTTGCTGAGAGTTTGCGGGCACTTCTCCTCTTTAACAATGTATCTAAAGGTGTCAGGCGACAGTGTGTAGGGATGTGCATGCATAATCTACTTCAGTAGGGGAGAGTGGGGTAAATTGAGCTTAAGGGTTAGTTGAGCCACCCCTTGTTTCTAGGAAACTATACACACAATGAATAATGTGACCAAATATTTAGGAAGAGGTCATCATTTCATGGATTCTATGAAGGAAGAAACCACATGGAAAAAGTGGTAAGCAAGTTAGGTACAAAAAAGGGATTTTAACCAAATTTACATTTTTACATTTACATTTTCGTCATTTAGCAGACGCTCTTATCCAGAGCGACTTACAAATTGGTGCATTCACCTTATGATAGCCAGTGGGACAACCACTTTACAATATATCAATGTTTTTTTATTTAGAAGGATTACTTTTATCCTATCCCAGGTATTCCTTAAAGAGGTGGGGTTTCAAGTGTCTCCGGAAGGTGGTGAGTGCCTCCGCTGTCCTGACGCGTCGTGAGGGAGCTTGTTCCACCATTGGGGTGCCAGAGCAGCGAACAGTTTGGACTGGGCTGAGCAGGAACTGTGCTTCCGCAGAGGTAGGGGGGGCAGCAGGCCAGAGGTGGATGAACGCAATGCCCTCGTTTGGGTGTAGGGACTGATCAGAGCCTGAAGGTACGGAGGTGCCGTTCCCCTCACAGCTCCGTAGGCAAGCACCATGGACTTGTAGCAGATGCGGGCTTAAACTGGAAGCCAGTGGAGTGTGCAGAGGAGCGGGGTGACGTGAGAGAACTTGGGTTGAACACCAGACGGGCTGCGGCATTCTGGATGAGTTGTAGGGGTTTAATTGCACAGGCAGGGAGCCCAGCCAACAGCGAGTTGCAGTAATCCAGACGGGAGATGACAAGTGCCTGGATTAGGACCTGTGCCGCTTCCTGTGTAAGGTAGGGTCGTACTCTGCGAATGTTGTAGAGCATGAACCTACAGGATCGGGTCACCGCTTTGATGTTAGCGGAGAATGACAGGGTGTTGTCCAGGGTCACGCCAAGGTTCTTTGCCCACTGGGAGGAGGACACAACGGAGTTGTCAACCGTGATGGCGAGATCATGGAGCGGGCAGTCCTTCCCCGGGAGGAAGAGCAGCTCCGTCTTGCCGAGGTTCAGCTTGAGGTGGTGATCCGTCATCCACACTGATATGTCTGCCAGACAAGCAGAGATGCGATTCGCCACCTGGTTATCAGAAGGGGGAAAGGAGAAGATTAATTGTGTGTCGTCTGCGTAGCAATGATAGGAGAGACCATGTGAGGATATGACAGAGCCAAGTGACTTGGTGTATAGAGAGAATAGGAGAGGGCCTAGAACTGAGCCCTGGGGGACACCAGTGGTGAGAGCACGTGGTGCGGAGACAGATTCTCGCCACGCCACCTGGTAGGAGCGACCTGTGAGGTAGGACGCAATCCAAGAGTGAGCCGCGCCGGAGATGCCCAACTCGGAGAGGGTGGAGAGGAGGATCTGATGGTTCACAGTATCAAAGGCAGCAGATAGGTCTAGAAGGACAAGAGCAGAGGAGAGATAGTTAGCTTTAGCAGTGCGGAGAGCCTCCGTGACACAGATAAGAGCAGTCTCAGTTGAATGACCAGTCTTGAAACCTGACTGGTTTGGATCAAGAAGGTCATTCTGAGAGAGATAACAAGAGAGTTGGCTAAAGACGGCACGCTCAAGAGTTTTGGAGAGAAAAGAAAGAAGGGATACTGGTCTGTAGTTGTTGACATCGGAGGGATCGAGTGTAGGTTTTTTGAGAAGAGGTGCAACTCTCGCTCTCTTGAAGACGGAAGGGACATAACCAGCGTTCAAGGATGAGTTGATGAGCGAGGTGAGGTAAGGGAGAAGGTCTCCGGAAATGGTCTGGAGAAGAGAGGAGGGGATAGGGTCAAGCGGGCAGGTTGTTGGGTGGCCAGCCATCACAAGTCACAAGATATCATCTGGAGAGAGAGGGGAGAAAGAAGTCAAAGCATAGGGTAGGGCAGTGTGAGCAGGACCAGCGGTGATATTTGACTTAATAAATGAGGATCGGATGTCGTCAACCTTCTTTTCAAAATGGTTGACGAAGTCATCCACAGAGAGGGAGGAGGGAGGGGGAGGAGGAGGAGGATTCAGCAGGGAGGAGAAGGTGGCAAAGAGCTTCCTAGGGTTAGAGGCAGAGGCTTGACATTTAGAGTGGTAGAAAGTGGCTTTAGCAACAGAGGAAGAAAATGTAGAGAGGAGGGAGTGAAAAGATGACAGGTCGGCAGGGAGTCTAGTTTTCCACCATTTCCGCTCGGCTGCCCGGAGCCCTGTTCTGTGAGCTCGCAATGAGTCGTCAAGCCTTGGAGCAGGAGTGGAGGACCGAGCCGGCCGGGAGGATAGGGGATATAGAGAGTCAAAAGATGCAGAAAGGGAGGAGAGGAGGGTTGAGGAGGCAGAATCAGCAGATTGGAGGGAGAAGGATTGAGCAGAGGGAAGAGATGATAGGATGGAAGAGGAGAGAGTAGCGGGAGAGCGAGAGCGAAGGTCGCGACGGCGCATTACCATCTGAGTAGGGGCAGAGTGAGTATTGTTGGAAGAGAGCGAGAGAGAAAAGGATACAAAGTAGTGGTCGGAGACTTGGAGGGGAGTTGCAGTGAGATTAGTAGAAGAACAGCATCTAGTAAAGATGAGGTCAAGCGTATTGCCTGCCTTGTGAGTAGGGGGAGACGGTGAGAGGTCAAAAGAGGAGAGGAGTGGAAAGAAGGAGGCAGAGAGAAATGAGTCAAAGGTAGACGTAGGGAGGTTAAAGTCACCCAGAACTGTGAGGGGTGAGCCATCCTCAGGAAAGGAATTTATCAAGGCGTCAAGCTCATTGATGAACTCTCCAAGGGAACCTGGAGGGCGATAAATGATAAGGATGTTAAGCTTGAATGGGCTAGTGACTGTGACAGCATGGAATTCAAATGAGGAGATAGACAGATGGGTCAGGGGAGAAAGAGAGAATGTCCACTTGGGAGAGATGAGGATTCCTGTGCCACCGCCCCGCTGACCAGATGCTCTCGGGTATGCGAGAACACATGGTCAGAGGAGGAGAAAGCAGTAGGAGTAGTAATTCTGTGGTAATCCATGTTTCTGTCAGCGCCAAGAAGTCGAGTGACTGGAGGGTAGCATAGGCTGAGATGAACTCTGCCTTGTTGGCCGCAGAACGGCAGTTCCAGAGGCTGCCGGAGACCTGGAACTCCACGTGGGTTGTGCGTGCAGGGACCACCAGGTTAGAGAGGCAGCAGCCACGCGGTGTGAGGCGTTTGTATGGCCTGTGCGGAGAGGAGAGAACAGGGATAGACAGACACATAGTTGACAGGCTACCGAAAAGGCTACACTAATGCAAAGGAGATCGGGATGAAATTAACTAAACATCTGGGGAAACGAGGCCTCCCTCACTAACCTTTCACTGAAACACTCAAATACAACTCTTCCAACTTCCACTTTAGAAATTATAATTGCTGTAATCTACAGTAGTTCTATGTTTCCAGGAATAGACTAACTTAGTTTATTCAGCTAGCTAACTTGGTACAGTATTCTTCTGTGAAAACCGCCCAGGGCACCGTATCCTATGACGCCATAGCTAACTAGCATGCTAGCATCCAATAACACACGGTTTAGCACCAATACTTGGTTACAAAAAACTACCAATGGATCATTCATGTCTGTATCTAGTTCCTTTCATAACGCAGAAGTAATTAAACGTTGGCTAGCTAGCACAAAGTCAGTCATGCTAGCTACACAAGTGGACTACACATCTCGAATGTTCAGAAAGTGAAGCTTACGTTGCAAAATTCTCATTGACTAAAATGATACAGTACTGCTAGCTGGTAATGTTGGCTAGCTAGCAGTGGCTGCGGTGTTGACTGTTTGAAAATGTAGCTGGCTAGCTAACCTCGATAGTTTCTCTATACTACACCTTTGTCTTTGATACCAAGACAAGTATGTAGCTAGCTAACTTTACACTAATCAAATCGTTCCGTTGAAATGTATTTAGTTGCTACAGTACTGCTAGCTGGTATAGTTGGCCAGCTATCAGTGGCTGCGGTGTTGCTACCTGCTAGCTAGCTAGCTTTAATGGTCCAGGTAGTGGGTTAGCTAGCTAGCCTCGTGCTTCACCGGGCTCAGTCGAATACACTACAATACTTACCTACAATAACTACCTACAATAACTACCTGGATAAACTACCTACAATACCTAACTACAATACCTACCTACAATCTAAATCCATGGTTTAAGCTTTACTCGACACATATAAAGAAGAAGCCAAGCTTACCTCCCCGCTTAGAGGAACACAACCTCACCCCATCGCTCCTCAGCAGCTATATGAATGAATGTATTGTGTTATAGGTTTCATGGTGCTTGTATCTAAACAAAGTGGATCGTTTTAAGATAGTTTTATACATCAGTTGGGGTCTCTATATGATACAATATGAGCTCCTAAACCTAGCATGAAAGTGCATCCTTGTAGCTGTATGGGATAATATAATCAAAATGTTTGCCTTGGGCTTCGTTGAGCCAATGGCCATGGAGTAAGTTGAGCCAATGTGTCACGTCTCCTCCCATTGCTCCCCTCCGGCGCTCTGATTCACTGGTCTACTGAGCCACCGATCTGAGCGCACCACCTCGGCAACACCGGAATGGAAACCCAACGCACCCTAGTCACCTCCAGCGCACCTGCACCTCATCATCTCATCACCACCCCTATTTAGCCTTGGACTGTTCTGGATGATGTTGTGTGTGATTGTTAAGCTTCGTGTCGTTTACTCTATCTTTGTTATTTCTCTTGCTCATTGTTAAGTAAACCTTGACCTTGTTAATTCCTGTTTCTGCGTCCTTCCTCTTCGTATACTCAATACGCGTCACAGAATCACACATCAAATGAAAATGGATGCAGCAGGAGTTTCCCAGTGCCTCGACCAGCACCAGTGGCAGCTTGCCCAGTTGAATGCCGCCATGCAGGAAGTGCTCCAAACTCTGAATAATCTGCCCAGCGCTCCGGTTCCACCTCAGGGAGCGGTGAGTGCCACAAATCCACCTGTTCCCGCGCTATCACCCACTCCTGCGGGAACCCTCGCCCCACCGGAGCGCTATGACGGTAAAACTATTAAATGTAGCGGCTTCCTGCTACAGGTTTCCCTTTATCTGGTGCGTCAGCCTAGGGCATATCCATCTGACCAAGCCAAGATTTCGCTTCTTAAAGGAAAGTCACGGGATTGGGCCACTGCAGTCTGGGAAGGAGAGGAGGCAGTGGCGCTTCCCTACTCCACCTTCCTCGCTAGGTTCAGGGCAGTGTTTGATCATCCCACGGAGGGAAAGGACAGGGGTGAGCGTCTCCTCCATCTACAACAGAGAGAGGGGCCCATGTCCGAGTACGCTCAGAGCTTCCGCACGGTGGAGGCGTCTTCAGGCTGGAATGAGCGTGCTCTGCGCACGGCTTTCAGGAGAGGCTTATGGGAGGACTACAAGACGGAACTCGCATGTCGGGACAACGAGATGGACCTTGATACCCTCATCACCACGTCCATCTGTCTTGACGACATGTTGAGAGAGAGACGGCGTTCCCAACACCTCCTGGAGCCTCGACACTCACCCCATCTGAGCTATGGAAGCCGCTCTGCTTCCGAGTCCTCACCCATGGAGGTGGGCAACACCCCCTACACCACCTCGGACCACAGATCTCCTGGCGGCTCCCTATCTAGGCGGTATAACTCCCGTCGCCGCTCTGTGAGTGTTACGTCAGCTCCTATCACGAAACCATTGTTTTTAGTTCCCATAACGGTGACTGGTTATTCCTTCTCTTCCATTTCTACCGCAATGATTGATTCCAGATCAGCGGGGAACCTTATAGATAGGGAGCTGGTCTCTGAATGGGGATTGCCCACCGTGCCACTGCCATCTCCGCTACACGTCACCTCACTGGACAATGAACACCTTGGAACATGCACCATTACGCACGTCACTGTCCCCATCACCATCACCATTCCCACACTACCGGAGCACCACGAGGAGCTGTCATTCCACATCATCACGTCACCCCTTCACCGGATCGTCTTAGGATTGCCCTGGCTCAGACTACACAACCCCACCATCAATTGGAGAACCAAGAGGATCACTGCCTGGTCCACCTCATGCCAGAAGACATGCCTGCCAGTGGTTTGTTGTACCACGTCAGTGGAGAGTCCGGAGTCCGCCCTCCAGCCCAACATTCCACATGAGTACGCAGATCTCTCCGATGTCTTCTCTTCATTAAAGGCTACGTGTCTCCCTCCTCACAGGCCCTGGGACTGCGCCATTGACCTGCTGGAGGGACAACACCCCCCTTTCCATGGCGGCGACTGAGGCCATGGAGATGTATGTGGCGGAGACCCTGAAACGGGTTCATCAGACGTTCTACCTCTCCTGCCTCCGCCAGCTTCTTCTTCGTGGCCAAAAGGGACGGAGGACTGAGACCATGCATTGACTACAGGGGGCTGAACCCAGTCACCACCAAGTACCAGCACCCCCTCCCTCTGGTTCCGTCGGCCATCGAGCAGCTACGAGGGGCCCGGTACTTTACCAAGTTGGACCTGAGGAGTGCCTACAACCTGATCCGAATCCGGGAAGGAGATGAGTGGAAGACGGCATACAGCACTTCCTCAGGCCACTATGAATACTGTGTCATGCCCTACGGCCTCACCAACGCACCTTCTGTGTTCCAGTCCTTTGTCAATGACATGTTCCAGGACATGCTGAGTAGACAGGTGGTGGTGTACATCGACGATATCCTGATCTACTCTGCTACGTTCGAGGAGCACGTCAGGGACGTCCAAGCTGTCCTACTCCGGGAACGCAGCCTGTTGGTGAAGGGGGAGAAATGCGAATTCCACCAACAGGCCATCTCCTTCCTGTGATACCGGATCAGTCCTCAGGGGGTGTTCATGGAAGGAGTGAAGACGGACGCCATCAGGTCATGGCCAGTTCCCACCACCATCAAGGGCCTACAGAGCTTCCTGGGCTTCGCTAATTTCTACCGGCGTTTCATCAGGTCCTTCAGCTCCATAGCCGCCCCGCTCATCGCTCTCCTTAATGGTGGGCATCAGAAGCTGGCCTGGAACCCTGAGGCTGACGCTGCCTTCAAGAGGCTGTAGGAGAGGTTCACCACAGCACCTATCCTAAAACACCCAGATCCATCTCGTCCTTTCATCCTGGAGGTGGACGCATCGAAGGAGGGTGTGGGTGCGGTCCTCTCCGTTCTGACGGCTTCACCACAGTCATTGTTGTCGTAGATCGGTTCTCCAAATCATGCCGTTTTTTGCAACTAACTTGTCTTCCTTCTGCTCTCCATGTCGCTGAGGTCCTGTTCCAACAGGTCTTCCGCCATTATGGACTTCCGGAGGACATCGTCTCGGACCGTGGCCCCCATTTCACCTCCCGAGTGTGGAAGGCTTTCCTGGAGAAGATCGGGGCCACGGCCAGCCTCACTTCCGGGTATAGGCCTCAGTCGATTGGGCAGGTGGAGCGCATGAACCAGGAGCTGGGGAGGTTTCTTCGTTGCAACTGTCAGGACCGGCAAGGTGAGTGGGCGAGGTTTTTTCCCTGGGCAGAATCTGCCCAGAACTCCCTCGTTCACTCCTCCATGGGGATCACTCCCTTCCAGTGCGTCCTGGGGTACCAGCCGGCCCTGGCCCCTTGGACACTCAGGCAGACCGATGCGCCCGATGATCCCCTGCTGATTTTGTACGTTTGTCCACTGACAAAGAAATGATCAGTCTATAATTTTAATGGTAGGTTTATTTGAACAGTGAGAGACAGAATAACAACAAAACAATCCAGAAAAACGCATGTCAAAAATGTTATAAATTGATTTGCATTTTAATGAGGGAAATAAGTATTTGACCCCACTGCAAAACATGACTTAGTACTTGGTGGCAAAACCCTTGTTGGCAATCACAGTGGTCAGACGTTTCTTGTAGTTGGCCACCAGGTTTGCACACATCTCAGGAGAGATTTTGTCCCACTCCTCTTTGCAGATCTTCTCCAAGTCATTAAGGTTTCGAGGCTGACGCTCCTCGTCCTCGGGGTCGTCCTCCTGGCCGGTGACATCCAGCGGCTAGAGCCGCGTGTCCGGGGGGGTACTGTCACGTCTCCTCCCGTTTCTCTGGTTCGCCGGTCTACTGAGCCACCGGTCTGAGCGCAACACCGGAATGGAAACCCAACGCACCCTAATCACCTCCAGCGCACCTGCATCTCATCATCTCATCACCACTCCTATTTAGCCTTGGCCTGTTCTGGATGATGTTGTGTGTGATTGTTAAGCTTTGTGTCGTTTACTCTATCTTTGTTATTTCTCTTGCTCATTGTTTAAGTAAACCTTGACCTTGTTAATTCCTGCGTCTGCGTCCGGCCTCATCGTATACTCAGTACGCGTCACACAATGGCCGCCATGCCATTTACAAATGATGATTACATTTAGTCCGTTTTATGCAAAGTGTTACAGAGCAGACATCATCATGCCTCGAGTATACAAATGTAAAACAAGCAGGAGAGAAGGGAAGAAGTCCACTCGAGCAACAGCAAGCATGAGATGAAAAAAATTGACTGAATGAGGTACACTGACAAAAAAGAAAACAAACATGTACCTGTGCAAAAGAGAGGCTATGATAGAGTAGCAGAGGCACACAAGGTCTTATCTGATAACATGGAGTTTGAGCTTGCTAAACATATCAATAATCACGGACCAGTTTCATGTTCTTTGTAGCCTCAAATGCAGAGAACTTGCCTATGAATTGGCACATCGAAACAACATTCCTGTCCCAGACAACTTGTCAAGAAATTGAAGGGTAAGTGATATTGAACAGAGAAATCTATATCTGAATGTAGGCATACATTTAAGATGTACAATATACCACACCCCCATTCCATAAATTAAACTTTTGCCTATCAGCACCATCACCCACTGTGACAGGACCCCATCACCCACTTACCCCAAGGCGGCTCAACTTACCCTGTCCCTATGCTCAACTTACCCAGGGAAAGTTTTGCCAAGAGACCACTAGATTTTTTTGTTCAATTATTTTTTTTGATGTTGACATGAATTCTGATTATTTCTAGGGACACACAACATTACAAAGAATAGTAAATTGACGTAGTGATGCTGAAAGTAAGAATGACTTAACTTACCCCACTCTCCCTTGTCGATTGGACATAACCACCACACTTGTGCTGAGTGATGTGTGTGTGTGATTTATCTATTATGGGATAACGTATCCGCATGATTCAATTAATTCCCAACCAACATCTTGGACAAGCATCTTTTATGTACAGCCATACAGCTGTTTTATCATTTGTAGACAGTCGCCTGCCAAATGTCTTTATACCTACCTTGATTACTTTGGTGCCTCACAGGAATGCAATGCAATATCAAAGATTGCTGCACCATCTTTTTTACAGTTTGCTCTAATATTTGCACAAGTTGGTAGAAATTAAAATTAATATAAGAAACATTTCCCATTTGACAATGGTGTATCCAAGTGGAAAAGGTATAAGTCCTAATGGCTTTTTTAACAAAAATTGCTCAAATGATTTGTTGATTTCACACTGAATTCACGTTAGTTGACAACTCCGTCAAATGGAAGGATAGTGATAAAACCTAGATGTTGAACTGACGTCTGTGCCTAGTGGGTAACCTCTTCTTAGATGGGTGTTATCTCACTCAATTCACTCTATCCCCTTTCACCTGTTAAAGCTTAGTGCCCTATGTAAGTCATTAATGACAGTTTGTCATTCTTGAAAACTAAACTAAATGGGTTTTATTTGATCTATAAATAGCTACAGTGTTTGAGTTGGCGGGCTTCAGTAGGCCTACACCTATTAATGATGGGCAGCTAAGACTGTATCTGTTTGATCCTACAACAAGGACTAGCAGCATTAAATGGATGAGATTACAGGTTTGATACTTTTGACAGACAGTCCGTAGTATAAACATAGAACCATTGAAGAGCACTAACATGAAATAATATGCTTTTAGACACAAACTGTCTGACAAATACACAGATGTAATTGCTAGACAAACACACTCAATCGCAGCTGCAACGAAGCAAAGCAATAACAGTTGTCAAACCAACCGAATCGTATTTATTTTATGCCAATTCAGAAAATGGCCATGATTCATTGAGCATTCCTGCCAAAACATGGGAGGAATCGTATTTGGCCTTTTATGTTGCTTTGTTGTTATAAGCAGTTTTTGAACCAGCGATAAAAAAGCCTGCATCACGCCAAGCTGCCTGCATATTGGTTCTGTTTCAAACTGTGAAATTGGCAACCATTTTGGGATGTTTAACTAGCATCCACCTCGACGCTCATTTAACATTCAACACATTATCACTACAATTGCAATTGGGCAATGTGAAGACTACAAATTCAAATGTCAAGTTTGAATATTTTGACATGTATCTGATATGTGTGCTTCTTTAAAGTTGCTGTAATCCGCAACTCAGGAGTTAGCGACTTAATTCCTCTATATTCTCCTATCGGCACAGAAAAGGTCATGAAGACTCATCTTCTATTTGGGATACACAGTTTCCAATTTTAGTAAATATCTGTGATCTTGAATACTCAGATTTTCCTCTGAATGTTCAAACAGGTATGATAATATATAGTCTACTTACAGTGAGGGAAAAAAGTATTTGATCCCCTGCTGATTTTGTACGTTTGCCCACTGACAAAGAAATGAGCAGTCTATAATTTGAATGGTAGGTTTATTTGAACAGTGAGAGACAGAATAACAACAAAAAAATCCAGAAAAACACATGTCAAAAATGTTATAAATTGATTTGCATTTTAATGAGGGAAATAAGTATTGCATGCTTTTTGGTACTTCCAACCGTCAACTTGAGTCATCATCATGCAAAATGGCAATTGGTGGACCGTGATGTTCAACACATTTTAATTATTGAACCCCTAAGGTTGTATGTCTAGCGGATTTAATTTTTTTTTTTTAAAAGGTTCTTAAATTTTGACCAAAGAACCAAAAGGTTCTATATAGAGCCCCAATTAACCCTTTTTTCTAAGAGTGTAGAAGACAGAGGGGAGGGGGGGGGGGGGGGGACAGAGACAGAGAGATGGGCCATACTCCCTCCTCCCCTCCTCGTTCCTACATCAACTAAGCAGGAGGGGGGAGATAGAGCAAACATACAGTAGTAGAGACAAGCATCCCATGATGGACACTCTCGTATAACATGTCTGTGACAAAGTTTTGAGTGGCATAATGCTCGTCGTCACATACAACTTTCGATCATGAGTCATGACAACTATCCAATGCTGCTATTATGCATGGAAAAATTAAGGCATTCAAAGTTTAAATATTCCCTATCACGTCGATAACCTCTCTGGCACATTCTTTATTTTGTCTCTCTTATGATGGTTACTATATATTATGAGGTGTTATACCCACTTTAGGAGTGTAATCCTGTTTTCTTAGGTTATTAGAGCCTCTCTAAGTCGGGTGATGTGCAACCTGTAACAAACGCTAATACAACATCACCCCTTTGTCTCCTCCAACTTATGCCTGTCTCCACCAGATCAGACCTTCGGGGCAAATTACATTGCAAGTGAAGAGATTCCAATTAACACCAACACCTCTATTGGGTCGTACATTTCTTATTGTCATAAAATTAACACCAACACTTTATTTGCGAGTGACAAAATTAAAAGACTTGGTGACAAAATGTGGTTGCTCTAGTATTTGGCGTTGGCATCCACGGCACATATGTGCACAGAGGATACCAAAAGGACTGAGTATTAATAGAACTGTGTGTGTGTGTTGTGGTGTGGTGTGTGAACCGCACTGTGTGCGTGCACGCTGCATGCGCGTGTGTTTGTGTACGTACTGTGTATAGCCCTATTCATTAGTTCAGTACTTTGATACTGTCTTTTCCATTAACTCAGAGAACAATAGGGGGATAACCATGAGTATGAATTGCATGGGAAGTAGCAGCTCTCACTGTCATGCAAAGTGTTTTAATTCCCACCAATAATCATTTGCAAATTACTATCCGGCAAATTGAAATCTCCGTCAGTCAAGGGCAGACTGCTGGCAGGCTGTAAATATGTTGTTTGTGAAAGGGAACAGTGCTGACAGTTTACCTCGATGGCTGCTTTTCAGTGTTTTTAATTGTTCTAAATATAGACTCATGTAGCACACAGCTGATGTCTCTCATACGAATAGACGCTTTCCTCCCTGGCTAATGTTGTACTCTACTACACTCTAGTATGGAAGTACTGGAGGAAAGGGCCCTTGCAACATCTTTGTTATACAGTGTGTGTGTGTGTGTTTGTGTGTGTGTGCATGTGGGTTTACGTGTGTGTGTGTGTGTGTGTGTGCCTCATCACAATCTCCACCTTCATCTCCTCTCATTTTCGAGAAAAATATCTGACTCACAAGGCCATATTGGTAAATGAATCAACCCTCACTGCACCCCCCCCCCCCCCCCCCCTCTCCCTCTCCCTCCCTTCCACCCCCCTTTCCTCTCCCTCCCTCCCGCCCTCCCTCCCAGCTAGCCTGCAGTGGTGTTGACGTTGGCACCGGAACACATTAACACATCAAACTTTAACTGTATTAATGCGTGTGGCCTTGGCACCCTGCCACACGCTCCACATCTCCCAGACAGCCCAGCCTACCTACCAGGTGCTCCATTATATAGCTAAGAGAGACTGTGGGCTGTGTGTGGAAGATGGAGGATAGAGGTCTGTCCCAGAACAACAACAACATCAACGCTCCACTGAGAGCCACTAAGGACAACCTCTGGAGTGCTTATCTTCTATCAAATTCAAGTAGGCAATTCTTTTCAGTTTTAAACCAACAAGAAGTCGCAGACAGATGGAAAGGCATCATGAGACAATTTAGAAATCTCAACAGAGAGAGACAGAGACAGAGAGAGAGGGATGCTGCCTGCTGTACATAGGCTATGATGAGAAGGACAGGATCAACTAATTAATTAATTAATTAATTAATTACCGCATGCCAACCAATTAATCTCCTCTACTCCATAATACTTACTTTTTTATGATATCTACAGCCCCACCCTTGGTTGTGATCCCATCATGTATTTTGATTGTTTTATCAATATTTTATAAGAAATAAGAGTTCTGTGTATGTTTTGTTGTCAAATGTACAGGCCTCGGGCAAAGTAATATCAGGTTAGCTATGGCCCCTTGGCTGCAAATGAAGTATCACTGATCTAGACGAGGATGTCCACCCCACTCCTCCAAATGCAATAGCCCGAATCATCTCTATCTAAATAAATGGACTTGAGTTAGTTACATCAGAGCAGTGACATGTGGTGATGTTGATGGTTGGGTAAGCACTGGCTATTATCAAAGCTATATTTACTCACAAATAAACCTTGATGAATCCCAAGTTCACCATACAACAGATAGCTCCAATCAGAGACACATAGAGACACATAGGCTAACAATCAGAGACACATAGGCTATTAACCGAAATTGACAAACAATTTTCACCAAATGTAAATACCAATGTAGCCAAGGTACACAAGCGATAGCCTTCGATGGCAGCATATTTCATATAATCTGACAAAATGACACACTACTCAACTCAGCTCAGCCATAGACTGATGTAGCATCCACAGTTACAACTGATAGATGGCACTAAAATACCAATATATGGACACATTTCATCTACTGTAAATAATTCGCAACGCAAACACCATAGTTTTCACAATGGATTTACAATTATTCCAATGCACCGCGTGCACCGCGCACAAACACACACACACATAATAATATTCTCATGTTAATTCAACAGTAGCCTAACCAGCAAATTGCAAAGGAAAATACATTTAGGCCTACATTGTAAATTGGGTCCATTCGTCTGTCCTTCAGAGCATTCAGCTGGTCGGAGAGCAGAATCCTCCTGTGCATGTGTGCCCCCATGCACCACGCATATAGAATTGTGTTAGTCGCATCCATCTTGTAAAAGCCAAGGCTTGGGAATGCATTGAGTGGCGGGAGAATCCCCATTCCCATTATGTCCACATAGCAAAAGTAAATGTCCAAGATGTGCAAAAATCCAGGTAAAAAGTATGAATTGGTAATGACGTTTCAGACAAGTGGACAGTCCAGTACTCACTGTTCACCTGCACAACAGATAGCAGTGAGGGAGATGGTGGTTGCCTGTCCGTCACGTCTTGTAGAGATCATGTATGCTGCCTCTGTCTGGTCTTAACTTTCATTATAGTTGACATTCCACTCTTCAAACCCTCCAAACGGTGCATTATTACATTATTCCTACTTGGTCCATTTGTCAGGTTATTTTTGCTCGCTCGCTAGCTTTGTTCAGTTCAAAGTTTGCGAGCGCCAAATTACACTGAGTGTTTAAAACATTAAGAACACCTTCCTAATATTGAGTTAAACATCCTCCTTTAACCTGTCTCCTCCCCATCATCTACACTGATTGAAATGGATTTAAGAAGTGACATCAATAAGGGATCATAGCTTTCACCTGGATTCACCTGATCAGTCTATGTCATGGAAAGAGCAGGTGTCCTTAATGTTTTGTACACTCAGTTTATGTAGACATGCCCAAATATGCAGAGCTTACTCCAGGCAATACCCACAAAACATGTTTAAGCAATACGCATGCACAAAATATGAAATCGGCTCAATGCAACGAATGAAGTTACTTCAAGCTACAGTAGGCAAAGCAGCGAAGCCTATGCTGACCCTGTCTATTGTGACTGGAGTCAGGAACGGCCGCACACTTCAATGATTTGAATGGATTTGAATAGGAGGAATGGAAGGCATGAATAGCCTGGCGCCTTTCCTGAGGTTTTGATGCAGTTTTAGCAATTGTTTAGATTTTGAGCATAAAAACAACCAGAATCATTGAGAAAAAACATTAGACAACAAAAAATGACACTTTTTTTATATAATTGTATTTATCTGTTTTTTCATGACAGCTTTTTTTAAATTAGATTATCACAGGGTAAGCACTACCTACCCTGCCTACTCTGACTTCACGTCACTGCTTCAGAGAGAATAGCGCATGTGGGGATATATGGGTCTTTCAATAGGGCTGACAAAGGATATCACTTTGAATCAGAGTTCAGATTGAATTACAGGGGATCTGGTTTATGTGGGCCTTTAAGCAGTCTCTTGGAACACACTGGAACGTGTACGATGGTTTTAGAATCAATCAGCTAATCGGTAACACTTTCCAATATGGTTACATTAATTAGCATGAACTAATCTTGTACTGTCCTTGTACTGGTAGCACAATATTTAATGGTGGCATATCTTTGCTTATGGAACACATCTTATCGTAGAGGGCAGTGGATTGAATTCATGTCCCATTTGTTTTACTTCTACATGCACTTAAGCCATTGAGTACCACAGTGGCCAAAAGCAGCTGTCGTCAAACCCCTGTTTTAATTCCGAACAACAAGAGACTAGCATGTGTTTTCATGCCATACTAGAGTGCGACTATTTCAAGAGGAAAAGGCTGTTGTCAGTCTCGTTGAACTCCTTGTGAACCAACTCTTCAGGTGAGCTATTTGACTTTGCCAGCTGCCAGCAGTGAGCTAGTTCCCTAGCGGGCTCTCTGGATAAATATTCCTCCTTGCCGTTTTATGTTACCTTCTGGGAAAGCGGTCCTCTCACTGCTCACTCTGTCTTTGTAGTTAACCATTCGGGGGCTCCAGACAGGGGAGAATGACTGCCCCCTCTCATTGAAGCCATGAAGTTCAAGGCCGACCGCGTTACTGCAAGATCCCCCATTATAGTGAATGGGGAAATGGCTTTGTGGTCAATCTTCTGGTAAATAAAAACATTTTACAAAGACAATCATGGTGCCAATAATTGCTTTTATGACACCAGATGTACAGTATGTCCTTGAACCGATCATTTTTAAATCGCACACAGAATACATTTTAAGGAAAATGTAGTAGCTAATGGCAGGCTGCAGTACCCCGGTCGGCCTTCAACTTGAGATACTCAATGAGAGGGGGCAGCACGGAACTAGCCTGCAAAGTCACTTCATGGAGTAGCTCAAGCTGCGCATGTGATGTCTACATAATTCTACCACATGAGATGCCATCTTAACTGACTTCCTTGGCTTCTAATGCGCTATTGAGTCTTCATATAGGAATTAATGGTGTTGTGATCGATACTTTGTCCATTCATATATGAAGAGTTGAATTCCAAAACGCTATTTATCCATTTTCAGAAATGTTGGTAAATTAGCTTTTATTGTTTAAATAAATTATTAAAGAGATTGGAGTGTTTTTTCACAATATAATCATAGCATGGGGTTGTTTAATGACAGACATATATTTGTTTAAAATCTATCCTGATGGTTTCATTTCAGATTTACAGAAAAATCATGTTTGTTTGCAAAATACTACATATCCGTCTCACTCTCAGAGAAATAAGTAGTACTGCTAGGTTTTACACAGTTAAATGTAACAAATAACTAAATTTTTGATAAAGAACTGTACAAATGATACATTTGTGAGATTAATAAAATGAAATCAATGCAGTAATCTTATCCAGAGTCTTACAGTAAGTGCATTCATCTTAAGATAGCTAGGTGAGACAACCACATATCACTGTCAAATATACAGGATATAAACATTCCATTCCATCTAAACAATGGATATATAGCGTTTTGCAAAAAAAACACATTTTCATACACATCTGAAATCTATGAATTAAAAATCTGAGAACAGTAATATTTTACACACACGACGGTACCCATAAGCAATCATTTCTGATGAAAAAAAACAAATGTGAAACATTGATGGATATAGTGTTTTGGGAATAAACTCTTCATATACAGTCATTGGCTCCAGATGTGGTAGACAATGGACATTATATATCAGTAGCCAGCCTTAAGCCCCTTGCTCCTCCCTCTTCCTCCTCCTCCTTCCTCCCTCTTCCTCTTGGACCAGCTGTTTGTTCTTGTCACGTCTCCTCCCGTTGCTCCCCTCCGGCGCTCTGATTCGTCAGTCTACTGAGCCACCGGTCTGAGCGCACCACCTCGGCAACACCGGAATGGAAACCCAACGCACCCTAATCACCTCCAGCGCACCTGCACCTCATCTCATCACCACTCCTATTTAACCCTGGACTGTTCTGGATGATGTTGTGTGTGATTGTTAAGCTTCGTGTCATTTACTCTATCTTTGTTATTTCTCTTGCTCATTGTTTAAGTAAACCTTGACCTTGTTAATTCCTGCGTCTGCGTCCTGCCTCTTCGTATACTCAGTACTCGTCACAGTTCTCCTCTTTGTATTCTGCATTGGCTTTGCCAATCAGCTTCTGTTTGAATTTACGCTGCTGTTTTCTCTCTTTTCAAAATGGATACCTGTGATTTGACAGGAATGGGATTTGATTGAGTTAATGAGCAGAGAGGATAATCTTATTATTAGGACTCCAGTGGCTTCTGTAAGTTAACTTTTCTTTAGTCCTTCATGAAATGCACTCCGAAATCCTCTCCTTCCCCGGCATCTGTCTGTTGCCATGGCGCCTCTTAGTGTTGCGGGTCCCAAAAGTAGCATTTCCTCGATCTTGGCCACCAGTGACTATGCACAGTAAGCCTGCCTTCGATATTAACTCAGCGTCTGGAGTAATCACTTGACACAGTCTGGGTTTAGCACCAGCACTAGCTCCAACACTTAGCATAACCACCAAGGAATGTGTGTGGACCCACTTCATTCAAAGTGCCTCCATCATAGTAGCGCCCTTCCTTGAGTTTAAGATCCCAAACTGTTACTTAGGTTCCTCCCACATAGACCTTTCTGAAATGGGATACTTTACTACCTATCATTCTTTCTAGGATTCCTAGTGCAGTGTGTGTTTGTTTGTTTGTGTGTGTGACAATACTGGGTTGATGTTGATGGGGGGTATTAATACAATTTCTGCTGCATTTGCCAGAAGCCTAGTTTTGGCGATGCTCACCTAATACCTGTTAATCCCATCCCCTCTCTGCCAGCCAGTGCCTGCTCCTCTCTGTTCCTATGAAACCCCATACCTGGCCCATGCCCCTGCTTCGTTACCCCCTCCTCAATAATTCACCGCTGCTCCATGTCTTTGGGAAAATGTTTTATTTATGCACTCAAGGAATGTCCCCCTCCCCCCTCTTCACACTGTGCACACACACATATGGGCACACACACGGGCACACATGCGCACACACACACAAGCTGAAGATTGACTTCAAAATTGGACGTCGGGAAATGCCTTCAAAACCAGCCACTAGGGGCAACAGTGAGCACTATTACCATCAAGTAGGCTTGGGTTTTGCTAGGGCGTTGTGGACGGGGGTGGCGGTTGGGCATAATCCCATGACTCCGGTGGGCGGAACTCCAGATCTGAACATCTTGTGTTCAACCCCCGTGGTAGACACTCAGTGGTAATCCCATGACTCCGTATCTGAAGGTCACATGTTCAATCCCAGTGGTAGACACACATAACATTTTTTTATTTTTTTAACCCTATCCCATACTTAACCCTATCCCTTAACCCTTAATTTAACCATTCGATTCGGAATGAATGCCTAATCTTAATGATTTAACACTATTCAAAACCTTAACCCCTACAGTGAGGGAAAAAAGTATTTGATCCCCTGCTGATTTTGTACGTTTGCCCACTGACAAAGAAATGATCATGAGTGAAATAAGTATTTGACCCCTCTGCAAAACATGACTTAGTACTTGGTGGCAAAACCCTTGTTGGCAATCACAGTGGTCAGACGTTTCTTGTAGTTGGCCACCAGGTTTGCACACATCTCAGGAGAGATTTTGTCCGACTCCTCTTTGCAGATCTTCTCCAAGTCATTAAGGTTTCGAGGCTGACGTTTGGCAACTCAAACCTTCAGCTCCCTCCACAAATGTTCTATGGGATTAAGGTCTGGAGACTGGCTAGGCCACTCCAGGATCTTAATGTGCTTCTTCTTGAGCAACTCCTTTGTTGCCTTGGCCGTGTGTTTTGGGTAATTGCCATGCTGGAATATCCATCCACGACCCATTTTCAATGCCCTGGCTGAGGGAAGGAGGTTCTCACCCAAGATTTAACGGTACATGGCGCCGTCCATCGTCCCTTTGATGCGGTGAAGTTGTCCTTTCCCCTTAGCAGAAAAACACCCCCAAAGCATAATGTTTCCACCTCCATGTTTGACGGTGGAGATGGTGTTTTTGGGGTCATAGGCAGCATTCCTCCTCCTCCAAACACGGTGAGTTGAGTTGATGCCAAAGAGCTTGATTTTGGTCTCATCTGACCACAACACTTTCACCCAGTTCTCCTCTGAATCATTCAGATGGTCATTGGCAAACTTCAGACGGGCCTGTATATGTGCTTTCTTGAGCAGGGGGACCTTGCGGGCACTGCAGGATTTCAGTCCTTCGCGGCGTAGTGTGTTACCAATTGTTTTCTTGGTGACTATGGTCCCAGCTGCCTTGAGATCATTGACAAGATCCTCCCGTGTAGTTCTGGGCTCATTCCTCACCGTTCCCATGATCATTGCAACTCCACGAGGTGAGATCTTGCATGGAGCCCCAGGCCGAGGGAGATTGACAGTTCTTTTATGTTTCTTCCATTTGCGAATAATCACACCAACTGTTGTCACCTTCTCACCAAGCTGCTGGCGATGGTCTTGTAGTCCATTTCCAGCCTTGTGTAGGTCTACAATCTTGTCCCTGACATCCTTGGAGAGCTCTTTGGTCTTGGCCATGGTGGAGAGTTTGGAATCTAATTGATTGATTGCTTCTGTGGACAGGTGTCTTTTATATAGATAACAAGCTGAGATTAGGAGCACTCCCTTTAAGAGTGTGCTCCTAATCTCAGCTCGTTACCTGTATAAAAGACACCTGTGAACCAGAAATCTTTCTGATTGAGAGGGGTCAAATACTTATTTCCCTCATTAAAATGCAAATCAATTCATAACATTTTTGACATGCGTTTTCCTGGATTTTGTTGTTGTTATTCTGTCTCTCACTGTTCAAATAAACCTACCATAAAAATTATAGACTGATCATTTCTTTGTCAGTGGGCAAACGTACAAAATCAGCAGGGGATCAAATACTTTTTTCCCTCACTGTATCTTCAAAAGTTTACGTTTGGAGAAAGGGAAGGATTCTGAGCAGGAGTCAACCCAGGGTGTCAAAGGCACTTAGAAATTTGACGTTTGGAGAAACATGGATAAACCTTAAAAAAAAAAAATGGTAAAACAGTGAGCTCTTGTTGCACAGACACACACACTTCACTCTTATCTGGTTGCTAAGCACCTCAGTGCTGGAAGCTGTAGGCCTATCTATCTCTGATTGCGATTTGCTGTTTGGCCTGCTTGTCTTCGCCGTTGCCACACTCATCTGAGGTAATGCCCCTCTGAGGTATGTCCAGGAAGTGTCTCTGGTTGCGGTCCTTTGATCGGGGGGACTGGTGAGGTTACGACACGTTCCAATGGCGCTGCAATTAAAACCAGCCCTGCGGCCATCTTTCAGCCCAACGCACACAGGCAAATATTAGGTCACGGTTGGGATCAGCTTGGGCTCCTGCAGTGGAACTAATTAGTGTTCCCACAGGACTGCTCTGTCATCAGATTATAATCACCCAAATTAATAGGGATGGACCCCAGGACGAGGGGATACAACACAGCTCTTTGGATTACAATATATGGTGTTCCATATCTCTCCCATCACACTTGACTCTAAGACCCACTCTGTTTGATCATCTGGTGGGTTGCTGGCATGAGTATACTCTGCCATGTGCTGCCATTGTGCCCTTGAGCAAGGTTCTTAACCCTTAAATCTACTCCAGGGGTGCTGCATCCCGGCTGACCCTGTCTCAGGGGGTTGTGTTGAAAGCAAAATAAATGTCTGTGTCTGAAAAGAAAATGTACAATAAATGCTTTTCCTCCATAGTGCTGATCTATTTAAATAGCAATGACGAAGAGGTTGTTACATAATATTAAAAATGAAGACTCAATTTCTCCCAACCAAGTGCTGGCGAGATAGTGCACTGTATCTCACGCTGTTGAGTAACATACACAAAAGGCATGCTCCTCAGAAAACAACAAGTGTCTGGAGACATCTATTAGCCATACTGTTGCTAAGCTAAGGAGCAATCATTACCAGTCAATGACATAGATCTGATGAATCATTAGGGTCATCTACCATGAGCAATCTAATGTGGCTTAATGAGATGTGACACGATCTTACAGTCCCACCTAACCCTTAATAGACATCTGTCTCCATTAAGTAAACAAACCAATGTGATGACATGCAGCTAAATTCCACCATTAGCGTTCAAATAAAGTACACACCGATGTGACTTACAGTCCAATCAGCAATGCTTATGTTTATTACATTTACATTGACATTTTAGTCATTTAGCAGACGCTCTTATCCAGAGCGACTTACAGTTAGTGAGTGCATACATTTTCATACTGGCCCCCTGTGGGAAACGAACCCACAACCCTGGCGTTGCAAGTGCCATGCTCTACCAACTGAGCTATACATCTTCAACGTAAATTATCTATTATCCATTAATCGTTCTTATTCAATGAATTGAATATTCAATCATTCCATCGCTACCTATTAGCATGGGCGGCTGTTATCAAAGTACAAAGGAACCTAACTCAAGTAAAAAGTATTTTGAGGCACCCCTGCGCCACACAAACGCTATCGGCAATCTTATTTATGAGCAAAGACCTCCGGGGAGAAACACAATAATTTCGTACTTATCATTTCTCCCTTGGAACAGTACGGGGTACACACACACACACACATACACACACACAAACACACACACACACACTGTCTTATCCTTATCTTTAATTAGATGAAATGACTCTGCCAGCAATTGAAGACGGAACGCTCTTCCCAAAAGAACAATAGTCATTCAAATTGTACATTAAGAGGATCAGACCGAAGATTGTGTTAAACGGCAAGGGTTTTAATACACAGAGGGTTCGGTTCAAATGTCGTTGTCTTTTTCTCTCCCTACCTAAGCTCAAAGTAATGTAGCATTTTAGACCGATACAGGTGAAAAGATGTGTCATTATCAGGAGCCCCACAGGTGGGATTGTAACAGCAGTTCAATATTATCAAGAGAGATTCGAAGAGAAGGAACATACAAATAGTCACTGTAAACAGACTTCAACACTGAACATCAAGTCCAGTTATTCAGACGTACAGTATAGGCCTAATCGATAGATATAGACCGATTATGTGTACTGACCGAACATATAGGATTTCCGAATGCCGTCATTATTCCTAATGTTCTTTTCAGAGTGCCTACAATGTTCTTCTTGTAATGTTCTTTTGAGAGTACCTAGAATGATTAATAGGCCAATTTTCTGTGTCCCAAATGGCACCCTATTCCCTATATAGGGCACATATTTTGACCAGGACCCATATAGGGTTGGTTCCGATAGAAAATATTGCACTATGTAGGGAATAGGTTGCCATTTGAGGCGCAGACATTGTTAGACACATTACCTCATTATGTCGCCGCAAACAACCTTGCACCATCTCCAACAACAACACAAGGCATACTACTACTGCGTTTGAAAGGACAAATCGAGAGGTGGGACAACTAGAGAAGCAGACTGAATGCCAGTGGCATGTTTCCAGCTGTGAATCTTGTGGATGTATTAATGGAAGGGAACGTGCTTCACTGATGCACAGTCTCCTGACATGCACCCTGCACAAGTAGACAGCCGTTGGCTGACAGAGGAGCTGAGCGTCCAATAAGTAGGCTGAGAGGAGCCAACGGCCCCTCAGCACGCCGCCCATCACGTCTAGCACTCAAACATAGAGGGGCACACATAGGGGAACACACAGGGGCCAAACTGGGCAAATTAGGGCCAATGACAGAGCTTATCCATATGAATAGTTTCTGCAAAACAGACGTCCGTGTCATTCCATATAGTTTGTACGTATGAAATGGGTGTTTTTAGACCTTTTATTTTGACGATCTAGCATCTATAAAATAAGTTGTCATGTTGGCATGAGGTAGACATTTGAGTCATTGGTTTGCTAAAAAATTTAATCTATTTTAGTCTAGAATTCACCAATAGCTGTGTGTATTGGTGAAAATAACTTGCTGAAGTTCGGTCTGTCGAGCTGCAGCACTGTCTTAATGTAACAAAGATACATTTTACATGAGTAGGACATCACAATAAATGTCTTCACAATGAGACTTGATGTACTACTACATTCACAGCCTTAGGTTTTGGTTGTTCTGAGTTTTCATCTAACATTGGTTCAACAGGCTATTACATATTAAATGTCCTCATCAGAATGCTATTATCAAATTACACGACACTCAACATGCATGAGCATATATTTCCTCTTGACATTAATGTACTCACACAACCCCACGTTAGTACACTCACGTCAAGTGTGCCACCCTAACAGCTTATTCTATATTGATCAGGGGGTATGGAAAAGGCCTCTCATTCCTGTGTGAAATGCCAGTTAGCGAAGGCATCAAAACAAACCAAAGCCTTCATGTGAACCAATTGCTCAGTTTTCTAAATGGAATCATCATAGGAAGTGATCTTAAGTAAGATTGAGGGGTAGTAGACAGACACAAGGGTTGCATGCCGAATGGCACCCTATTCCCTATAGAGTGCACTAGTTTTGACCAGAGCTCATACAGCTCTTCTCAAAAGTGTTGCAGTATGTTGGGAATAGGGTGCCATTTGCGACACAGCCCTGAAGCCCGACATCACCGCATCGTTACAAAACTACGCACCACTCCACTCCCCTGCCTGGAACAGGCAGTGTAGTATGCAGTACATTTGTGACTTACATAATGCCATCCAGATGACTCTTTCATGTCCGCCTGCCGTATATGAGCTTGATCTGATCATACACAAATGGAGGGGCTGGTTTAATCCACATGCGGTTTGGAGAGAGATAGCTCCATGAATATTCTACCACGTTGGGTAGGAACATGCAATCCTTCTCCGCGGACAAATGAATGCAGTGGCGGTGAGGCGGCTACAGCTGTGGATGGTGTGTGTGTGTGCTTGTGCGTTTGAGTCTGACTCTTTGTGTGTGTTTATCCCTTCTCAATTTGCCTCCTGTTTAAAGCTTGGCTGGCAGTGGCGCAGTGCAGGGGTGTAGTGTATATAAGGGGGACACGCTTGGCGGAACAGAAGGGATGTCACAAGCCCAATGCATCCCCGTTCATCATCGGCAGCCCGACGCTGCTCTCAGAGGAGCCCTGGACAGCAGCCATCTTGAACCATAGTCACTGGACACGGGCCAGGTTTACGATGATGTCATCAGGGAGAGGGAGAGAGGAGAAAGGGAGGGGATAGCAAGAGAGGGAGAGGAGAGAGAAAGTTATGGAAGGGAAGCTAGAGAGAAAGAGTGAGAGTGAAAGTGAGCGAGGGGAATGCTAGAGAGGGAAAGCAAGAGAAAGTGAGAGAGGAGAGAGCAAGAGAGTGAGTGGGAAATAAAGAGAGACACTTCCATTGGTGTTTTCAGCCCTCCCAGCACAAACATGTTGACAATTCAACCAATAGATGTCCCTGACCAACAAACATGCAGCATGACCCCTTGACCAGCTGTTTGGGTTCTCCGAGGTACAGACGTACACCACCAGGAGTCAGTTATGTAATTTCTGACTCTGAAGTAAAAGTTATGGCTCTACACATAGATATACACTGAGTGTACAAAACATTAAGGACACCATTACATAGACTGACCAGGTGAATCCAGGTGAAAGCTGCGATCCCTTATTGATGTCACTTGTTAAATCCACTTCAATCAGTGTAGATGAAGGGGAGGAGACAGGTTAACCCTTAGCCTACAATTTCCACACCCCGTGAAATCTAATTAATATAATACAAAAATCCCCATCATAATCCGTCTGTTTAAGCTAGAGATAAAATCGGTCTTTTCACAAAAACGTCTGTAACGGTTTGGCCATTCTCCGTTTTGCTCTAGGACGCCCACAGGCTTCAGAAGTCCCTGGTACCAGAAAAAATGTAATAATGGAAGTATATATGGAGATAGTTTAGTAACTAAAATAAGGGGATACAAAAAATAAGGGGTCTTAATATTCAAAATCAAATAGCTAGATGATCCTTGGTATGACCATCTTAAAACAATTCCATACTGTATGTTAGCTTAGAATTATTTTAAAATAAACGGTTCAAGGACATACATCTAGTGTAATAGATTGTCTTCAAATTAATTTTTTCTTTTCACGAAGATTGACCACAAAGATTACCATTGTCCCATTCATTATAATGGAGGATCCTGTTTTCTGCAAACAATTCCGGTAGTACCACGGTCGGCCTTGAACTTTGTGGCTTCAATGAGAGGGGGCAGTCGTCCTCCCCTGGTTGACTCTCACCAGAGACCAACTAAAACTCGGCCCATCCAGCGATCCTGGGAATTGTTTTGTTTTTCCCTCTCATCCAAGGCCTCATTTGCATATGGCAGCAAGAAGAAGAAGAAGAAGAAGAAGAAGAAGTAAGACAGGGCCTGGCTGGGGCAGCATTAAGTCGAGCGGCTAGATAACTAAAGAATGAATCAGGGGGCGAGTGAGCGAGCGGGTGCATCAGCGTCTCTTCCATTCCCCTCGCCATGCAGCGCACTTCTCTCCGCCAGCAAACTCATTTGGAATTAACATATTTACACCACGGGGGACATCGTCGCTTTACATCTCCTCTACTTGGATGCTAAGCAGGCAGCCACCTCTGCGGCTTGCTCGCCCGCTGCCACCGACCATAATCCCTCTCTCTCTCTCTCTCTCTAACACTGAGTTGTGCCTAGAGGGCAGATTTGGGAAGCTTGCTAATGACACACACACACACACACACAATCACACACACGTTACAACCAAATCATATACACACCACATGACCACACACTCATTGCAAACAAACTCTGCATGAACACGCCTCCACACTCCACACTCCTGATATGTACACAAGGATTCCTCCCCCCCCACTGTACATCCTAATTACATTGACAAAAGCAGCTCGAGGCAGGCTGTTTGAAGCATGCCATTGGCTGTATGTGGATCTACACAGGAAGATTTGGCAAGCTCCTAAACCCAAAGTAGACTCAATATTAGGGTTACAGGCATTCTTACCCAGTATGGTGCATTTGCTCACTGTCTACCTGAACGCATCAGTAGTCTTCGAGTCCACCTATGACACAACATGGATTATTCGGGTGTGACACATCTCTTTTCAACTCCCTGATATTATTACAGCTGGGTTATCTTCTAAACAGGTTTCCTCACCAATCAGTATTAACAAAACACAAAAAGTATTGGTAATGACAAAACACAAAAGTATTGGTAATGACAGAATACAAAAGTATTGGTAATGACAAAACATTTCTTTCCAACTCCACTGTTGCTACAGTGCTGTGCGTTATCCATTCCTTCAATTCAGTGTGAACTTTGACCAATCACAGGTTAGTCTGTAGAAATAATCCATGCTGAGAAGCACAGTAATCAAAGCACTCAAATTAGCCTACATCCACCTAAGCATCACAAATTGTAACTCCATATTTATAAACAATTATTAAGACTACTGTATGTAGTAAGTTACTTTCCAGTGACCCTGCAACAATGCTTTGGCAACATCATGTTAAGTGCCTAAAACCGAAAGCAATTTTATATAATTCTATTTTCTGGAGGGCAACAAACATTTAGAGTAACAACGTTTCGTGATCAACGCTTCGTCCCGTAGCCCAGCTGGCCAAATGTTTGTGTTTCATGTGCTGAGAGGAAGCACATCTGGATGTGATAGTGACACATCAATGTTAGAGCTATCTCACTCCCTCGGGATCATTGTCACCAACGTGTGACTGTCAAGAGGAGAGCGTTCCAACTAAAGAGAAGTCGTTGAGATGTTTTATGCCACAGCTGTCTGAATAGGCTGACAAATTAGATTTAGTTCTCTCTCTCTCTTTTCTCTCGCTCTTCCCTTTTTTTCTCTCTCACCTTGTTCTTATTTTGTGACCTTTGTTCACAGCTAACCAAAGGAAAAGGTGGAAAGAGAGAGAGAGAGAAATAATTAATGCAAATGTAATATATTAATAAATTAATAAGTCTATATTAGAATTTTGGTCTGACTGATTAGATCCTGCTGTTAATGTTTTTGGTCCAAAGGGTAAGCGGTGCAAATGGTCTGAACCTATGGGGATCCTTTGACCCTGTGACCCTGCTCTTAAAGGTCAACGTGCCTAGAGAACCTCTCAAAATACAGTTGGGATAAGAAGGGTCATTAATGGGGGCGGCAGGTAGCTTAGTGGTTAAGAGCGTTGTGCCAGTAACCGAAAGGTCGCTGGTTCTAATCCCTGAGCCGACTAGGTGAAAAATCTGTCGATGTGCCCTTGAGCAAGGCACTTAACCCTAATTGCTCCTGTAAGTCGCTCTGGATAAGAGCGTCTGCTAAATGACCTAAAAATTAAAAAAATTAAATTAAAATAATGGATACTGACCAGTCATACGGATAGGTCAGAGATCAATAGAAGGGTATGGCCAATGGGAGAAGGTCAATTCGCGCCCTCTTGTGCCACATCCTTTGGGAGCTCCACTTTTTGGATTAATTCTTTACAAAAGCTTACAGAAAGTCTTATCAAGCATTTTGGGGTGATTGAAGATCACAGATAATTCATAGAAAGCATTAGACATTAAAAGACCAGAGATGGAGTATGATAGTATTTTCATAGTTTTGATCCTACACTATAACTAAATATCTCCTTTACCTTTATCTCCATCTCTCTCCCTCTAGCACCAGGATGGATCCTCTGCACTACAGGATGAGTCATTAGAAGAACCTAGGACAGAGCATCAGACTATACAAGGTAATGGCCTCCCAATTTTCCCTGGATGGTTAATATCAATGCTGTAGTAGCTAATTACAGGGCTGATTATTGTTAGAATGACAAGCCTTGGCTCCTGTGTTAGAGGAAGAATTAATTATGAAAGTCACAGGTACACAGCTAAATTTTATCGGTAAACTGAACACTGTGGGTGTTCAATTTAACAACGTTGAAGTGTTTATATGAGAACCACCAGAAAATGTTGAATTTACACTTTTCAAAGTGTTGCCCTTTTAACACTGATACTTTCCAACACCAGTGGCATTAAAATGTTACACTCATTCAGTATTTAAGGTACACTGTTATGGTGTTCACTAATAACTTGCATTTAACACTTTCAAATTCGATTTTTATACTAAGTTAGTGTTAAATCTACACTGTTATGGTGTTTACTGATACCTTCACAGCAAATTCTCCAGTGTTAAATCAACACTGAGAGTGTTAAATTTAACACTAGAGTGTTAAATTTAACACTAGTCCAGTGTCTATACGCCTCCACACTTTTCAGTGTTAAATTAACACACTGCTTTGTGTAAAGCCTTATTTGCATATTTACCAGAGTGCCTTGCCTTTCGAGTGAATTGTGGAGTTACCACCATTGACTGTATTTGTTAGTGACAGAGACATAGTTGTTGCATTCAACCATTTTCAGTCCTCTGGCCTTCACCAAGTGAGATCTTAAGTGAATATGTTATCATTCAAATTGTATTATTTAACACAATACAACAGATAATTCATGAGGCCTTATTTTGAGGGCCTAGTTTTACCCTAATATAGTGGCCTGAAACTCATGGTTTGCAGGCAAAATCAAGCCTGCAAGTCACATTATGCTGGCTTGCAAAGTGATGTGTAATTTATATTGGAATCCAGCCAGTAAGGATATCCAACATTTTGAATTTTTTGCCTTGCCTTGTAGGTAACACTGGTCAATTTGACACCCTGATTGAACAACAGTATTTTTTCAAAAGCAACATCAGCTGGCATCGTTGATAGTAACACAAAGTAACACCACATCAACACCAAAACCGCTTACAGCAGGATATGAACACTGGCAAATTTGTTTGTAGGAGGACATGTATCCAGAAATACCTGCCAAAGAAAATAGAATGACCTCTCTATTCTTCTAGAGGAAGCTACTGTATTTTAATTGAATGATGATGATGATGATGATGATGATCTGTGAGGAAACTCTTTCTGTGGCATAGCATAGAATATAATTTATTCCCTTCATATATGACAAACATTACTCAACAATAACAGTCCAATATACACGTTTACTATACACACACATCAGCATACACATGATGCCACATTTAATATTCCGCATTATTCTGTATATATGCCAATTAAAAATCAATAATACAAGGACCTGTATCAGGAAACATATCAAAATGCACGCGTGCACCTCTCTCTCAGCACAGTGATCAAAGACATCCCACTATTGAGTGTAATAAGAGTACGGGGATGATTAAAAGAAGGCACTAATTTGCTTACTGCACCCCCTCGGTTAACCTAGGTACGTTCCAAATATGAAACACATCCTTAATTAGTCATTCCCAGGCTTTTGGGTTTTGTGGGTCAGTATCGGGTGGAATACACAGGGCAGGAAGTGTGGGAGATACATAACTGTATTTGACAGCAAACAGAGAGTAGACATTAGCAAACAGACTATGGTTAACTATGCATAGGTGTCACGCCCTGACTCAGAGGACGCTTGTATGTTGAGTCAGGGTGTGTATTTTCCTTGATGTGTTTGTCCATGTTGTACAGTCTAGTATGTATAGATCTATGTTGGCCAGTGTGGTTCCCAATCAGAGGCAGCTGTCGCTCGTTGTCTCTGATTGGGGACCATACTTAGGCAGCCTATTGGCACTAGTGGGTTGTGGGATCTTGTTCCGTGTTAGGTATGTTTGTTTTGTGTACATTGTGTTTATTCTGAAAAATAAACATGTACGCATATCACGCTGCGCCTTGGTCTGACCCGTCGATGAACGAACGTGACAGAAGATCCCACCAAACGAGGACCAAGCAGCGTGTCCAGGAGCAGACAGCCTGGACCTGGGAGGAGATCCTGGACGGTAAGGGATCCTGGACTTGGGAGGAGATTCAGGCCGGAATGGATCGCCGTCCTTGGGAGGAGACAGTGGAGGCGCGGTATAGAGAGGAGCAGCGGCAACGCGGAAGGCGCCGGCCGAGGAAGAAGCCCGAGAGACAGCCCCAATAAAATTTTAGGGGGGGGCTAAAAGGGTGGTTGGCGGAGCCTAGAGGTAGAGCAGAGCCAACTCCCCATACTCACGCGAGGAGGCGTGTGACTGGGCAGGCTCCGTGTTATGCAGAGCTACGTACTGTGTCGCCAGTGTGCCGGCACAGTCCTGTACGTCCTGTGCTAGCACCACGCACGTGCCGTGCGAAGATGGGCATCCAGCCAGGACGGGGTGTGCCGGCTCAACGCTCCTGGTCTCCAGTACGCCTCCTCGGTCCCGCATATCCTGCGGCGGTTCTACGAGCTGTATCGCCAGTACGCGTACACAGCCCAGTGCGTCCTGTGCCAGCGCCCCGCACGTGTAGTGCGAAAGTGGGTAGCCAGCCAGGACGGGTTGTGCCAGCTCTCCGCTCCAGACCTCCAGTCTGCCTTCGCAGTCCGGTCCGGCCCGTTCCTGCTCCTCGCACCAAGCCAGTGGTGCGCGTCGCCAGCCCGGCCCGGCCTGTTCCTGCCCCTCGCACCAGGCCAGTGGTGCGCGTCGCCAGCCCGGCCCGGCCTGTTCCTGTCCCTCGCACCAATCCAGTGGTGCGCGTCGCCAGCCCGGCCCGGCCTGTTCCTGCCCCTCGCACCAAGCCAGTGGTGCGTGTGTCCAGTCCGGCACGGCCCGTGCCTGTTCCACCGGTGCCTGGTCCGGCACCGGTCAGCTGCTCCACTCCGGAGCCAGAGCAGTCCGCTCCACCGGTGCCCAGTTCAGCTCCGGTCAGCTGCTCCACTCCGGAGCCAGAGCAATCCGCTTCACCGGGGTCCAGTCCAGCTCCGGTCAGCGGCTCCACTCCGGAGCCAGAGCAGTCCGCTCCACCGGTGCCTGATCCAGCTCCGGTCAGCTGCTCCAGTCCAGACCCAGACGTCAGCCCCTCTCCAGGTTCGGGGTCTCCCACACCAGGGTCCAGACAGGGCTTGGTACTTCGTGGGAGGAAGGAGAGGGGAAGCAGAGCGCCGAGGTCCAGACCAGACCAGGGGCGCAACAGGGAGGCGGAGAGTAAGTGGTCGTCACGCCCTGAGCCGGATCCGCCTCCGATGTTATGTTTATGTTGTGCGGTCGGAGTCCGCACCTTTGGGGGGGGTACTGTCACGCCCTGACTCAGAGGACGCTTGTATGTTGAGTCAGGGTGTGTATTTTCCTTGCTGTGTTTGTCCATGTTGTACAGTCTAGTATGTATAGATCTATGTTGGCCTGTGTGGTTCCCAATCAGAGGCAGCTGTCGCTCGTTGTCTCTGATTGGAGACCATACTTAGGCAGCCTATTGGCACTAGTGGGTTGTGGGATCTTGTTCCGTGTTAGGTATGTTTGTTTTGTGTACCTAGGACTTCACGTTTCGTTTGTTGTTTTGTCATTGTGTTTATTCTGAAAAATAAACATGTACGCATATCACGCTGCGCCTTGGTCTGACCCGTCGATGAACGAACGTGACAATAGGCTCTATCGAAAAACTTAGCTCTCTTAATAATGCTCAGTTATATCCTGAATATATTAATCAAGATGTGATATACATACTTAGTTTATTACAAAACCCTATACAAAATGTTACATTGTCATCCAAAATGTAATGCACTCCTGTCAAAGCTTAGCAGAATATGTCAAAACAATCAAAATAATACACAATTGTCAAATTAGTGGTTTGATTATTTCCAAGGGCCTTTAATTGGTTCTAATGTAAATTGTTATCATTGGCAGTTCTCCTTGTCTCTGAGCAGGCCATAATGCCACTGGTTTGTACTGCATTAACCAAAGAAGAAGCGAGGGAGACAGCAGCAGCGCAGCAGCTGTTTGGGCTGCATGGCCATATGTAGTCACAGAGATGTTTGCCTGTGTCTCTGTCTCTCTCTCTGTGTGTGTGTGTGTACGTGCGTGTGCGGCTGGCTCTCCCCTGCATCTGGCATCATGGGCTCGCGTCCAGGAGTACAGCTCCCTCCAAGATACTGTGTTATGTCTGCTCACATATTTTTTTTTCTCTCTCTCTCTCTCTCTCTCTCTCTCTCTCTCTCTGGGTGACTCTCTTTGCACACGATTTACTCTCTGACTCTTTCTCCTTTTCTCACTCACCCACTGTCGTCTTTCACCTCCCACTGTCTCGCTCTGTCCTCTCTCCCCTATAGTGTCTGAATAGGTGAGGTTGTGTGTGTCCGTATATGCGTGCATGCATGTGTGTGTGTGTGTGACATGCACGTGTGCATGCATGAGCATGCCGGTGTGTGGGTGAATGTTTTCCTGCAGTGTGTGTGTATTTTGCATGGGTAAGGGCCTCTGCCAGCTTGCCCTCAGACCGCACTCCACTGCTCCCCATCTGGGCTCAGCCTCCCTGATGGAGGTCTATGCCAAGGAAGGCCTTCTACACCAGGCCTGTAAGCACCCGTGACAAAGGACACTTTTGGACTTTGTTTAATGTAGCGGCCCTGTGTGTTCACTTTCTAATAGCACCCATATGGTCACACAAGGGCAGAATATGCCTCCCTACTTCGCTGACAAAGCTGGTTATATCAGAGAAAAGAGCAGACCTACCAAGGACAGTGAGAGAGAGGGAATACTATTATTATGTATGACTTAGCCACCTTAAAGCGAGAGTCCTTAATTGAAACAATAACAAAACAGAGGGATGGGCCTGGAGAAATGTAACCTCTCTCAAATTCATAGACAGAGCTATGAATGCAAGGACTGACCATCCATGATATCAAAATTATAGTTTTAACCATGTTTTGATGTTATAAAGTGGTTTGTTTACATTTACATTGTTTACAAACATTGGAGTAAAGCAAGCTTATATTTTGGGTTCTGATGGGGTACGACAGTTGAACTAAGCTCATGAGGCATTTATAAGCTATGTTCTTCAAGAATCCATGGGTATACAGTGCATTCGGAAAGCATTCAGACCCCTTCCCTTTTTCCACATTTTGTTACGTTACAGCATTATTATAAAATGGATTAAAGTATAATTTTTCCTTCATCAATCTACACACAATACCCCATAATGACAGAGCTAAAACATGTTTTTAGAAATGTTTGCAAATGTATTAAAATAAAAAACTGAAATACCTTATTTACAAAATAATTCAGACCCTTTGATATGAGACTTGAAATTGAGTTCAGGTGCATCCTGTTTCCATTGATCATCCTTGAGTTGTTTCTACAACTTGATTGGAGACCACCTGTGGTCAATTCAATTGATTGGACATGATTTGGAAAGGTCCCACAGTTGACTCTTCCTACAGCTGGCCGCCCGGCCAACCATCTCTGCAGCACTCCATCAATCAGGCCTTTATGGTAGAGTGGCCAGACGGAAGCCACTCCTCAGTAAAAGGCACATGACAGCCCGCTTGGAGTTTGCCAAAGGCACCTAAAGGACTTTCAGACCATGAGAAACAAGATTCCCTGGTCTGATGAAACCAAGATTGAACTCTTTGGCCTGAATGCCAAGCGTCACGTCTGGTGGAAACCTGGCACCATCCCTATGGTGAAGCTTGGTGGTAGCAGCATCATGCTGTGGGGATTTTTCAGCGGCAGTGACTGGGAGACTAGTCAGGATCGAGGGATGTAGGGGTTGGTGTGAGGTGTGACCCAGGTGTGGTACAGGATAGACAGTAGGCAGTAGGCAGAGATGGTGAAACAAGGATCTTTACTGGTGGTCCCGAAGCCAGGATACAAAACAACGGACTTAACACGATAAAATAAAGGTGGTGCAACTAAGTCTCCAAAAACAGGCTGACAGCCAAAATACGAAATAGTAACTATGACTGAAATAATAAAGAAACAGGGAGAACACTTCTCGAGTACCTGTACATACTTCTCAGATCAGAAACTGAACTGCTGAGCATAAACTAGCAGAGAAAACTGAGCAAAGGAACACAGGGTAGTGAGGGCATAAATACACAGGTGAACAGGTAGACACAGGTGACACCAATAGGATAATGATTAGTCCAGAATGCGAGTAAGTAGGTGCCTAAGGTTGTCGGAGGATGACACCTAGTGGGTCGCTCCGGAACTGCGACCCCCTCCTGTATCAGAGGGAAAGATGAACGGAGCAAAGTACAGAGAGATCCTTGATGAAAACCTGCTCCAGATCGCTCAGGACCTCAGACTGGGGCGAAGGTTCACCTTCCAATAGGACAACGACCCTAAGCACACAGCCAAGACAATGTAGGAGTGGCTTCGGGACAAATCTCTGAATGTCCTTGAGTGGCCCAGCCAGTGCCCAGACTTGAACCAGAACGAACATCTGTGAAGAGACCTGAAAATAGCTGTGCAACGACGCTCCCTATCCAACCTGACAGAGCTTGAGAGGATCTGAAGAGAAGAATGGGAGAAACTCCCCAAATATATGTGTGCCAAGCTTGTAAAGTCATACCCAAGAAGACTCAAGGCTGCAATCGCTGCCAAAGGTGCATCAACAAAGTACTAAGTAAAGGGTCTGAATACTTACAGGACCAGTCAAAAGTTTGGACACACCTACTCATTCCAGGGTTTTTCTTTATTTTTACTATTTTCTACATTGTAGAATAATAGTGAAGACATCAAAACTATGAAATAACACATATGGAATCATGTAGTAAGCAAAAAAGTGTTTGAGATTCTTCAAATAGCCACTGTTTGCCTTGATGACTGCTTTGCACACTCTTGGCATTCTCTCCACCAGCTTCACCTGGAATGCTTTTCCAACAGTCTTGAAGGAGTTCCCACATATGCTTAGCACTTGTTGGCTGCTTTTCCTTCACTCTGCTGTCCGACTCATCCCAAACCATCTCAATTGGGTTGAGGTCAGGGGATTGTGGAGGCCAGGTCATCTGATGCAGCACTCCATCACTCTCCTTCTTGGTAAAATAGCCCTTACACAGATTGGAGGTGTATTGGGTCATTGACCTGTTGAAAAACAAATGATAGTCCCACTAAGCCCAAACCAGATGGGATGGCGTATCGCTGCAGAATGCTGTGGTAGCCATACTGGTTAAGTGTGCCTTGAATTCTAAATAAATCACAGACAGTGTCACCAGCAAAGCACCCCCACACCATAACACCTCCTCCTCCATGCGGTGGGAACTACATTTACATTTACGTCATTTAGCAGACGCTCTTATCCAGAGCGACTTACAGTTAATGAGTGCATACATTTTTCATACTGCCCCCCCGTGGGAATCGAACCCACAATCCTGGCGTTGCAAGCACCATGCACTACCAACTGAGCTACAGGAGGCCCACACATGCAGAGATCATCCGTTCAACCACACCGCGTCTCACAAAGGCACGGCGGTTGGAACTAAAAATCTCCAATTTGGACTCCAGACCAAAGGACACATTTCCACCGGTCTAATGTCCATTGCTCGTGTTTCTTAGCCCAAGCAGGTCTATTCTTCTTATTGGTGTCCTTTAGTAGTGGTTTCTTTGCAGCAATTCGACCATGAAGGCCTGATTCACACAGTCCCCTCTGAACAGTTGATGTTGAGATGTGTCTGTTACTTGAACTCTGTGAAGCATTGATTTGGGCTGCAATTTCTGAGGCTGGTAACTCTAATGAACTTATCCTCTGCAGCAGAGGTAACTCTGGGTCTTCCATTCATGAGGTGGTCCTCATGAGAGCCAGTTTCATCATAGCACTTGATGGTTTTTGTGACTGCACTTGAAGAAACTTTCAAATTTCTTGAAATGTTCCATATTGACTGACATTCATGTCTTAAAGTAATGATGGACTGTCATTTCTCTTTGCTTATTTGAGCTGTTCTTGCCATAATATGGACTTGGTCTTTTACCAAATAGGTCTATATTCTGTATACCTCCCCTAACTTGTCACAACACAACTGATTGTCTCAAACGCATTAAGAAGGAAATAAATTCCACAAATTAACTTTTAAGAAGGCACACCTGTTAATTGAAATGCATTCCAGGTGACTACCTCATGAAGGTGGTTGAGAGAATGCCAAGAGTGTGCAAAACTGTCATCAAGGCAAAGGGTGGTTATTTGAAGAATCTCAAATAGAAAATATATTTTGATTTGTTTAACACTTTTTTTTGTTACTACATGATTCCAACAAAGCAGTCTGCCAGATCAGAGGCAGTAGGGAGGACCAGGGATGTTCTCTTGATAAGTGTGTGAATTGGACAATTTTCCTGTAAAAATGTAACGAGTACTTTTGGGTGTCAGGGAAAATGTATGGAGTAAAAAGTACATTATTTTCCTTAGGAATGTAGTGAAGTAAAAGTAAAAGTTGGTAAAAATAGAAATAGTAAAGTACAGATACCCCAAAAAACTACTTAAGTAGTACTTTAAAGTATTTTTACTGAAGTATTTTACACCACTGCAACCATCCCGCGACTCCTGCCATGTCTACAGACATCCCCCAAATAAACAAAAATGGACTCTCTGAGAATGAGTGCACAACTGTTAAATAGTCGCTTACACACTGAATATACCAAATATTAGGAACACCTTCCTAATATTGAGTTACATCCCCTCTACAAGGTGTCAAAAACGTTCCACATGGATGCTGGCCCATGTTCACTCCAATGCTTCCCACAGTTGTGTCAAGTTGGCTGGATGTCCTTTGGGTGGTGGACCATTCTTGATACACATGGGAAACTGTTGAGCATGAAAAACCCAGCAGCATTGCAGTTCTTGACACAATCCGGTGCGCCTGGGACCTACCACCATACCCCGTTCAAAGGCACTTAAATCTTTAGTCTTGCCCTCTGAATGGCACACATACACAGTCCATACCTCAATTGTCTCAGGGCTTAAAAATGCTTCTTTAACCAGTCTCTTCCCCTTCAACTACACTGATTGAAGTGAATTTAACAAGTGACATCAATAAGGGATCATAGCTTTCACTGGGTTTCACCTGGTCAGTCTATGTCATGGAAATGTTTTGTATACTCAGTTTAGATTATGTCAGTCAGGTGGTTATCTGATGGCAGAGACTTCTATTGCAGTAACGCTGAAGGGCTCTGGCTAGTTTTACTTAGCCAGCTAAAAGGATGAAGCAGACCCGGCACCAAGATAAAGTGAATAAGGGGGCAGTTGAAACCAGCTAGGGGGCACATTTTGGGGGAGTTCTTGCATTGGAATTATATTGAATTCTGCTTATATAATCACACTATACCACAATAAACATAAAGTTCAAATGCAGAGACTCTGAGATCATTGAGTGCTTTTGAAATCTGTATCTCTGCTGCGCTGTATCAGCACAATGGACAGCACCCTACAACTACAGTGCCTTTAGAAAGTATTCACACCCCCTTGACTTTTTCCACTTTTTGTTGTGTTACAGCCTGAATAAAAAATTGATTACATTTAGATTTTTGGTCACTGGCATACACTCAATACCCCATAATGTCAAAGTGGAATTATTTTTTCAAAATTATTACAAATTAATACAAAATTAAAAGCTGAAAAGTTTTGAGTCAATAAGTATTCAACCCCTTTGTTATGGCAAGCCTAAATAAGTAAATATTTGCTTAACAAGTCACATAATAAGTTGCATGGACTCACTTTGTGTGCAATAATTGATTTTTGAATGACTACCTCATCTCTGTACCCCACACATACAATTATCTGTAAGGTCCCGCAGTTGAGCGGTGAATTTCAAACACAGATTCAACCACAAAGACCAGGGAGGTGTTCCAATGCCTCGCAAAGAAGGGCACCTATTGGCAGACATTGAATATCCCTTTGAGTATGGTGAAGTTATTATGTACACTTTGGATGGTGTATCAATACACCCAGTCACTACAAAGAAACAGGCATCCTTCCTAACTCAGTTACTGGAGAGGAAAGAAACCGCTCAGGGATTTCACCAGGAGGCCAATGGTGACCTTAAAACAGTTACAGAGTTTAATGGCTGTGATAGGAGAAAGCTGAGGATGGATCAACAAAATTGTAGTTACTCCACAATACTAACCTAATTGACAGAGGGAAAAGAAGGAAGCCTGTGCAGAATTAAAATAATCCAAAACATGCATCCTGTTTGCAATAAGGCACTAAAGTAAAACTGACATTTTTTTGGCAAATAAATTAACTTTATGTCCTGAATACAAAGCATTATGTTTAGGGCAAATCCAACACAACACATCACCGAGTACCACTCTTCATATTTTCAAGCATGGTGGTGGCTGCATCATATTATGTGTATGCTTGTCATTGGCAAGGACTAGGGAGTTTTTATGTTAAAAAATACACGGAATAGTGCTAAGCACAGGCAAAATCCTAGAGGAAAACCTGTCTCAGTCTGCTTTCCAACAGACACTGGGAGACAAATTCACCTTTCAGCAGGACAATAACCTAAACTGTAACAAGGCCAAATATACACTGGAGTTGCTTACCAAGACGTCAATGAATGTTAGTGACTGGCCTAGTTACAGTTTTGGATGAAATCGTCTTGTAAATCTATGGCAAGACATGAAAATGGCTGTCTAGCAATAATCAACAACCAACTTGACAGAGCTTGAATAATAAAAAATAACAAAGGTGCAAATATTGTACAATACAGGTGTGCAAAGCTCTTAGAGACATACCTAGAAAGACCCACAGCTGTAATCACTGCCAAAGGTGATTCTAAAATGTTAAATACTTATCTAATCAAGATATATTAGTGTTTTCTTTTTCATAAGTTTTTACAAATGTTATAATCTTTCTTCCACTTTGACATTACAGAGTATTGTGTGTAGATACAGTGGGGGAAAAAAGTATTTAGTCAGCCACCAATTGTGCAAGTTCTCCCACTTAAAAAGATGAGAGAGGCCTGTAATTTTCATCATAGGTACACGTCAACTATGACAGACAAAATGAGAAAAGAAAATCCAGAAAATCACATTGTAGGATTTGTTATGAATTTATTTGCAAATTATGGTGGAAAATAAGTATTTGGTCAATAAAAAAAGTTTCTCAATATTTTGTTATATACCCTTTGTTGGCAATGACACAGGTCAAACGTTTTCTGTAAGGTTTTCACACACTGTTGCTGGTATTTTGGCCCATTCCTCCATGCAGATCTCCTCTAGAGCAGTGATGTTTTGGGGCTGTCGCTGGGCAACACAGACTTTCAACTCCCTCCGAAGATTTTCTATGGGGTTGAGATCTGGAGACTGGCTAGGCCACTCCAGGACCTTGAAATGCTTCTTACGAAGCCACTCCTTCGTTGCCCTGGCAGTGTGTTTGGGATCATTGTCATGCTGAAAGACCCAGCCACGTTTCATCTTCAATGCCCTTGCTGATGGAAGGAGGTTTTCAATCAAAATCTCACAATACATGGCCCCATTCATTCTTTCCTTTACACGGATCAGTCGTCCTGGTCCCTTTGCAGAAAAACAGCCCCAAAGCATGATGTTTCCACCCCCATGCTTCACAGTAGGTATGGTGTTCTTTGGATGCAACTCAGCATTCTTTGGTCCCAGCTCTCTGCAGGTCATTCACTAGGTCCCCCCGTATGGTTCTGGGATTTTTGCTCACCGTTCTTGTGATCATTTTGACCCCACGGGGTGAGATCTTGCGTGGAGCCCCAGATCGAGGGAGATTATCAGTGGTCTTGTATGTCTTCCATTTCCTAATAATTGCTCCCACAGTTGATTTATTTAAACCAAGCTGCTTACCTATTACTGATTCAGTCTTCCCAGCCTGGTGCAGGTCTACAATTTTGTTTCTGGTGTCCTTTGACAGCTCTTTGGTCTTGGCCATAGTGGAGTTTGGAGTGTGACTGTTTGAGGTTGTGGACAGGTGTCTTAATACAGGTAACAGGTGCCATTAATACAGGTAACGAGTGGAGGACAAAGGAGCCTCTTATAGAAGAAGTTACAGGTCTGTGAGTGCCAGAAATCTTGCTTGTTTGTAGGTGACCAAATACTTATTTTCCACCATCATTTGCAAATAAATTCATTAAAAATCCTACAATGTGAATTTCTGGAATTTCTGGCCTCTCTCATCTTTTTAAGTGGGAGAACTTGCACAATTGGTGGCTGACTAAATACTTTTTTTCCCCAATGTAGTTTTCAAAAATGTAGAATTAAATCCATTTTAATACCACTTTGTAACACAACAAAATGTGGAAAAAGTAAAGGGGTGTGAATACTTTCTGAAGGCACTGTAGGCCATTTTGGTAATTAATATACTGTAGTCTACAAGATAGATAGGGACATTCACCTATTACAAACAGCCTATGTAAATGCAGCCGTACACACAGCTGTCTTACCAAAATAATGCTCACTAAATGCTGAAAGTAGTAGTCTAGTTATTCATGCATGCAAACCAAAATACTGAATAGTAGTTTGGCTTAGAATACCGCCACAACTGCGAATGCGAACAAATGCGAACAGAACAAAACAGCGGTTCCAAGTAGTAAACAAAATATCAGACCGATAAATATTTACATTTACATTTACATCATTTAGCAGACGCTCTTATCCAGAGCGACTTACAAATTGGTGCAATCACCTTATAGCCAGTGGGATAACCACTTTACAATATGTATTTTTTTATTTTTTAGGGGTGGGGTAAGGGGGGGTAGAAGGATTACTTTATCCTATCCCAGGTATTCCTTAGAGGTGGGGATTCAAGTGTCTCCGGAAGGTGGTGAGTGACTCCGGTGTCCTGGCGTCGTGAGGGAGCTTGTTCCACCATTGGGGTGCCAGAGCAGCGAACAGTTTTGACTGGGCTAAGCGGGAACTGTGCTTTCGCAGAGGTAGGGGGGCCAGCAGGCCAGAGGTGGATGAACGCAATGCCCTCGTTTGGGTGTAGGTACTGATCAGAACCTGAAGGTACGGAGGTGCCGTTCCCCTCACAGCTCCGTAGGCAAGCACCATGGTCTTGTAGCAGATGCGAGCTTCAACTGGAAGCCAGTGGAGTGTGCGGAGGAGCGGGGTGACGTGAGAGAACTTGGGAAGGTTGAACACCAGATGGGCTGCGGCATTCTGGATGAGTTGTAGGGGTTTAATGGCACAGGCAGGGAGCCCAGCCAACAGCGAGTTGCAGTAATCCAGACGGGAGATGACAAGTGCCTGGATTAGGACCTGTGCCGCTTCCTGTGTAAGGCAGGGTCGTACTCTCCGAATGTTGTAGAGCATGAACCTACAGGATCGGGTCACCGCCTTGATGTTAGCGGAGAACGACAGGGTGTTGTCCAGGGTCACGCCAAGGCTCTTCGCACTCTGGGAGGAGGACACAACGGAGTTGTCAACCGTGATGGCGAGATCATGGAACGGGCAGTCCTTCCCCGGGAGGAAGAGCAGCTCCGTCTTGCCGAGGTTCAGCTTGAGGTGGTGATCCGTCATCCACACTGATATGTCTGCCAGACATGCAGAGATGTGATTCGTCACCTGGTTATCAGAAGGGGGAAAGGAGAAGATTAGTTGTGTGTCGTCTGCGTAGCAATGATAGGAGAGGCCATGTGAGGATATGACAGAGCCAAGTGACTTGGTTTATAGCGAGAATAGGAGAGGGCCTAGAACTGAGCCCTGGGGGACACCAGTGGTGAGAGCACGTGGTGCGGAGACAGATTCTCGCCACGCCACTTGGTAGGAGCGACCGGTCAGATAGGACGCAATCCAAGAGTGAGCCGCACCGGAGATGCCCATCTCGGAGAGGGTGGAGAGGAGGATCTGATGGTTCACAGTATCAAAGGCAGCAGACAGGTCTAGAAGGACAAGAGCAGAGGAGAGAGAGTTAGCTTTAGCAGTGCGGAGAGCCTCCGTGACACAGAGAAGAGCAGTCTCAGTTGAATGACCAGTCTTGAAACCTGACTGGTTTGTATCAAGAAGGTCATTCTGAGAGAGATAGCAAGAGAGTTGGCTAAAGACGGCACGCTCAAGAGTTTTGGAGAGAAAAGAAAGAAGGGATACTGGTCTGTAGTTGTTGACATCAGAGGGATCGAGTGTTGGTTTTTTGAGAAGGGGTGCAACTCTCGCTCTCTTGAAGATGGAAGGGACATAGCCAGCGGTCAAGGATGAGTTGATGAGCGAGGTGAGGTAAGGGAGAAGGTCAACGGAGATGGTCTGGAGAAGAGAGGAGGGGATAGGGTCAAGCGGGCAGGTTGTTGGGTGGCCGGCCGTCACAAGTCGCAAGATTTTATCTGGAGAGAGAGGGGAGAAAGAAGTCAAAGCATAGGGTAGGGCAGTGTGAGCAGGACTAGCAGTGTCATTTGACTTAATAAACGAGGATCGGATGTCGTCAACCTTCTTTTTTTGAAAATGGTTGACGAAGTCATCCACAGAGAGGGAGGAGGGGGGGAGGGGGAGGAGGATTCAGCAGGGAGAAGAAGGTGGCAAAGAGCTTCCTAGGGTTAGAGGCAGATGCTTGGAATTTAGAGTGGTAGAAAGTGGCTTTAGCAGCAGAAACAGATGAAGAAAATGTCAAGAGGAGGGAGTGAAAAGATGCCAGGTCCGCAGGGAGTCTAGTTTTCCTCCATTTCCGCTCGGCTGCCCGGAGCCCTGTTCTGTGAGCTCGCAATGAGTCATCAAGCCACGGAGAAGGAGGGGAGGACCGAGCCGGCCGGGATGATAGGGGACATAGAGAGTCAAAGGATGCAGAAAGGGAGGAGAGGAGGGTTGAGGAGGCAGAATCAGGAGATTGGATGGAGAAGGATTGAGCAGAGGGAAGAGATGATAGGATGGAAGAGGAGAGAGTAGCGGGAGAGAGAGAGTGAAGGTTGCGACGGCGCATTACCATCTGAGTAGGGGCAGAGTGAGTAGTGTTGGAGGAGAGCGAGAGAGAAAAGGATACAAAGTAGTGGTCAGAGACATGGAGGGGAGTTGCAGTGAGATTAGTAGAAGAACAGCATCTAGTAAAGATGAGGTCAAGCGTATTGCTTGCCTTTTGAGTAGGCGGGGATGGTGAGAGGGTGAGGTCAAAAGAGGAGAGGATTGGAAAGTAGGAGGCAGAGAGAAATGAGTCAAAGGTAGACGTAGGGAGGTTGAAGTCACCCAGAACTGTGAGGGGTGAGCCATCCTCAGGAAATGAACTTATCAAGGCGTCAAGCTCATTGATGAACTCTCCAAGGGAACCTGGAGAGCGATAAATGACAAGGATGTTAAGCTTGAATGGACTAGTGACTGTGACAGCATGGAATTCAAATGTGTATGACAATCTACAGTATATTTAGGCTAGTTACATTAAGAGTAAACAAACGCAGTAAACAAAAGGTGAATGGAGATCCAAATAACCAAAACATAGCATACAGCCTTCTACAGTGAGATGCAGCCATGCACAGCTGTCTTGCCAAATAAATAGGCCTATACAGGCCCGCTTCAAACATGGAAAATCATGCCGCTCGCTCATGAGTTCAGCATCTCGCTGTGATATGGTACAATACACTTCTGTGAATCAAATTCGACCCACATAATCAATTAAGCAATTCCAGCCTACCATGAACATGTTTCCAACACGTACGTTATTTATAATGAGGGATACCTGGAGAAAATTGGACCTCTTTGAAATGAAAATGGATGGCCCTCCCCTCATTAAAATATATTTTTACCTGACCCCCTTAAAATCTATTATAGCAGTAGCAAGCTTACCTCCGGTCCTCCTCATCTTCATGCTCTCCCTCTCAAACTGAACAGGACATCAATACGCTATTTTTTGGCCAGGGCTCATGATTGAGATAGCCTATCAATTGCAGTGTGTAATGCAGTGTAGCCTGGTTTTATATACACCATCCCAGCAGCGCAAAAACTCAGAAAGGAAGTACATTTTCTTATAAATATAATTTTGCCCTGTGCATTCTCAAGGGTATTATCTTCGTATAGCCTAGGCCTATAGCCTATAGTATAGGCTGTGGTTCATATGATTGAGACCATACTAAGCGCACTTGATATTGCGTGCCCAACAGAGAATCAGGGATGAGGGGCAGCATCCGGCACACATCGAGAAATAATAAGCAACTAATTCTCAAACACTGAGCAATATGACATTCAGGGCTCTATTTTCGGCTGTAAAATGTTAGTATCATGTAGTAGCCTAAACCTATCGATGTTACATTTAGCTGGGTGAATGTAATATGAATGACAGTCATTCAATATGCTGTAATAGAAATAAGACCATGCTCATAAGACCATGCTCATGCAGTACAGTGTCCTGTCAGCAAACTGTTTAGCATTTACACTGGCAGGTCCCGGTGTCAATAAATTAATAAAACCTTGACTTGGAAGAGTTCCAGTGTTGGATAGCCATTGCCAGCTAGCTAAGATAGCACCCCTCTCTGTTTTTAGCTGGGTGTTTGAGTAGACTAAACTAAGTGAAAGTGAAAACAATACTATGAAATATACAGTGGGGGAAAAAAGTATTTACTCAGCCACCAATTGTGCAAGTTCTCCCACTTAAAAAGATGAGAGAGGCCTGTAATTTTCATCATAGGTACACGTCAACTATGACAGACAAAATTAGATTTTTTTTTCCAGAAAATCACATTGTAGGATTTTTTATGAATTTATTTGCAAATTATGGTGGAAAATAAGTATTTGGTCAATAACAAAAGTTTCTCAATACTTTGTTATATACCCTTTGTTGGCAATGACACAGGTCAAACGTTTTCTGTAAGTCTTCACAAGTTTTTCACACACTGTTGCTGGTATTTTGGCCCATTCCTCCATGCAGATCTCCTCTAGAGCAGTGATGTTTTGGGGCTGTCGCTGGGCAACACGGACTTTCAACTCCCTCCAAAGATGTTCTATGGGGTTGAGATCTGGAGACTGGCTAGGCCACTCCAGGACCTTGAAATGCTTCTTACGAAGCCACTCCTTCGTTGCCCGGGCGGTGTGTTTGGGATCATTGTCATGCTGAAAGACCCAGCCACGTTTCATCTTCAATGCCCTTGCTGATGGAAGGAGGTTTTCACTCAAAATCTCACTATACATGGCCCCATTCATTCTTTCCTTTACACGGATCAGTCGTCCTGGTCCCTTTGCAGAAAAACAGCCCCAAAGCATGATGTTTCCACCCCCATGCTTCACAGTAGGTATGGTGTTCTTTGGATGCAACTCAGCATTCTTTGTCCTCCAAACACGACGAGTTGAGTTTTTACCAAAAAGTTCTATTTTGGTTTCATCTGACCATATGACATTCTCCCAATCCTCTTCTGGATCATCCAAATGCACTCTAGCAAACTTCAGACGGGCCTGGACATGTACTGGCTTAAGCAGGGGGACACGTCTGGCACTGCAGGATTTGAGTCCCTGGCGGCGTAGTGTGTTACTGATGGTAGGCTTTGTTACTTTGGTCCCAGCTCTCTGCAGGTCATTCACTAGGTCCCCCCGTGTGGTTCTGGGATTTTTGCTCACCGTTCTTGTGATCATTTTGACCCCACGGGGTGAGATCTTGCGTGGAGCCCCAGATCGAGGGAGATTATCAGTGGTCTTGTATGTCTTCCATTTCCTAATAATTGCTCCCACAGTTGATTTCTTCAAACCAAGCTGCTTACCTATTGCAGATTCAGTCTTCCCAACCTGGTGCAGGTCTACAATTTTGTTTCTGGTGTCCATTGACAGCTCTTTGGTGTTGGCCATAGTGGAGTTTGGAGTGTGACTGTTTGAGGTTGTGGACAGGTGTCTTTTATACTGATAACAAGTTCAAACAGGTGCCATTAATACAGGTAACGAGTGGAGGACAGAGGAGCCTCTTAAAGAAGAAGTTACAGGTCTGTGAGAGCCAGGAATCTTGCTTGTTTGTAGGTGACCAAATACTTATTTTCCACCATAATTTGCCAATCAATTCATTAAAAATCCTACAATGTGATTTTCTGGAGAAAAAAAATCTCAATTTGTCTGTCATAGTTGACGTGTACCTATGATGAAAATTACAGCCATTACAGCCATTAAACCCCTACAACTCATCCAGAATGCCGCAGCCCGTCTGGTGTTCAACCTTCCCAAGTTCTCTCACGTCACCCCCCTCCTCCGCACACTCCACTGGCTTCCAGTTGAAGCTCGCATCCGCTACAAGACCATGGTGCTTGCCTATGGAGCAGTGAGGGGAACGGCACCTCTGTACCTTCAGGCTCTGATCAGTCCCTACACCCAAACGAGGGCATTGCGCTCATCCACCTCTGGCCTGCTGGCTCCCCTTCCTCTGCGGAAGCATAGTTCCCGCTCAGCCCAGTCAAAACTGTTCGCTGCTCTGGCACCCCAATGGTGGAACAAGCTCCCTCACGACGCCAGGACAGCGGAGTCACTCACCACCTTCCGGAGACATTTGAAACCCCACCTCTTTAAGGAATACCTGGGATAGGATAAAGGAATCCTTCTACCCCCCCCCCCCCCCCCCCCCCCCCCCAATTGTAAAGTGGTTATCCCACTGGCTATAGGGTGAACGCACCAATTTGTGAGTCGCTCTGGCTAAGAGCGTCTGCTAAATGACGTTAATGTGCCCTTGAGCAAGGCACTTAACCCTAATTGCTCCTGTAAGTCGCTCTGGATAAGAGCGTCTGCTAAATGACTAAAATGTAAATGTAAATGTAAAATGTACAGGCCTCTCTCATCTTTTTAAGTGGGAGAACTTGCACAATTGGTGGCTGACTAAATACTTTTTTCCCCCACTGTAGCTCTCTCGCTCTCTTGCTTCTCCTTCATTTTTTAAGAAATGTATTTGTTCAAAAGTGTTCAACTATAGTCTTTCTGTCTCTTTGAGTCAACTACTCACCACATTTTATGCATTGCAGGGATAGCAAGCTGTAGTTTATGCTTTCAGTACTAGATTAATTATCTGATCCTTTGATTGGGTGGACAAAATGTCAGTTCATGCTGCAAGAGCTCTGATAGGTTGGAGGATGTCCTCCGGAAGTTGTCATAATTACTGTGTAAGTCTATGGAAGGGGGTGAGAAACATGAGCCTCCTTGGTTTTGTATTGAAAAAACCCCAGCAGGTGCTAAACCAATGGCATGTACCTTTTGTGACACCATCACGCATCAGACGTCATCAGAGCGCGCAACAGAACATTGTACTGTCTACACTCGGTTTGTTGTTTCTATGAAATATTTTTCATTAAATCGATTTAATCATAACTAAAGTTTTTATTGCTACGGATTTCGCGATGCGGTTAGCCTTTACGGCTGGGACCGCAAGTTTGTGTTCCAGATTCCTGTGAAGTAGCAGTTAGCTGCTAGCCAGCAACAAAATGGAGCAGGCTAACGGTAGCAGTGCTAGCCCACTGGTGTTTTTAACCACGGCACAAAGGCTTTAGGTGTGAAATGATTTCAATACAATCACAAGATGAAGATAAGGTGGAACTGAAAAATTGACAGGGATTTGTCTGCCCTAAATGCACCACATCAAGCAGCTCAGGGAAGAGATCCTCCGGCTGCTCGCTCAGCTACTTGCTGTAGCCCAGGCAAACCAAATCTCAGTTATAAATACTTCCTATAGCAAAGCTGTCCATGAGTCGGGGTCGTTGATCTGTCCCAATCCAACTGACAGATGTTAAGCTTAACTCCGCGGCCCATGGGAGACTGGACACTCGCAAGGCGTAGGAGATCGGGGAGGCAGTCTGGCCACCCTTCATCTATCAGAGAAGATCTGATCCAGCTATCAAACAGCTTTGGCCCGCTTGAGATGGACCTACCAGCCCCGGGAGTCAGCACGGATCCTGGGAGTATGCCACCAGCCGTCGGCCGCCCAGTGGCACCCTCCCCTACGGCCTTGAGTCCCCAGACTTAAGACAGAAGGGTTTCAGGCCATCTTCCACCTTCCTGGGGTTTCCGACGCCATCCGCTGTTGCGAAGAGTCAGGCTAGCCTGGCTCGAAGCCTCCATCACCCCTGCCCAAGGCAATCCCATCCCGCTCCACCTCTTCCTTCCCCATCGGAGTCCATCACAAACCCCATCATTGTGGGCAGCTTGATGGTGAGAGATTTTTGTGGGAGCAAACAGCACTTTTTAAAAGAGACAGGATTCAACCTAACCGCATGGGTTCCAGGATTATTTCCAGCAACATCACAAACTCTTTTAGAGACTGACGGACAGGGTCTGGAAGTGGTCCAGTCCTCCCTGTCAGAATAAGTAACAGAGGACTTGGAAAGCATATCAACTCCCGTAGAAATGGCACAATGGTTATTGTGAGTAATCTAATTTATGTTCCCCTAACTCCGCCTTCTAGTGAGTTTATACAAACTGTCATATCCTACCATTCTGATAGATTGGAGACTGTCAGAAAACGTGGTTATAACGTTCATAATTTGGTTGTTATTCCATTGGTTACCTCGAGGCAGATGCCCCAGGGGCAGAGTGGCCCACACATTGAATATGGCTCTTTAAAATGTTAGCGCAATCACTAGTAAAACCTTTCTTGTGAATGACCTCATTACTGAGCACAAAATTGATTGAATGTTTCTCATGGCTGTCGCTCTTATTGAAGTACCACCAAAGTACTGCCCCACTTTCTTTGCTGATTTCTCTGAACAATTGTCTATTGTCCTTGAGAACTATGATAAAATCGTTGTGTTGGGTGATTTTAATATTCATATTGACAAAGAGATTGACTCCAAGGCCATTGCATTTATGAATCTTTTGAGCTCTATGAACTTTATCCAACATGCTACTGGGCCTACCTATAACCGCGGCCATACTCTGGAACTGGTTATTACCAAGGGGCTTTCTATTGACATATCCTCTATTGTTGATGTTGCTTTATCTGATCCCCACTGTGTATTTCTTACTACCTTGTTGCCCATAGCACAGGTTAATACTGAACGCGTTATTAAGACAAGAGACAAGATGGTGTATTGAATACACAGCGGTAAAAATCACCTCAAGTTAAAAACATAATATTCAATATCAGTAAGTTAGACTAAATATTAGCACTTCATATATTCGAGGGTAATAACATTCAATCTGGATAATAACATAAAACAATTATAAGGCTAGAGAAATTTATCGACAAATATTACAACAACACGCAACACCCAAATATGATGGAAGATAAACGAGGAGAATCAATCTCCAAGAGAAAACGCGACTCGTCGACTGATACAGATTATTTATGCTTTTCACCACTGGGACTGGTAAGTGTGGAAAGCTACCTGCTGAAGTCGATAAATGACAAACTGGGCATACTAGAGTTGGTCAGTAATGATGCAAAAGAGTTGTAGGCGAGTCTTGAAATGAGTGACGGAAAAGCTGCGATAATGGAGAAAGATACAAAAAAAAATAAAAGAGACTAAGATAGAATGGACGTTAAGGAACTTAAAAAGGAGAACAACTTTCTGAGAGAAGCCTTACTAGACATGCAAACTAGATAGATGAGAGAAAATCTAGTACTTACGGGTATCCAGGAAAAAGAGGGAGAGGTAACCGAGACTATTGTGAAGGACTTCTTTCTAACAGTGCTTCAAATCCCACTCGAGGCTGTCGATAAAAGTACACAGTTTCGGACAAATAGGACAGAGATATGAGCGTCCAATCGTTGCCAAATTTTCTTTTTTTTAAGGATAAAGTAATGGTTAAAAGCCTAGGTAAAAGACTTGCTGGCACCAAAATAGGAATGAATGATCAGTTCCCGAGGGAGATTGCAGAACGGCGCAAAGTTCTGTACCCAATCTTCAAGGAAAATAGATTAAAAGGGAAGCGTGTTGCTCTCGTTGTCGATAAACTGTATATTGACAACCAAATGTACCGCAACACAACGACTACTCCATGGCTATTCTGAAAGTTCTAATAGAGGAGTTGAATAATGGAGCACCCAATACTAGCCATGGTAGGGATTGTAATAATAAAGAACATTTATAGTATAGTATTTTATGAAAGGATAAAACGGTATTACAAGAAAAGATAACAAGCAAAATAATACATCTTCAAATACAACTAATTAGAACACATGTACTCAATCAACATAGTGGAGATAAAAACATAGTGAACAGAAGACAAAGAAGGCACAGTATTTGGGTATGTGTGGATGAATTGTGATGGAAGGTGTAGTGTGCGTTTTTGTGTTTGAATAAGTGTGGCGTTCAGTGAGTGAGAAAGGAAATGTTTGCATATCCCAGAACCAACGTGTGTCTGTGAGCAGGGATTGTGAGAGAGAGCTTTCAATTTTGTGCAGATGAGGGATATACATTTTAAAATATAGTATACATCTAATCTATTTTTTTATTGTCCTATCATGATGGAACGATCCCCAACCCTATATCCTAGACACCCACCTGAGTGACCCATGCACCAAAGAGAAGTCCCCATCTGTTTTATGGACCTACTGTGAGTTGCCTATATGCAGCCTAAACAGAAAAATAAATGCGGTCAGAGACCTACTTGAGCAGCACCGCCCCCTCAAGATTCTGAGCCTGCCTGGCAGGATTGGTCCTACAAAGCCAGAGCCCCCTGATGGGAGAGCATAATATACAAGGAAATTCTCAAAGCTGCTAATGAGAACCTTGACGACCTTGTACCTAGCCGGTGGGGATTCCGGTGGGGTACCCCCACCCAGGTAGTGGCAGTGCTAGCAACACTGGCTGCAGTAACCCATGGGGAGGGGGTCACACTCTGACAATCAGAGAGGGGGCTTATTATTGTGGCCCAATGTAACACCCTGGCTCTGGGACTATATATGTTGAGCCAGGGTGTGTTCTTTCTATGTGGTGTATTTCTATGTTGGGAGTTCTAGTTTGTTTATTTCTATGTTGGCCTGAGTGACTCCCAATCAGGGGCAACGAGTGTCAGCTGTGGCTGGTTGTCTCTGATTGGGAGCCATATTTAAACTGTCTGTTTTTCCCTTTGTGTTTGTGGGTTCTTGTTCCGTGTTGGTCTATGTTACCTAGGACGTTACGAGTCGTTTGTTGTTTTTGTTTACTGTCCGTGTTTATCGCTAATGATAAATAAACATGTTCGTTCATCCCGCTGCGCCTTGGTCCTCCTCTCTTAACGACGATCGTGACAGAAGAACCCACCATACAAGGACCAAGCAGCGTGTCCAGGAGCAGGCAGACTGGACATGGGAGGAAGCACCGGGAAAGGAGATGGAGAGGTTGGCGATGGCCCAGGTGGGCAAATCGTGGTCCTGGGAGGACATGCTCGGGGGCAAAGGGCCATGGGCTAGGATTAAGGCCCTGGCGAGAGAGGAGCAGCGGCGTCAGCAGTGTCATCGTCGGACAGACGAGAGGCAACCCAAAAAAAAAAATTGGGGGGGGCACACGGCATGGTCGGCTGGGCAGCAGGAGGCTGCCACAGGGCGATTAGGAGAGGAGGCCACCGGGTTTGGGGGGCCAGAAGGCAGGTTGGCGGAGCCTGGATGGAGAGCAGAGCCAACTCCCCGTACTCAGGCATGGCAGCATGAGACTGGTCAGGTTCCGGGGTATGCGGAGCTGCGTACTGTGCCACGAGTGGTCCGGCATAGTCCGGTACGTCCTGTGCGAGCACCCCGCACGTGTTGTGCGAAGGTGGGCATGCAGCCAGGACGGAGTGTGCCGGCTCAGCGCTCGTGGCCTCCAGTGCCTCTCCTCGGTCCCGGATATCCTGCGCCAGTGTCACGTGCTGTTATGCCAGTACGGGTACACAGCCCTGTACGTCCTGTGCTGATGCCTCACACAGAGTGTGTGAAGGTAGGCATTCAGCCAGGACGGGTTGTGGCAGCTCTTCACTCCAGGTCTCCTATCCGTCTCCACAGCCCGGCCCGGCCTGTCCCTGCTCCACGCACCAAGCCTACGGTGTGCGTCGCCAGCCCGGTCCGGCCTGTCCCTGCTCCTCGCTCCAAGCCTACGGTGTGCGTCGCCAGCCCGGTCCGGCCTGTCCCTGCTCCACGCACCAAGCCTACGGTGTGCGTCGCCAGCCCGGTCCGACCTGTCCCTGCTCCTCGCTCCAAGCCTACGGTGTGCGTCGCCAGCCCGGTCCGGCCTGTCCCTGCTCCACGCACCAAGCCTACGGTGTGCGTCGCCAGCCCGGTCCGGCCTGTCCCTGCTCCTCGCACCAAGCCTACGGTGTGCGTCGCCAGCCCGGTCCGGCCTGTTCCTACTCCACGCACCAAGCCAGGGGTGCGCATCGTCAGCCCGGTCCGGCCCGTTCCTACTCCACGCACCAAGCCAGGGGTGCGAGTCGTCAGCCCGGTTCGGCCCGTTCCTACTCCACGCACCAAGCCAGGGGTGCGAGTCGTCAGCCCGGTCCGGCCCGTTCCGGCTCCACGCACCAAGCCAGGGGTGCGCGTCGTCAGTCCAGCACAACCCGTGCCTGGGTCACCGGTGCCTGGTAAGGTACGCACCAAGCCTACGGTGTGCGTCGCCAGCCCGGTCCGGCCTGTCCCTGCTCCTCGCTCCAAGCCTACGGTGTGCGTCGCCAGCCCGGTCCGGCCTGTTCCTACTCCACGCACCAAGCCAGGGGTGCGCATCATCAGCCCGGTCCGGCCCGTTCCTACTCCACGCACTAAGCCAGGGGTGCGAGTCGTCAGCCCGGTTCGGCCCGTTCCTACTCCACGCACCAAGCCAGGGGTGCGAGTCGTCAGCCCGGTCCGGCCCGTTCCGGCTCCACGCACCAAGCCAGGGGTGCGCGTCGTCAGTCCAGCACAACCCGTGCCTGGGTCACCGGTGCCTGGTAAGGTACCGGTCAAGTGCTCCACTACGGATCTGAAGCTAACCGCTCCTGCTACGTCCAGTTCAGCTCCAGCCAGCGGGGCCAGACCGGACCAGGGGCGCTATGGGGGGTTTATTGGAGGGTGGTGGGCAAGGCCGGAGCCAGAACCGCCGCCGAGGAGGAATGCCCACCCAGCCCTCCCCTGTTTTGCTCTAGTTGAGGCGCGGTCGCAGTCCGCGCCTTTAGGGGGGGGTACTGTAACACCCTGGCTCTGGGACTCTATATGTTGAGCCAGGGTGTGTTCTTTCTATGTGGTGTATTTCTATGTTGGGAGTTCTAGTTTGTTTATTTCTATGTTGGCCTGAGTGACTCCCAATCAGAGGCAACGAGTGTCAGCTGTGGCTGGTTGTCTCTGATTGGGAGCCATATTTAAACTGTCTGTTTTTCCCTTTGTGTTTGTGGGTTCTTGTTCCGTGTTGGTCTATGTTACCTAGGACGTTACGAGTCGTTTGTTGTTTTTGTTTACTGTCCGTGTTTATCGCTAATGATAAATAAACATGTTCGTTCATCACGCTGCGCCTTGGTCCTCCTCTCTTAACGACGATCGTGACACCCAAGTGGCACAAAATAATCAAATGTCTGACTGCACAGAGATGCTTGGGAAAAATGGTTACAACGGGGCACCAGAGTGTTTGTGTCTCAGGTGAAGAGGGTGGATCTGATCTCCATCACCTAGGAATTTACATAGATTAAATAGATTAATCAAATCTCACATTATTGTCAATTTTTGCTCAATCTTGCATGCTTTCTCAAACAGCTGTAACTGTATATGCATTCGTAAATCAGGTCCTTTCTTGAGTTGGCCTCTGGGATTTAACAACCGTTGATCATCTGATCTTATGGTTGATTGTGGAGGAAAGGGGTTGAGTGTGTTAGAGTATGTGCGTGTATGTTTATCCCACATCTGTTGCAAGGGGGTAAGGATGTTAGGGAGAATATAGGATGAACCACAATAATTGTTTGCTAAAATAATAATTGCTTGTCAAAAATGTAATGTAATACAATGGCTATCCGGGTTATAGTTTAAAATCATACGCATGAACTGCCAACATTATTACGCATATTAATCGATAATGATGGAAAATAAGATATGCAAGATATTTGAATGGATATATATTCTTAAATAGCTATATATATATATTGAGGTGAGATCATTAGAAAAGCTTTTGGCGGTTGACCTGCTTCTGTTTTGTGGATGGCACTGTGTGCTGTTTTCGATGGATGGGTCCTGGCCTCTCGGGGGCCTAGGGATTCGGGGGGACGGGGGTGGTATGCTGATCACTGGGATGACGGCCCAACTTGGGATGGGGAGGGGCTTTAGCGGGGGGATTAGTGGAGAACAATTGGAGGGTTACTTAGTAGCAATGCAAATATCATGGCACAGCTATATGGACAGTCGATAGCTATGATATTTTTTATTGGTACATTTACAAACATATATCATGATAAATAGATTTGACACTTGTATCCCATTATGGTATGTGGTGAAATAAGTATAGCCAGTTATAATTGTAATGGCTTAGCAGATAATAACAAAAGAAGAACAATATTAATATTAATTAACAGTCATTTCGATTCGAATGTGAAAATTGTCCAAACAGAAACGCAAGGTAGAAGGATTATTTAAAATATGGTATTGGACCATAAAAAGATATGGCTCATTAACCTTTATCGACCAAATAATGATGATCCACACTTCTTTGACAATTTACAGTGAGGGAAAAAAGTATTTGATCCTCTGCTGATTTTGTACATTTGCCCACTAACAAAGAAATGATCAGTCTATAATTTTAATGGTAGGTTTATTTGAACAGTGAGAGACAGAATAACAACAACAAAAAACCCAGAAAAACGCATGTCAAAAATGTTATAAATTGATTTGCATTTTAATGAGGGAAATAAGTATTTAACCCCCTCTCAATCAGAAAGATTTCTGGCTCCCAGGTGTCTTTTATACAGGTAACGAGCTGAGATTAGGAGCACACTCTTAAAGGGAGTGCTCCTAATCACAGCTTGTTACCTGTATAAAAGACACCTGTCCACAGAATCAAACAATCAGATTCCAAACTCTCCACCATGGCCAAGACCAAAGAGCTCTCCAAGGATGTCAGGGACAAGATTGTAGACCTACACAAGAATGGAATGGGCTACAAGACCATCGCCAAGCAGCTTGGTGAGAAGGTGACAAACACAAAATAACTGTCAATCTCCCTCGGCCTGGGGTTCCATGCAAGCTCTCACCTCGTGGAGTTGCAATGATCATGAGAACGGTGAGGAATCAGCCCAGAACTACACGGGAGGATCTTGTCAATGATCTCAAGGCAGCTGGGACCATAGTCACCAAGAAAACAATTGGTAACACACTACGCCGTGAAGGACTGAAATCCTGCAGCGCCCGAAAGAGGTCCCCCTGCTCAAGAAAGCACATATACAGTCCCGTCTGAAGTTTGCCAATGAACATCTGAATGATTCAGAGGAGAACTGGGTGAAAGTGTTGTGGTCAGATGAGACCAAAATCAAGCTCTTTGGTATCAACTCAACTCACCGTGTTTGGAGGAGGAGGAATACTGCCTATGACCCCAAGAACACCATCCCCACGGTCAAACATGGAGGTGGAAACATTATGCTTTGTGGGTGTTTTTCTGCTAAGTGGACAGGACAACTTCACCGCCTCAAAGCGACGATGGACGGGGCCATCTACCATCAAATCTTGGGTGAGAACCTCCTTCCCTCAGCCAGGGCATTGAAAATGGGTCGTGGATGGGTATTCCAGCATGACAATAACCCAAAACACACGGCCAAGGCAACAAAGGAGTGGCTCAAGAAGAAGCACATTAAGGTCCTGGAGTGGCCTAGCCAGTCTCCAGACCTTAATCCTATAGAAAATCTGTGGAGGGAGCTGAAGGTTCGAGTTGCCAAATGTCAGCCTCAAAACCTTAATGACTTGGAGAAGATCTGCAAAGAGGAGTGGAACAAAATCCCTACTGAGATGTGTGCAAACCTGGTGGCCAACTACAAGAAATGTCTGACCTCTGTGATTGCCAACAAGGGTTTTGCCACCAAGTACTAAGTATGTTTTGCAGAGGGGTCAAATACTTATTTCCCTCATTAAAATGCAAATCAATTCATAACATTTTTGACATGCGTTTTTGATAGAGGATTTATGATTATGACTAAAATTGTTCACCCCAATACTGATGATGACTGTGTGAACTGTGTTAGGGTTATCATTATAAACCCACTAACAGAGTGAGTGAGTTAGAAACAGCTGAGACAAACATTCCAGGATGAAGGGGACTGAGAAACTGGTTAAAGGCCACCTAAAGGTGGGCGGAGCAAAGTTCCTTTGTGTGAAGCATATATAAATGCTGGTTATGTGTTTTGGCGGGAGAGCTTTCCATGATTAAACATACAGATCATTCTTGCTGGTTGTGGACCTTTGAATTATTCATGATTAAAACCAGAGCCTTAAAACCGCTGGTAACGATTCAAGCTTAGGTTTAATTAGAGATATAAATTCTCGTGACAAATGGTCCTTCGAGCCAGATCTCAATAATACGTCTTTATTGTTCTGAGGACACCGAAAACCGTGCACGGGCGGATGATAGCATCCGTATAGAAAAGACCTGGCCTTTGACGTTAAGGTTATAAACAGGCCGGTGATTAACCTTATGAACGATAAAGACGTTGACGAGATCTGAAAAAGCATTTAAATCCCAACTGCAAGGAGGAGGTCAGTAATTTTTATTCATGGATTTTGGTGAAATGATTTGAACTTGTATATGAATAGTAATTATTGTGAAGTGCAGAGAATAATTACCAAAATCTCATAAGACATGCCATATTCTAGAGTGGTAAAGCACAGTAACTTAAGTAAAGGAAGGAAGGGGGTCTGAAATGACTCAAGGTAATAGGCCAATACCAAAATAAACTAGTTAATATTGAGATTGTACTGGGTACAGTGTTTACAATATAAACAGGAAGGGAGATGATTATCATCGTGTAAGATAGATACATTAAACAAGTCAAGAGTCAAAAACAACTGGGGATTTGCTCTAACTCTGTCTGTTTCATGAAACTAGAGCTTTACGACCTCTGGGTTACGGATAGTGTTAGCAAAAAATCATATAAGGTTGTATACGTGTGAGACCTAATGATCCATCGAAATACACAATAATATTTTCAAGGAAGGGACTAAAATAGGTTGCGTGAGAAAAAATGTTTGTCCCATCCGTTTCATGAAACTGGGGTCTTAAAACACTCTGGGTTACGGGTTGAATAATTTAAATGGTTGATTACAAAAGCTGATCATAACATTTGCTCAAAAGTCGCACCTAATAATAAGTCCCAAGGAAAATAATTATTGATTGAATTATTACTAAATGATAAGGGAAACGGGGGAATTCTTCTTTTTCTACCATGGGAAATAAATATTCTAAAGAGGTCCGAGAATTAACGGGGGATGAAAGATATATGTTAGGAAGGGATCAAAGAAATATGTATTATGGATCCATTTGGGAGAAGAGGTATGGATTTATTGGCATCTCGATGTAGAGAAATTAGAGGCTATGATTAGGCAGATGCATGTAAATTGCGGAATGGATTTGAAGAAACAGTGAGGGGAGGGGCTAGACACAGCGAGAGTATGGCTTTTGGAGGCTCGGAAGAGAGTAAGGAAAGACTAGAGAATTTAAACACAGAGAGTTGAAGAGATTAGAGAGCTATAATAAGTCAGGGAGGCAGAATAGGGGAGGAGAGAAGAGGAAGTGCTTTAACTGTAACAAGGAAGGTCATTTTGCAAGAGAGTGTGAGGCCCCGTGTAAATACTGTAACAAAACAGGTCATAACCATCGCGACTGCAGAGATAAAGGAAAGGGCAGTGTCCGGGAAATGACAGTCCATTTTTTGGTTCCACGGGTAAAAAGTTTGAAGAAGTGATTTGTGTCGATTAAGAATTGGCTAAAAACACCACGAAGGGATTATTTGGGAGGTACCTATAAATTTCTAACGATATATACGTATGAACTTGCTCACCCAAACGTGAGAGACCGTACAGTTCAAATGATAGGAATATAATTAAATGTATGCTTATCAACGATAGCAAGTATTTGTTTTATTAATTAGGGCCTAATCAGAGAGAACAGTTAAAGAAATTGAATAGCGAACTGAAAATTGATATAGAGTTGGGACAATGATTTGAATTGAGAACAAAGGAAAATAATTTATGGTTCTAGTTCGCGGGTAAAAGAGTGGACTTGCTTGACTGTATCGAGCAGAAGTTTGAATAGTTGAATGAAAAGTATTTCTTTGACAAATTCTAATGGTTATTACTTTATTGTATAGGTTGGGTAACACCAGTGGTGTATGAAAATAATTGCTGATTTCTAAAACGGTAATCTGTTTATGGTACGTTGAACACTGGGATATAGTTGTGACTATTAGGATGATGGATTGAATAAACATTGGTTATAAGTATGTAGTTATTAAACAATTGGTTTATATTTTAAAAACATCAATGCAACAGGTTGCGATGATTAAATTAATAGAAAGGGGTTATAGGTTTATATTAGAAGGTATAGTGAACTTAATGAAACGTGGTATTATATAGTGTCTTCCAGGATTGATGGAAGTCTCCTATAGCATTATGTTAAGTGTCTTACTTACACGGACTATGTGATTGTATTGGTTAATGAATGAAATATGACATTTACAGGGGCGACAGGAACAATAGAAGGGGAGACAGATTTTCCTATGGTGTTGATCAAATAATTGATCATGGATCATTTGAGATGAGATCACATGGAGCAGATTTAGGGGTTTAATAATCATTGTGAGATTTAAAGAGGAGATGATCTGAAGGGTAATCAATTAAACATAATCATTGTATACTCGAGGAATTTTGAGTGGTTTTATGGATTAGTTATGATGAATTAGATTGATAAAAAATGATTATTGATGAGTTAGGACTGGGGATATCTGTATCATGTTTTGTGTGTACTTACCATCTTTAGATTACTGATGGTAATTGAAGGTTAACAAAATGTATAATTCCTCTTCCAGGAGAAAGAGATTAGCTTATCTCATTGGAATGTTGCCCAGGGCTAGGGGGAGCAGTTTAGTGGAGATAGGCAGTATTTAGGTCGTAAAAGTGAGCTACCAAATTAAGTGGGGCCTGGCTATTTTTGGTTGTTGTTTTTAAATGGTGGTTTTCAAATAAAAAACAACACACCTAGTATGATGTTTATAAAGGGTTGTTATTTTGATTTTAGGGGGATTTCAACAGGTCAAAGGTGATAAGTCTTAAAGGAGCACACACAGTGAATTTTATGGAGTTTTTCGGTTTTGACTGAGTTTAGGGTATACAAGATTTCTTATGAGAATAAATGTCAAGAGGACTTAATGAACACTTGGGATAAGTAACATTTATGAAATATTTAGAATGATGGTAATGTTTACTATACTATGGGATGGAACAGTTCGTTGAATGATTTCTATGGCCTCTGAACTCTGTTTTGACTTTCTGGTGTTAATTAATCATCCACACTGGTAATTCTAAAGGCATGAGAGGAAGACTTTAAGATAGTTTATTTTATCAAGTTGAGGGTAATTTATAATACTGTGAAAAGTGTGAAGAAGATTATAATTTGGTAATAATATATATGATTTGAACCATAAAATAACAGAAGAGAGAGAGAGAGCTTACCCTGAATGAGGGATACCTGTTGCTAGTCAATTGTACTAATCTTGGATTACTTTTACGGGATAGAAGTAAGTTGAGGTATTATCAAATGTTGTCATTTAAATTTCATTTTTATTATGCTTTAATAAACAACAAGTTGGTATTTGAAATTAAATTAATGCAATGAGCTGCAGTAATCAGCGGAAGGCACAATCTAATGCGAAACAGCTATTACTTAGATCATTTGTATGGGTGGTCCTCTGTAGCTCAGCTGGTAGAGCACGGCGCTTGTAACGCCAAGGTAGTGGGTTCGATCCCCGGGACCACCCATACACAAAAAAAAAATTATGCACGCACGACTGTAAGTCGCTTTGGATAAAAGCGTCTGCTAAATGGCATATTAAATATTAAATTAAAATCATTGATTTAGTAATGAGATCAGGAAGATAGTAATAATAGGAAGCTGGATAGGATAATTTAGGATAGGGACTAGCTGTCCAGAAATAGATGAAGAAGGATGAGTTAAGGAATAAATGCAGAGACGAAATACAGAAAGAGTTGTGAAGTGTTCTTCTATACTTGAAGCACCAAAACCGTTAAACAAGAAACAAATGATGAGCTTTTTGGGAATGATAGAGCTTGGGTACTCCATTATGTACTGCATACTGGTAAATTAAGTGATCTTATCTATGGGAAGGCAATGGCAGCCCATGATAAAATCATTTGGAACTCCGAGGAGGAAGAACAATTTATGAAGATAAAAAAGTTGCTCACTTCCCAAACAGTCTTAGCTTTTCCTACATATAACAGGGATTTTACCCAAATGGTAGAGAGTAAAGAGGGATATATGACATTGGTCGTGATTAAGAAAAATGGTGATGAGGGAGAGTTTTTAGTGGACTATTAGAGATAACTGGGTTAATCACGAACATAGAGTTTGAATTCTTTGTTGCTAAACAGGAAGATTAGGTTAGGTCAGGTTTGAAAGATTTAAGTATGGACCTGTCATGTCCAACCATCAGTCTTCAGGTCAAGTCCGGGAGAGCCGGGGTAGAACAGAGTTTGAACTAAACATGAGTGTTTTTACAAGATAAGGGATTGATTGATTGGATTACTATTGATTCTGAACCGAATTTAGCCGCCATAATAGACAAAGGAAGTGGGATAAAGAAGCAAGGGACAGTCTCAAAAATAAATAAGGGATGTCAATTGGATGAGAAATTACCAATATTACCTAAGTGATTGTTTAGGTAGGTTGTAATATTGACACATGGGCAGAGACATGTGTCAAGAGGGTGGATGATAGTAGATGGTAGGATTAAATAATAAATATACGAAGTAGAGGACAAAATACTTTAAAAAACATTTTGCGGTCGGACCATCATATAATTGGCATATACATTACTCTTACTGAATTTCCACGTGGGCGAGGATATTGGAAATGTAATCAAAGCCTATTGGATGATAACTTGTTTTTAACTAGGACAGAGGAATTTATAACTGATTTTTTTTCGACATAACATAGGTACAGCAAATCCCCTTATTGTATGGGACACCTTTAAATGTGCCTTTAGAGGCCATGCAATTCAGTACTCATCTCGAAAACAAAAGCAATTTAGGTCAAAAGAGTCCACACTAACAAAGGAAATAGAAGGTCTAACAGAACAGAAATATATATCAATAAAAAATGTAACATAGAGGCTCAGAATAAATTAGAGGAAAAACAAAAATGAATTGAGAAACTTATTCAAGAAAGATCAAGTGTAATATATTATAAAACATAAAGCAAACTGGATGGAATATGGGGAAAAACACACCAAATTCTTTTTTAATCTTCAACATAGGAATGCTACCAAAAATAATTTCTTGAACTGGTTACAAATGACGGAGTTACCCATGATTCACTAAAGATCCAGTCCATAAAAAAAATGGAGGCCCCTTACACTTCAGTGTTGTGATGCAAAAATTCTAGCAAAATGTATAGCACTTAGAATTAAAAAGGTATTGTCGGACATTATTCATTCTAATCAGACAGGTTTTTTACATGGGCGATACATTGGAGATAATATAAGGCAAGTAATGGAAACAATAGAACACTATGAAAAATCTGGGAAACCAGGCCTACTATTCATAGCAGACTTCGAAAAGGCATTTGATAAAGAACGACTGGGGTTTATATAAAAAATGCCTGGAGCATTTCAATTTTGGACAATCTCTTATAAATTGGGTTAAAATCATATATAGCAACCCTAGGTGTAAAATAATAAATAATGGCTAATGAGGAGTGAAAAAAGGTTGTCCACTATCGGCATATCTATTTATTATTGCCATCGAGATGTTAGCTATTAAAATCAGATCCAACAATAATCCAACAATAAAATATTAGAAATCCAGGGCTTAAAAACAAAGGTGTCATTGTACGCTGATGATTCATGTTTTCTTTTAAATCCACAACTTGAATCCCTCCACAGCCTCATAGAGGATCTAGATACATTTTCGAACAATTTTGGATTACAACCAAATTATGATAAATATACTATATTACGTATTGGATCACTAAATAATACAATTTTTACATTACCATGTAGTTTACCAATAAAATGGTCTGATGGTGATGTGAATATACTCGGAATACATATCCCAAATGAAAAAAATGATTTCACTCCAATACATTTTAATAAAAAGTTAGCAAAAATAGATAAGATCTTGCTACCATGGAAAGGTAAATACCTGTCAATTTGTGGAAAAATCACCCTGATTAACTCTTTAGTATTATCCCAGTTTACCTATTTGCTTATGTCTTGCGAACAGTTTTTAAAATCATATGAGAAAAAAATATTCCATTTTATTTGGAACGGCAAGCCAGACAAAATTAAACGGGCCTATTTATATAATGAAGGACAGAAATTATTAAATATTAAAGCATTAGACCTATCACTAAAAGCTTCAGTCATACAAAAGTTATACTTAAATCCGAACTGGTTCTCTAGCAAATAAATAAGATTGTCTCACGCAATGTTCAAGAATGGCCTTTTTCCCTTTATTCAGATTACAACCTCTCACTTTCAGTTATTTGAAAAGGAAATAATCTCCCAAATATCACTATTTCTAAAACAAGCCATAGAAAGTTGGTTGCAATTTCTATTTAATCCTCCAGAAAGGAAAGAACAAATAATACAACAAATATTGTGGTTATACTCAAATATACTAATTGTTTATAATCTTCGTACAGTGCCTTGCAAAAGTAATCATCCCCCTTGGCATTTTTCCTATTTTGTTGCATTACAACCTGTTTTAAATTGTTTTTTAATTGGATTTTATGTAATGGACATACACAAAATATTCCAAATTGGTGAAGTGAAATGAAAAAAATAACTTATTTCAAACAATTCTAGAAAATAAATAATGGAAAAGTGGTGCGTGCATATGTATTCACCCCCTTTGCTATGAATCCCCTAAATAAGATCTACTGCAACCAATTACCTTCAGATGTCTTATAATTAGTTAAATAAAGTCCACCTGTGTGCAATCTAAGTGTCACATGATCTGTCACACGATCTCAGTATACATACACCTGTTCTGAAAGGCCCCAGTGTCTGCAACACCACTAAGCAAGGGGCACCACCAAGCAAGCGGTACCATGAAGACCAAGGAGCTCTCCAAACAGGTCAGGGACAAAGTTGTGGAGAAGTACAGATCAGGGTTGGATTATAAAAAAATATCAGAAACATTGAACATCCCACGGAGCACCATTAAATCCATTATTAAAAAATGGAAAAATATGGCACCACAACAAACTTGCCAAGAGAGTGCCGCCCACCATAACTCACGGACCAGGCAAGGAGGGCATTTATCAGAGAGGCAACAAAGAGACCAAAGATAACCCTCAAGGAGCTGCAAAGCTCCACATCGGAGATTGGAGTATCTGTCCATAGGACCACTTTAAGCCATACACTCCACAGAGCTGGGCTTTATGGAAGAGTGGCCAGAAAAAAGCTATTGCTTAAAGAAAAAAAATAAGCAAACATGTTTGGTGTTCGCCAAAAGGCATGGGGGAGACTCCCCAAACATCTGGTCAGATGAGACTAAAATTGAGCTTTTTGGCCATCAAGGAAAACGCTATGTCTGGCGCAAACCCAACACCTCTCATCACCCCGAGAACACCATGTTTTTCATCGGCAGGGACTGTGAAACTGGTCAGAATTGAAGGAATGATGGATGGTGCAAAATACAGGGAAATTCTTGAGGGAAACCTGTTTCAGTCTTCCAGAGATTTCAGACTGGGACGGAGGTTCACCTTCCAGCAGGACAATGACCCTAAGCATACTGCTAAAGCAACACTCGAGTGGTTTAAGGGGAAACATTTAAATGTCTTGGAATGTTCTAGTCAAAGCCCAGACCTCAAACCAATTGAGAATCTGTGGTATGACTTAAAGATTGCTGTACACCAGCGGAACCCATCCAACTTCAAGGAGCTGGAGCAGTTTTGCCTTGAAGAGTGGGCAAAAATCCCAGTGGATAGATATGCCAAGCTTAGAGAGACATACCCCAAGAGACTTGCAGCTGTAATTGCTGCAAATGGTGGCTCTACAAAGTATTGACATTGGGGTGGTGAATAGTTATGCACGCTCATGTTTGTTTCACAAGAAAAAATATTTTGGATCTTCAAAGTGTAAATGAAATGATACAAACCCCCCAAAAATCCATTTTAATTCCAGGTTGTAAGGCAACAAAATAGGAAAAAAGCCAAGGGGGGTGAATACTTTCGCAAGCCACTGTAAATGATATTATCGGTAAGACTGGTGGAGTTATGTCGCACATGCAGCTAACAAAAACATATGGAAATGTCTGATCTACCCAAAATTACAACCAAATAATTGCAGCATTACCGAAAAAATTGAAAAGGAAAGTGGAAGGGGGAAAAAGTAAGGAACTTGTCTGTCGGCCTTGCATTAAAGAATATAATTGGTTAAAGAAAATTGTGATAAATAAAAAAGTATACCAGTTTCATTTAAGGACCAAAGGATTGACAGCCGTCCCATATAGATTGCAAAATAGTTGGGAAGAGATTTTTGACGTACCGTTTCCATGGAATAGTGTTTATGAATTGATACGCAAAACGACGCCGGATTCAAAACTTTCAATTTTTCAATTTAAATTATTATATAAAATTCTTGCTACTAATAGAATGTTATTTATATGGGGGATACAATCTTCCCAGCTCTGCAGATTTTGCTGCGAAGAGACAGAATCATTAGATCATTTGTTTTGGTACTGTCCATTTGTAGCTTGTTTTTGGACACAGGTCCAGGAATGGCTAAAGGATTGCAATATTTAGCTGGAGTTAACCCTGCAGATAGCACTACTGGGTGATCTGAAAAGTCATAGTCAATCGATCAATAATATAATAATACTTTTAGCAAAAATGTTTATTTTCAATTTACGATCTGTAGAAACAATGAGAATAGAAAGGTTCAGAACTTTTGTAAAACATCACAGTACAGTTAAAAAATATATGGCAAATAGAAATCCAATATGGATGGTGTTAAGAGATAGATGGAGGTGTTGAATGGAGCTGAAGCATGGGACTAATAACAACAACTAATAACAACAAGATAACTCATGTAAAGCATACTGTGTCCATAATAAGTATATAGGTTATAGGTTGAGAGCTTTTGTGAAAGAGCACAGTTAGTAAAATATGGCATATAGAAGCAAACCAGATGGACATCATGAAAATGATCGGAGGAAGTTCAGGAGTAAAAACAAATAAAATATAATTATTGTAGAATTTCACTGTGTCCATAAAATGTATATAGTATGTATGGGCTGGAAGTAGAGGCCTAAGTGTTGTTTTTCACTACTTTACTCCAAATGGGGAAGGGGTGGTGGGGTTGGAAAGTAATGAAGGGAAATATATTTTTAAAAGGATATGTGTGTGTGTGTGTGTATGGATGTATGTATATATATATATATATGTATGTGTATGTGTGTGTGTATATACAATTGAAGTCGGAAGTTTACATACACTTAGGTTGGAGTCATTAAAACTCTTTATTCAACCACTCCACAAATTTCTTGTTAACAAACTATAGTTTTGGCAAGTCGGTTAGGACATCTACTTTGTGCATGATAAGTAATTTTTCCAACAATTGTTTACAGACAGATTATTTCACTTATAATTCACTGTATCACAATTCCAGTGGGTCAGAAGTTTACATACACTAAGTTGACTGTGCCTTTAAACAGCTTGGAAAATTCCCAAAAAATGTTGTCATGGCTTTAGAAGCTTCTGATAGGCTAATTGACATAATTTGAGTCAATTGGAGGTGTACCTGTGGATGTTTTTCAAGGCCTACCTTCAAACTCAATGCCTCTTTGCTTGACATCATGGGAAAATCAAAAGAAATTAGCCAAGACCTCAGAAAAAATTTTTGTAGACCTCCACAAGTCTGGTTCATCCTTGGGTGCAATTTCCAAATGCCTGAAGGTACCACGTTCATCTGTACAAACAATAGTACGCAAGTATAAACACCATGGGACCACGCAGCCGTCATATCGCTCAGGATGGAGACGCGTTCTGTCTCCTAGAGACGAATGTACTTTGGTGCAAAAAGTGCAAATCAATCCCAGAACAACAGCAAAGGACCTTGTGAAGATGCTGGAGGAAACAGGTATAAAAGTATCTATATCCACAGTAAAAGGAGTCCTATATCGACAACCTGAAAGGCCGCTCAGCAAGGAAGAAGCCACTACTCCAAAACCGCCATAAAAAAGCCAGACTACGGTTTGCAACTGCACATGGGGACAAAGATCGTACTTTTTGGAGAAATGTCCTCTGGTCTGATGAAACAAAAATAGAACTGTTTGGCCATAATGACCATCGTTATGTTTGGAGGAAAAACGGGGTGCCATGCAAGCCGAAGAACACCATTCCAACCGTGAAGCACGGGGTTGCAGGTTCATGCTGTGGTGGTGCATTGCTACAGGAGGGACTGGTGCACTTCACAAAATAGATGGCATCATGAGGAAGGGAAATTATGTGGATATATTGAAGCAACATCTCAAGACATCAGTCAGGAAGTTAAAGTTTGGTCGCCAATGGGTCTTCCAAATGGACAATGACCCCAAGCATACTTCCAAAGTTGTGGCAAAATGGCTTAAGGACAACAAAGTCAAGGTATTGGAGTGGCCATCACAAAGCCCTGACCTCAATCCTATAGAAAATTTGTGGGCCGAACTGAAAATGTGTATGCGAGCAAGGAGGCCTACAAACCTGACTCAGTTACACCAGCTCTGTCAGGAGGAATGGGCCAAAATTCACCCAACTTATTGTGGGAAGCTTGTGGAAGGCTACCTGAAACGTTTGACCCAAGTTAAACAATTTAAAGGCAATGCTACCAAATACTAATTGAGTGTATGTAAACTTCTGACCCACTGGGAATGTGATTAAATAAATAAAAGCTGAAATAAATCATTCTCTCTACTATTATTCTGACATTTCACATTCTTAAAATAAAGTGGTGATCCTAACTGACCTAAGACAGGGATTTTTTACAAGGATTAAATGTCAGCAATTGTGAGTTTAAATGTATTTGGCTAAGGTGTATGTAAACTTCCGACTTCAGCTGTATATATATATATATATATATATATATATATATATATATATATATATATATATATATATATATATATATATATATATATACATTTACATTTACATTTACGTCATTTAGCAGACACTCTTATCCAGAGCGACTTACAAATTGGTGCATTCACCTTTTTTTTGCGGGGGTGGGGTAAGGGGGGGGTAGAAGGATTACTTTATCCTATCCCATGTATTCCTTAAAGAGGTGGGGTTTCAAGTGTCTCCGGAAGGTGGTGAGTGACTCCGCTGTCCTGGCGTCGTGAGGGAGCTTGTTCCACCATTGGGGTGCCAGAGCAGCGAACAGTTTTGACTGGGCTGAGCGGGAACTGTGCTTCCGCAGAGGTAGGGGGGGGGGGCAGCAGGCCAGAGGTGGATGAACGCAATGCCCTCGTTTGGGTGTAGGGACTGATCAGAGCCTGAAGGTACGGAGGTGCCGTTCCCCTCACAGCTCCGTAGGCAAGCACCATGGTCTTGTAGCAGATGCGAGCTTCAACTGGAAGCCAGTGGTGGAGAAAGTAATAATTCGAGAATGCTCTTCTCGACCATTGATGGCCTGATAAATCCTATCACCGCAAACCTATGGGAACTTTCCTCCACATCTAAATGTGATGAGTTTGCGGCATATTTCAGTGATAAGATAGCAAACATTAGGATGGGTATCAGTCAAGCAAGACCTGATAAGAAGTTTGATGATACTTGCCCTAGCCTACAAAGGCACTATGGAGTTATTTTCCCTGGTTGACTCAGACATGGTCAGGAAAGTGAGATCACAACTTAAGCCTTCTACCTGCCTTCTGGATCCTATCCCCACCACCTTCTTCAAAAAAGTTTTTAATTGCATATCTGAAGAAGTGCAAGCTATTGTTAATCACTCCCGGTTCACAGGCACTTTCCCCACTGCACTAAAAACTGCTATGGTGAAACCCCTTCTGAAGAAAAGTAATCTAGATTCTTCAGCTCTTAGCAACTTTGGGGCAATCTCCAACCTTCCATTCTTAAGCAATATTCTGGAGAAATTAATTTTTAAGTATGTTTGAAAAATTCTAATTTTCGTGCCCGCCACAGCACAGAGACAGCCTTATTTAAAGTGGTAAATTATTTTAGAGCCAACACAGATGCCAAACAGCTCTCTGTCCTTGTACTCTTGGATGTAAGTGCTGCATTCGACACTGTTGACTATGTTGAAAATAGATATCACTTGTGGCGTTCCACAAGGTTCAATTTTGGGTCCGGTAATGTTCAGTTTATACAGTGGGTAGATAAAAGTGTAGACCTGCACAAGGCTGGGATGGGCTACAGGACAATAGGCAAACAGCTTGGTGAGAAGGCAACAACTGTTGGCACAATTATTAGAAAATGGAAGAAGTTCAAGATGGCGGTCAATCACCCTTGGTCTGGGGCTCCATGCAAGATCTCACCTCGTGGGGCATCAATGATCATGAGGAAGGTGAGGGATCAGCCCAGAACTACACGGCAGGACCTGGTCAATGACCTGAAGAGAGCTGGGACCACAGTCTCAAAGAAAACCATTAGTAACACACTACGCCGTCATGGATTAAAATCCTGCAGCACACGCAAGGTCCCCCTGCTCAAGCCAGCGCATGTCCAGGCCTGTCTGAAGTTTGCCAATGACCATCTGGATGATCCAGAGGAGGAATGGGAGAAGGTCATGTGGTCTGATGAGACAGAAATATACCTTTTTGGTCTAAACTCCACTCGCCGTGTTTGGAGGAAGAAGAAGGATGAGTACAACCCCAAGAACACCATCCCAACCGTGAAGCATGGAGGTGGAAACATCATTCTTTGGGGATGCTTTTCTGGGGATGCTTTTTTTTAAGGTGGGCCGAAACTGTGGACATATTTAAAAGTGATCTCAAAACACATCGTCTTATGTTTCTTGTGTGGTAAATATTTAGGTTTTTATTTTCATTGTTTATTAGTTTTTTCCTGTGAAGCGCATTGTATTGCATTCATGTCTGTGCTATAGAAATAAAGCTTGATTTGATTAGATTTTAAGTCAATGTACCCAGAGGAGGACGGAAACTAGCTGTCCTCCGGCTACACCATGGTGCTACTGTCACGGTCGTCGGCTGCCTCTGATTGGGAACCACCCTGGCCAACATAGATATACATGAACTAGAACACAAACCTAGAAAACTAAACAATAGAAAATCCACACCCTGGCTCAACATTTAATAGTCCCCAGAGCCAGGGCGTGACAGTACCCCCCCCCCCCCCCCCCCCCCAAAGGCGCGGACTGCGACCGCGCCAACCAAACACAAGAGGGTAGGGGCCGGGTGGGCATTCCGCCTCGGCGTGCACCATTGGCTTGGTTCGGGGAGCAGGAACGGGCCGGACCGGGCTGACGACGCGCACCACTGGCTTGGTGCGGGGAGCAGGAACGGACCGGACCGGGCTGACGACGCGCACCATTGGCTTGGTGCGGGGAGCAGGAACGGACCGGACCGGGCTGACGACGCGCACCACTGGCTTGGTGCGGGGAGCAGGCACGGGCCGGACCGTGCTGACGACGCGCACCACTGGCTTGGTGCGGGGAGCAGGAACGGGCCGGACCGGACTGACGACGCGCTCCATTGGCTTGGTGCGGGGAGCAGGAACAGGCCGGACCGGTCTGACGACGCGCACCACTGGCTTGGTGCGGGAAGCAGGAACAGGCCGGACCGGGCTGGCGACGCGCACCACAGGCTTAGTGCGGGGAGGAGGAACGGGCCTGACCGTACTGGGAACACACACCACTGGTCTTGTGCGGGAATCAGGAACGGGCCGGACCGGACTGGTGACACACACCACTTGCTTGGTGCGAGGAGTGGGACTGGGTTTCCTCATAAACCTCCGCTCCCTCTGCTGCCTACTCAGTTCCTCTCGCCGTGCCTCCACACTATCCTTCTCCCTCGTGACCAGTGGCCCCCGTAACCTGGCGGCCTCCTCTGCCAACCTGCTGAACCGCTCTATCGCGGCCTCCCGCTGCCTCGTCGTCCACGGCGTGAGCCCCCCCTAAAAAAATGTTGGGCTTGTCTCTCCCCCGTGCTCATGGCCTCCATCCCTCTTGCCAGACTCTCACTCATCTCCTCCCAGGTCCATCCTCTCTCCTCGTCACGCTGCTTGATCCAGTCGAGGTGGGATCTTCTGTCACGGTCGTCGACAGATGCGGACCAAGGCGCAGCGTGATATGCGTACATTCTTTTATTAGTGTACACACCACGAACCAAAACAACAAAACAAACGATACGTGAAGTCCTGGGTTGAACACAAACCTTCCGGAACAAGATCCCACAAAATAACCGTGCCAAACAGGCTGCCTAAGTATGGTCCCCAATCAGAGACAACAAGCTACAGCTGCCTCTGATTGGGAACCACCCTGGCCAACATAGATATACATGAACTAGAACACAAACCTAGAAAACTAAACAATAGAAAATCCACACCCTGGCTCAACATTTAATAGTCCCCAGAGCCAGGGCGTGACAGCTACCCTACAGAGTGCTGTTGAGGCTACAGTAGACCTTCATTGCAAAACAGTGTGTTTTAATTAATTATTTAGTGATGTGAATATTATAGTATAGTTTATTTAAAAATGATAACTTTTGTAATGATTCACTATTTAAAAAAAATGAAATTCACTGAGGAGAATGGTCCTCCCATTCCTCCTCTGAGGAGCTTCCACTGGTGGACATTCTCCCTTTCTCTTTATATTGGATCTTTGTCCAGCTACTGTGAAAAGGTTGGGCGTGTGTAAAACCCTCCATAGTCTGCGTTGTTTTGATATTTTATGCCCACAAGGAGCAATTATGGTGCCTGTAAGTGTATTTAGACATAGCCTATTTAACCAATAAGAGTCTAAGCCCTGTCTAAGATAATTTGTCTATTTGATTTAGAATTTTAAGACCCTTGAAATATAAAAATATATAAAACAATTATTTGATGTAAAAAAAAAACATGCTTTTAGCCCATACAAATACATTGAATAACAGATTCACTACATGGAACAGATAGTCCCCCCAAAAAATCTAAAAGGAAGTTTGTTCTGAAGTGTCTATCCTATATCTGTGTGGTATAAGAAAGATCAGGACACATTTTTTTATTTACATTTAATGTATTTAATCATTTATTTTTGTCACTAAACAGTCTCCATATATACTGTACGTCCATTAATTTTTTTCGACTGGTACCGGGGGACCTTCAGACGAGTCTCGTGAGGCCTGTGGGCATCCTAGAGCAAAACAACCGACATATACAGTACCAGTCAAAAGTTTAGACACACTAGTCATTCCAGGGTTTTTCTTTATTTTTTACTATTTTCTACATTTTAGAATAATAGTGAAGACATCAAAACTATTAAATAACACATATTGAATCATGTAGTAACCAAAAAAGTGTTAAACACATCAAAATATATTTTAGATTTTCGATTCTTCAAATAGCCACCCTTTGCCTTGATGACAGCTTTGCACACTCTTGGCATTCTCTCAACCAGCTTCACCTGGAATGCTTTTCCAACAGTCTTGAAGGAGTTCCCACATATGCTGAGCACTTGTTAGCTGCTTTTCCTTCACTCTGCTGTCCGACTCTTCCCAAACCATCTCAATTGGGTTGAGGTCAGGGGATTGTGGAGGCCAGGTCATCTGATGCAGCACTCCATCACTCGCCTTCTTGGTAAAATAGCCCTTACACAGCCTGGAGGTGTGTTGGGTCATTGTCCTGTTGAAAAACAAATCATAGTCCCACTAAGCCCAAAACAAATGGGATGGCGTAACACTGCAGAATGCTGTGGTAGTCATGCTGGTTAAGTGTGCCTTGAATTCTAAATAAATCACAGACAGTGTCACCAGCAAAGCACCCCCACATCATAACACCTCCTCCTCCATGCTTTACGGTGGGAAATACACATGCAGAGATCACCCATTCACCCATACCGCGTCGCACAAAGCCATGGCGGTTGGAACCAAAAATCTCCAATTTGGACTCCAGACCAAAGGACAAATGTCCACCCTTCTAATGTCCATTGCTCGTGTTTCTTGGCCGAAGCAGGTCTCTTCTTCTTATTGGTGTCCTTTAGTAGTGGTTTCTTTGCACCAATTCAACCATGAAAGCCTGATTCAGACAGTCCCTTCTGAACAGTTGATGTTGAGATGTGTCTGTGACTTGAACTCTGTGAAGCATTTATTTGGGCTGCAATTTCTGAGGCTGGTAACTCTAATAAACGTATCCTCTGCATCAGAGGTAACGCTGGGTCTTCCATTCCTGTGGCAGTCCTCATGAGAGCCAGTTTCATCAAAGCACTTGATGGTTTTTACGACTGCACTTGAAGAAACTTTCAAAGTTCTTGAAATGTTCCGTATTGACTGACCATCATGTCTTAAAGTAATGATGGACTGTCGTTTCTCTTTGCTTATTTGAGCTGTTCTTGCCATAATGTGGACTTGGTCTTTTACCAAATAGGACTATCTTCTGTATACCACCCCTACCTTGTCACAGCAAAACTGATTGGCTCAAACGCATTGAGTAGGAAAGAAATTCCACAAATTAACTTTAACAAGGCAGACTTGTTATTTTAAATGCATTCCAGGTGACTACCTCATGAAGTTGGTTGAGAGAATTCCAAGAGTGTGCAAAGCTGTCATCAAGGCAAAGGGTGGTGTGACTAGTACGGAGGATACGAAGAGGCAGGACACAGACGCAGGACTTAACAAGGTAAAGGTTTACTTAACAATAAGAAAGAGAATAACAAGGAGTGAGTAAGTGACACGACGCTAACAATTACACACAGCAATGACTGAACAGTCCAAGGCTATATAGTGGTGGTGATGAGATGATGAGGTGCAGGTGCGCTGGAGGTGATCAAGCGCCACGGCCTCACCTCCTTCCCAGACTGCCGTGGCCCAATCCAGCACCTTTCCTTTAAGTAGCGAAATCACCAGCACTATCCTGGCTTGGTCAGATGGATATGCCCCAGGCTGACGCGCCAGATACAGTGAAACCTGTAGCAGGAAGCCACTACATTTAGTAGTTTTACCGTCATAGCGCTCCGGTAGGGCGAGGGGTCCCTCAGAAGTTGGTGATAGCACTGGAACAGGTGGACTGGGTGCACTCGCCACTCCCTGAGGTAGAACCGGAGCACCGGGCAGATTATGCAGAGTTTGGAGCACTTCCTGTATGGTGGCGTTCAACTGGGCAAGCTGCTGCTGCTGCTGGTGCTGGTCGAGGCGCTGGGAAACTCCAGGAGGATAACCTGCTGCATCCATTTTCGTGAGAAGTGTGTAATTCTGTGACGAGTACTGAGGATACGATGAGGCAGGACGCAGACGCAGGAATCAACAAGGTAAAGGTTTACTTAACAAGGAGCGAGTAAACGACACGACGCTAACAATTACACACAACATTGACTGAACAGACCAGGGCTATATAGTGGTGGTGATGAGATGATGAGGTGCAGGTGCGCTGGAGGTGATCAGGGTGCGTTGGGTTTCCATTCCTGTGTTGCCGAGGTGGTGCGCTAAGACCAGTGGCTCAGTAGACCAGTGAATCAGAGCGCCGGAGGGGAGCAACGGGAGGAGACGTGACAGTACCAGACCCCCCCCCCCCCCCCGGCCCTGCGGAACCACTCGTCGACAGCGGGCGCATCGGTATGGCTGGGTGTCCAATGGGCCAGGGCCAGCTGGTACCCCAGGACGCATTGGATGGGAGTGAGCCCCATGGAGGAATGAATGAGGGAGTTCTGGGCATATTCTGCCCAGTGAAGAAACCTCGCCCACTCACCCTGCCGGTCCTGACAGTGTCAACGAAGAAACCTCCCCAGCTCCTGCTTCATGCGCTCCACCTGCCCATTTGACTGAGGCCTATACGCGGAAGTGAGGCTGGCCGTGGCCCTGATCTTCTCCAGGAAAGCTTTCCACACTCGGGAGGTGAATTGGGTGCCACGGTCCGAGACGATGTCCTCCGGAAGTCCATAATGCCGGAAGACCTGTTGGAACAGGACCTCAGCGACCTGGAGAGATAAGGAAGAAAAGTTAGTGGCATAAAACTGCATGATTTTGAGAACCGATCTATGACCACAATGACTGTGGTGAAGCCATCAGAACATAGGAGGTCGGTGACAAAGTCTATGGACAGGTGTGATCAAGATCGCTGAGGCACTGGTAGAGGAACTAGTTTGCCTACCGGGGCATTCCGAGTTGTCTTCGTTTGGGCATATACGGAACAGGAGTTGACATAGCGAGAGACATCAGTAGCCAAAGTGGGCCACCAGTATTTTTGTGATAGAGAATTCAGGGTGCGCGTAATACCGGAGTGCCCTGCTGTAAGGGTGGTGTGCGCCCAGATCAGCAGGCTGACCCGGACACTGGTGGGTACATACACGCGCCCCGGAGGGGTGTTGGCAGGCGCTGGGTCCTCCTGAGCTGCCAGGCGGATGTCTTCATCTACATCCCAAACGACAGGTGCAACGAGGAGAGACGGGGGCAGGATCCTCCAGATCCTTCCTTTCTCCGGTATGGTGCATCCTGGAGAGTGCGTCGGCTTTCACATTCTGGCATCCTGGGTGGTAGGACAGAATGAACTGAAAGCGAGTAAGAAATTGGGCCTACCTGGCTTTTTAGAGAAAAAGGCACAGGGATACATTTTCTCTGGCTTACCTTGCCGCTGGGAGAGTGCCGCACCCACACCCTCCTCAGATGCGTCCAACTCCAGGATGAAAGGACAAGATGGATCTGGGTGTTTTAGAATGGGCGCTGTGGTGAACCTCTCCTTCAGCCTCTTGAAGGCAGCGTCAGCCTCAGGGTTCCAGGCCAGCTTCTGAGGTCCAGCCTTAAGGAGAGAGGTGAGCAGGGTGGCTATTGAGCTGAAGGACCCGATGAGACGACGGTAGAAATTGGCGGAGCCCAGGAAGCTCTGTAGGGCCTTGATTGTGGTGGGGTCCGGCCATGACCTAACGGTGTCTGTCTTCTCTCTTTCCATGAACACCCCCTGAGGACTGATCCTGTATCCCAGGAAGGAGATGGCCTGTTGGTGGAATTCACATTTATCCCCCTTCACCAACAGGATGTGTTCCTGGAGGCGGAGTAGGACAACTCTAACGTCCCTGACGTGCTCCTCGAACGTAGCCGAGTAGATCAGGATATCGTCGATGTACACCACCACCTGTCTACTCAGCTGGATTCGGATCAGGTTGTAGGCACTCCTCAGGTCCAACTTGGTAAAGTACCAGGCCCCTTGTAGCTGCTCAACCAGAGGGAGGTACCGGTATTTAGTGGTGACTGCGTTAAGCCCCCTGTAGTCAATGGACGGCCTCAGTCCTCCATCTTTTTTGGCCACAAAGAAGAAACTGGCGGAGGCAGAAGAGGTAGAGCGTCTGATGAACCCCTGTTTCAGGGTCTCTGCCACATACATCTCCATGGCCTCAGTCTCCGCCATGGAAAGGGAGTAAATGCGACTCTTCGGGGGGTATTGTCCCTCCAGCAGGTCAATGGCGCAGTCCCAGGGCATGTGAGGAGGGAGACACATAGCTTTTGATGAAGAGAAGACATCGCAGAGATATGCGTACTCACGAGGAATGTTGGGCTGGAGGGCGGAATCCGGATCTCCACTGACGTGGAACAACAAACCACCGGCAGGCAGGTCTTCCGGCATGAGGTGGACCAGGCTGTGATCCTCTTGGTGATCCAACTGATGGTGGGGTTGTGTAGTCTGAGCCATGGCAATCCCAAGACGATCCGGTGAAGGAGTGACGTGACGATGTAGAATGTCTTTGTGAGACAATGAGTAGGTGAATGGATGATCTCTGCATGTGTGGCTCCCACCGTGAAGCATAGAGGAGGAGGTGTGATGGTGTGGGGGTGCTTTTCTGGTGCACTGTCTGTGATTTATTTTTAATTCAAAGCACAGTTAACCAGCATGGCTACCACAATATTCTGCAGCAAATACGCCATCCCATCTGGTGTGCGCTTAGTGGGACTATCATTTGCTTTTCATCAGGACCACGACCCAAAACACACCTCCAGGCTGTGTAAGGGCTATTTGACCAAGGAGAGTGATTGAGTGCTGCATCAGATGACATGGCCTCCACAATCACCCAACCTCAACGCAATTGAGATGGTTTGGGATGAGTTGGACCGCAGAGTGAAGGAAAAGCAGCCAACAAATGCTCAGCATATGTGGGAACTCCTCCAAGACTGTTGGAAAAGCATTCCTCATTAAGCTGGTTGAGAGAATGCCAAGAGTGTGCAAAGCTGTCATCAAGGCAAAGGGTGGCTACTTTGAAGAATATAAAATATATTTTGATTTGTTTAACACTTTTTTGGTTACTACATGATTCCATGCGTGCTATTTCATAGTTTTGATATCTTCACTATTATTCTACAATGTATAAAATAGTACAAAATAAAGAAAAACCCTTGAATGAGTATGTGTGTCCAAACTTTTGACCGGTACTGAATGTGTTGTGATAATTGCGTTGTTTGCTCTATAACCTCTATAACCCCTTTCAGGGGTATAACATTACAATTTTATAGCTAATAGGCTATGTGGTTTTTGTAGATCGACTGAGGTGAATTAACCTACAGTAGCCAAGGTGATAATGGCTGGGGTAATTTTTAATTGTTTTTGCTTTTCTCCAAATAGCATTTACATTTAAATTTTAGTCATTTAGCAGATGCTCTTATCCAGAGCGACTTACAGTTAGTGAGTGCATACATTTTTTTCATACTGGCCCCCCGTGGGAATCGAACCCACAACCCTGCCGATGCAAGCATTTAAACGTTTTTCATTGTGTAGAAATGCAGTAAATGTGCTTCAACTTTCACATTTTTGGAGTGGTCCACCAGTGGTGATGATGCTTACTATTTCAGTGTGCACTCGTTCAATTTCCTTCATGGATTCGAAAAAAAATGCACTTGTTTATGGAAACCAACGTTATTATAGTAAACAAAAACAAAAAATAATCATGAAAAAAATTATTGTAAAATAAAATAATTAACAAACCCATTTAAAAAATGAAAACTATACTGAAACTATTATCTTTGATATTGTGATGTTTCGAATAGGCCTAGCTTGTCCATCCTTATCACTAGCTATCACTAGCTCACAGGGAAAAATATTGTCTAGGTAGCTAACTTCCTTCTTCTTACATGTACTACTAAAGTATTGGATGGTGTAAACATGGGCGAGATAGCGTTTTCTTCCACATTATTCTTTGCACCAGTCTCTGCTATATTTAAATCCAAGTCACATTGAGATTGACTTTATAATTTAAACCTAACCTAACCTATGACCTGATCCATCACCTTATGTATTACCCCCCCCCCCCCCCCCCCCCCCCCCAGTTGCAAGAGATTACATCCCAAAAAACTATACAACACAAATGGCTCCTAGCCTCAAACGCATGCTTTCTGTCCTTAACACTAAAACTAAAACTAAATAATATCAAAATGAAATAGAAAATATTTTGATACAACTTAAACTAAATTAAAACTAGCAAATCAGGTAGGAAACCTAACTAAAACCAAACTGAATTCAAAATAAACGAAATAAAAATGAATATTAAACACAAAACCATAATAACTTTGATAGAAACTCCCTTTAGCCCATGCCTACACCAATCCAATGCTTTTAAACTTGTGGGTGTAATGAACAAGTTTACACTTCAGAAGGAAGGATACATTATTGAGTGTTTTAGCCAGTGATGCTGGTTGGAGTCTATCGTGGAGAAGCAACTGGCTGAACATTGTTTCTCAATCCATTCTTGGGGAACCAAGATTGGTTGAATTAACTAAGATTAGTTGAATCAGGTATGTTAGCACTAGGCTAAAACAGAAAGTGCACCCTCTGGGGTCTACCCAGGAATGGATTGAGAAACACTGGGCTTGGAGGTGGAGCAACATGGCATTTCAGAGCTACTTTAGATTAAGGTCTTGTTGGAGGGGAGGGTTTCCAATCCTATACAACACAAGCTAGTACATGCAGTATTTAGTCAATATCCAGTACATAGTATACCGGTAAACCAATAGTAGGTGGGATACCCAAAATAATCCATATAGATCCGCAAAGGAGGAGCTCCTTACATTCTGATCTACAGAATAAAAACTGAACTTGGTGTGAGAACGTCCTTTCCTCCACACAAACTTTAGACCATGCGTATGCACATTTTCTAGTGGTTGAAGTATTGCATTGCATGCAGGCATGTAAGTATTTTGTGCAAATGATGGATATGATGACACACTTATTCATAAAAACATGATGAGATGCAGCCATTTGCCATTAGTGAGAAGAGAAATCTGTGTTTTATTTTAGGAATAATTTGACATAGGAATTTATTACTATTTATTTTATTTTTCCTAACGATTGCAGAATAAATTCTTCACCTTTTCTGTCCGTGATGGGTTAGTATACAATCCCATAGGAAGCCGGTTTATAGCCTACAGTCAAATTTAACAGGTGAACATGGAGATGGTTGATATTTTACTTTTAAGTATGTATGTTACTAAAGTTTGTAGCCTACTGTAATTTAACAGAAAATTGAGTAGCCTAGACAATGATTCAGAATTCGCGGGCAGTCCAGCATATTATGTTCGGAGGAAAGTCAATGCTAAACATTGTTGAATTCAAACGTTCTGCTGACAGGTCAGCACCATCGTTTTCTCTCTTAGAAACTGTCACAGTCCTTTACCAAATACAGCATAAGTGAATGCAAAAGATTAAAACATTCTGCCAACACAGTAAATAGACCGGTAGCTTATGTAAAATATTTGACTGTACAGATATAGGCTACTGTATTGCTGTGCGATAGGAGCGCGACATCATAGCGTATCTCAGAGCCTATAACAAGACAGGAGATAGAAACACAATAATCTATTGATGATCTATTGATTGAACAACAATATTGAACAACAAAAGTGTGGGCTGTAGCATTGAATATACAGTCAATCAAGTGTTTTGCCCTCGCTATAGGCAGCATGCATGTTTAGTTTGAAAAAGTATTTATCTCTCTCTCTCTCTCTCTCTCTCTCTCTCTCTCTCTCTCTCTCTCTCTCTCTCTGAATGCTCAGCTATGAAAAGCCAACTGACATTTACTCCGGAGGTTTTGCACCCTCTATAACCACTGTGGTTATTATCTGACCCTGCTGGTCATCTATGAATGTTTAAACGTCTTGAAGAATGATCTGGCCTAAATGCCCGTATTCTTATAAACTCCACCCGCACAGCCAGAAGTGGACTGGCCACCCATCGGAGCCCGGTTCCTCTCTAGGTTTCTTCCTAGGTTCCTGCCTTTCTAGGGAGTTTTTCCCAGCCACTGTGCTTCTACATCTGCATTGCTTGCTCTTATTTTAGACTGGGCATCTGTATAGCACTTTGTGACAACTGCTGTTGTAAAATGGGCTTTATGAAATAAATATGATTGATTGATTTGATTTGATTGATCTGGAGGCGAAAGAAACACACACCTATTAAGGCGAGGTGCTGGCTAGCGGAGTAGAACACTTGAAAAAGAAAAGGAGAGCCGCATACTCTAGGACCTCAGATGCAATAATTTAATAACCGAGTAACCAACATTTCGACAGACAAGCTGTCTTGATTTGATTGACCACATTTGGTGTGCAGGTCTAACGGACTTACAAGCCACAGTTTAGTAGAAATAACACACACAAAAAAAGTTCACATCAGTTTGGTTCCACTGGGAACATGTGGAAATGGTCCGGGGTCATCTCTCGGCGGCGACACACACGCATGTCCAATGAAGCAATGTGCAAGATACAGTGCAAATAATGCACAAAGTAGGCTACTACTCATTAATCCATTACAATACATTCATATGAAACTACTCTGTTTATCTAGTGTGTTCACAGCACCACCAGTCATCACTACAAGCTAACATGGTTGTGTAATGATTTGCCTTCATGCACCACTCTACATTGCTTTGGCCCTCTCCTATGCACTAACTAATCTTCAGCACCTGCATAACAAAGTGTATGCCATAGAATTACTAAATGGGACAAAGCCCCTCAGACCACGGCAATTTCATGGGAACACTTAATGTGTCTGCCAGTCCACCATCCAAAAAACATTTGACTTCAATGGGAATGTTTAGCAAACATATTTCTATGGTGTATACTGCATAGCTCCAACCCCAGTAGGTAAAATATTGCAGAAAATAGAAACAAGTTCCTTTATAACAAATGAGAAAAAGGGAAGTCATAAAAAAATAAGTTATATTTGCTGCATTTGCAATTAATGTGCATGCCCATACTGCGCCCACACGGTGCAATCTCCCAATCAGAGACAGAATCCATTGAATATTTCATGGAAAGCAGGGGCAGACTGGGACAAAATTTCTTCCCTGGCATTTCACAGCACTGGTACCAGAAGACCAGGGGACCACACTGCTTGTGCTGGGCCCAGCAAATATCCTAGTTGTGAATGAATAAACACATTTATTAGATAAAAAAGAAAGCTTGCTGAAGAAATGCCTAATAGATTACCTTTCGCTCATAATACCTCATAAAAGCCTAACTACTTATATTGCAAATTTAAGTGCCTGGCTATGATACATCTCCCCCTATCCCAAAGGTTCATTACTATTACATATACCATAGCAGGTTGCTGGGCCCAGCACAGGTAGTTTGGTCCCCTGGTCTTCTGGTCACAGTGATGCTAGGCTTAGCAGCACAGACATCTCAGCTGCTGTTGCAGCAGTCAAGTGTAGTGGATGTAGGGAGAAAACAGAAAGAGAGAGAGAGAGACACACACACACACACACTGACAAATGTACTGCCAATGTATTTATATTTTGGCTCTATAAGATGACCATTGGCATATATCATATCTTATAACATCCTAACTACATATTTCAAACTAGTGCATTTCAAGTGTTCCCCCTGCCCACTTTAGATAAGTGTTTAAATATTAGGCTACATATAATTCAATAGAAGAAAACAGAGAGAGAGAAGGAGAGAGAGAGTCTGCCAGTTCCTTATTGTTTTGGCTGTAGCCAGTGGCTGCATTAAGGAACTGGCAGTCTCTCTCTCTCCCTCTCTCTCTGTTTTCTTCTATTGAATTGAATATACAACCTTCTGTGTTTGTCAAAGAATGATGCTTGGACTAGTATATGTGGATGCGGATAGATTTCCTGCGTTGTGCTTCGTTTGACAGTGCCGCGCGCATATGCGTATCTTTCTATCAAGAAGTGACGGGCCTTTCAGCTGATAAAACAATAAAAATACACAGACAGTCCCCTAATTGTAATACCTGATGACTTATTAAAAAGCATTGTATACGTGTCTAGTAGATGGCTATTGCCTTAACTATGTGTTCTAAAAGTCAATCTAACAACTTCTTAGGCTATTTTGCAAATGTTCCCCCGAATCCCCCATCCCTAATTAGCCTACTATAGTAGGTATGAAATATATTTCATACGATATAAAGCCAATATAAAGCATGAGCTGGCTTTTTATTATACAATATACAGCCAAAATATTAGGCCTAACTGGCAGTAGTAGGCTACATGATCTGCGTCAGTGTGCGTGACTGTGTCTTTCTCTATTTTCTTCCTATGTCGACTGCACAACAGCAGATGATCTGCCGTTTCTCACTGACACAGACACACCACTCTGACCAGCAGAACCAGAACTTTTAGCAAATATGTCAGTTAATTTCACTGATTTAGCAGCGTCGGACTCACTCTCGGTCTCAATCTTTTGATGATGTACGTTTGACTTTGAATGTGAATTTGTGCAACCTCAGCTCAGCCAATCAGAGAACCGTGCTGGCCCATCTTTGTAGGGGGGCCGGCCTTTGCCCAATGGTCAGCCAAATGCTCAATATAGAAGATTATGGTCCGGACCTTCTGTCATTTGCCAGAATTGCCAGACGGCCAATCCGCCCATGATGGAATGTAACTGAATGGAGCTGCAGCAGATCATTAAAATTAATGTTGTGTTTGTGTGTGCCACATATTTTCACCCAACTCATTGTAATGGAAAAGATCATATGCCGGAGATGAGAGCCAGTGTAAAAGAGAAGAGAGAGAGAGGGAAAGGAATATTTGTCTCTGTGTCTGCGATGCTAATATGGATGTTTATTATGGTGTGTGAGAGAGAAGAGAATGTATTGGTGAAATGCCACAGAGGTACAGTGCATTCGGAAAGTATTCAGACGCCTTTACTTTTTCTACAATGTTACATTACAGCCTTATTCTAAAATAGATTAAATTGTTTTTAGAAATGTTTGCAAATTAAAAAAATACTGAAATATAACATTTACATAAGTATTCAGGCCCTTTACTTTGTTGAAGCACCTTTGGCAGCGATTACAGCCTTGAGTTTTCTTGGGTATGACGCTACAAGCTTGGCACACCTGTATTTGGGGAGTTTCTCCCATTCTTCTCTGCAGATCCTCTCAAGTTCTGTCAGGTTGGATGGGGAGCGTCGCTGCACAGCTATTTTCAGGTCTCTCCGGAGATGTTAAATCAAGTTCAAGTCCGGGCTCTGACTGGGCCTCTCAAGGCCATTCAGAGACTTGTCTCGAAGCCACTCCTGCTGTGTGCTAGGGTCGTAGTCCTGTTGGAAGGTAAACCTTTGCCTCAATCTGAAGTCCTGAGCGCTCTGCAGCAGGTTTTCATCAAGGATCTCTCTGTACTTTGCTCAGTTCATCTTTCTTTCGATCCTGACTAGTCTCCCAGTCCCTGCCGCTGAAAAACATCCCCACAGCATGATGCTGCCACCACCAAGAGCAACACTGCAGCTGTTGATTGCCAGTGTTCATCATTCATCACGTATGCTATATCAATACACAACGTTCAAGGAGTAGGGTATTTGATGTAAATACATAAGAATGCTTTTCCATTTTATGTAATTACATTATCACATTCTCTTGCTCACTCGAGGAATCCAATTTGGCCCCTCACATTGCAATAGGATCCAGCTAAAAGTGTAGGCTACTCTCTGAAGTGTACAATAATACACAGGAGTCACGAACCTTGTATTCCCTTGATGTCTGTAGTGTGTATGAGCACCATGAAAGAGATGGGGATTTATTTAGAATGGCTATGTGCTGTTTTGCATTTGGTATTCATTAGTGGATAAACTAGTGATTACTCTCAAGAACCATTGATTAGTTGATTTGTGTGCTCTTAATTAACTGTTTAGTTGAATCATATTCATGTCAAAACATAGATGAGTGAAAAGCCTACGAAGAGTCACCATTGGCCTCATGGTGAAATTCCTGAGCGATTTCCTTCCTCTCCGGCAACTGAGTTAGGAGTGGATCAGTCCATTTACAGTGCTTTCAGAAAGTGTTCACATTTTGTTGTGTTACAAATTGGGATTAAAATTGATTAAATTATTATTTTTCTCAACAATCTACACAAAATACTCTGTAATGTCAAAGTGGAAGAAAAATTCAAACATGTTTTAAAGAGAAATGAAAAATAAAACAGTAAGAACACTTGATTAAATAAGTATTCAACCCACTGAGTCGATACATGTTAGAATCACCTTTAGCAGTGATTACAGCTGTGAGTCTTTCTGGGTAAGTCTCTAAGAGCTTTGCACACCTAGATTGTACAATCTTTGCCCTTTATTATTTTTTAAACTCTTCAAGCTCTGTCAAGTCAGTTGTTGATCATTGCTAGACAGCCATTTTCAAGTCTTGCCATAGATCTTCAAGCCAATTTAAGTCAAAACTGTAACTAGTTCTCTCAGGAACATTCAATGTCGTCTTGGTAAGCAACTCGTCTTGGTAAGTAACTTAGGTTATTTTCCTGCTGAAAGGTGAATTTGTGTCTGTTGGAAAGCAGACTGAAATAGGTTTTCCTCTAGGATTTTGCCTGTGTTTAGCTCTATTCCATTTATTTTTATCCCCCAAAAACTTCCTTGCCGATGACGAGCATATCCATAACATGATGCAGCCACCACCATGCATGAAAATATGAAGAGTGGTACTCGGTGATGTGTTGTGTTGGATTTGCCCCAAGCATAATGCTTTGTATTCAAGACTAAAAGTTAATTTCTTTGCCACATTTTTTGCAGTATTACTTTAGTGCCTTATTGCAAACAGGATGCATGTTTTGGAATATGTTTTATTCTATACAGACTTCCTTCTTTTCACTCTGTCATTTAGTAACTACAATGTTGTTTATCCATCCTCAGTTTTCTCCTATTACAGCCATTAAACTCTGTAACTGTTTTAAAATTACCATTGGCCTCATGTTGAAATCCCTGAGTGGTTTCCTTCCTCTCTTGCAACTGAGTAAAGAAGGACGCCTGTATCTTTGCAGTGACTGGGTGTATTGATACACCATCCAAAGCGTAATGAATAACTTCACCATGCTCAAACGGATATTCAGTGTCTGCTTTATTATTTTTACCTATCTACCTATAGGTGCCCTTCTTTGCGAGGCATTGGAAAATCTCCCTGGTCTTTGTGGTTGAATCTCTGCTTGAAATTCACTACTCAACTTAGGGACCTTAGAGACAATTGTATGTGTGGGGTACAGAGATGGGGCAGTCATTCAAAAATCATGTTAACCACTATTATTGCACACAGAGTGAATCCATGCAACTTATTATGTCACTTGTTAAGCAGATTTGTACTCCTGAATGTATTTAGGCTTGCATAACAAAGGGGTTGAATACTTATTGACTGAAGACATTTCAGCTTTTAATTTTGTATTAATATGTACACATTTCTAACAACAAAAATCCACCTTGACATTGTGGAGTATTGTGTGTAGATCAGTGGCACAAAATCTGAATTTATTCCATTTTCAATTCAGGCTTTAACACAACAAAATGTGGAAAAAGTCAAGGGGTTTGAATACTTTCTAAAGGCACTCAGGACAGGGTCTTTGTTGGTTAGGCTAACTCATAGATTCCCATGGTTTGAAGGGTTTCACTGAAGCAAACAAATATTGCTTGTTGTGACAATTTAACAAATGCACTACATGACCAAAAGTATGTGGACACCTGCTCGTCGAACATATCATTCCATAATCATGGGCATTAATATGGAGTTGGTCCCCCCTTTGATGCTATAACAGCCTCCACTCGTCTTTGTAACACTGCTGCGGGGACTTGCTTCCATTCAGCCACAAGAGCCTTAGTAAGGTCGGGCACTGATGTTGGCCGATTAGGCCTGTCTCGCAGTCGGCGTTCCAATTCATCCCAAAGGTGTTCGATGGGGTTGAGGTCAGGGCTCTGTGCAGCCCAGTCAAGTTCTTCCACACTGATCTCAACAAACTATTTCTGTATGGACCTCACTTTGTGCACGGAGGCATTGTCATGCTGAAACAGGAAAGGGCCTTCCCCAAACTGTTGCCACAAAGTTGGAAGTACAGAATTATCTCGAATGTCATTGTATGCTGTAGCATTAAGATCTCCCTTCACTGGAACTAAGGGGCCTAGTCCGAGAACTAAGGGGCAGCCCCAGACCATTATTCCTCCTCCACCAAACTTTATAGTTGGTACTATGTATTGGGGCAGGTAGCGTTCTCCTGGCATCCGCCAAATGGCATATTATTATTATTATTATTATAAACCCAGATTCGTCCATCGATTCATCACTCAAGAGAACGCGTTTTCACTGCTCCAGAGTCCAATGGTGGCGAGTTTTATACTACTCCAGCCAACGCTTGGCATTGCGTATGGTGATCTTAGGCTTGTGTGCGGCTGCTCGGCCATGGAAACCCATTTCATGAAGCTCCCGACAAACAGTCATTTTGCTGACATTGCTTCCAGAGGCAGTTTAGAACTAGGTAGTGAGTGTTGCAACCGAGGACAGACGATTTCTACGCCCTACGTGCTTCAGCACTCGGCGGTCCCATTCTGTGAGCTTGTGTGGCCTACCACTTCGCAGCTGAGCCGTTGTTGCTCCTAGACATTTCCACTTCACATAACAGCACTTACAGTTGACCGGGGCAGCTCTAGCAGGGCAGAAATTTGACGAACTGACTTGTTGGAAAGGTGGCATCCTATGATGGTGCCATGTTGAATGTCACTGAGCTCTTCAGTAAGTCCATTCTACTGCCAATGTTTCCTATGGAGATTGCATGGCTGTGTGCTCGATTTTATACACATGTCAGCAGCGGGTGTGGCTGAAATAGCTGAATCCAAATCATTTGAAACGGTGTCCACATAGATTTGTATATATAGTGTACATGTGGTTAGCTTGCTAGCCTGATGAGCATTTTCACACATTGTTACACCACAAAGCCACAGCTTGAAATTGAAGTTATGTATATGATTTGTACCTCTTTTGTAGTGTTACATTTGAAACTAGCATCCTGCATGGACCACACAGAATAATATATATTGAAAGTATTATAATCTCGTTTGAAAATTTATATTCTGATTTGCTCTGTCCAAATGTTTGAATGACAGATCATATCACCCCAAAGAGTAGAGAAGATAGAGTTGTCAGTCAGTGGCATGTCACTGTGTCACATGGCAGTTCAGCTCTGCCCTAGAGAACCTTACTATAACCACAGTCAGCCAGGATGGAGGGACAATGGAGGTAAGAAAGGGAGAAGAAGGAATCTCTAAAACATCTGTCATCCGTTAGGCCTGTCCATTGATCGGAGCCATAATGAGTTTGGTGTTTAGGGTACAGAATGCAACACACACACACACACATACAGAGTGAAGGACCACGACCGACCACGCTCGTCGTTTTCCATTCCATCCTCCCCTGCTGCCTTGGGCGGGTAATTAATATAGAACAGCGCTATCGATTTCTAATTCAGCACAATTGCAGGTGCTCTTTCGGATGTCTGCTACACCTCTCCCTGGAATAGATATCTCTTTCTCCTGAAATAACCAGTTTGGAGTGGCAACATGAGGAATGGACTGGAATGGCCCTGTTCTCGCCATTGACCAGTATAGAGTTTAATGCGAAATAAGAGATCATATAAGAGAGAGAATTTACTTGGGAAATTCCAATGATTTTGGTGGAAAGATTTCAAAGACTATGATACGGAAAACAGTACCAGGTGCTGTGAACGACATCGGACAAACCAGACAGGAAGTCCACTATTTTAAAACTGGGGCCTCTTTTTTTCACGCCACATCCCCCGCCCACCCCAGTTCCACTGTACTACAATATTCAGCCACACAGCAGGTAGCCATTGAGCTTGATGAGCTGAAAATAAAGAGCTTCCTGTTCCTTTCCTCCCTTCCTCTATGGAAGACGAGTTTCAGCCTCCTGGGCCTGCCATAAATCACAGTCTACGGGGTCGTGGCATAGGGAGAGATCCCTGGCAGACACAACGCCGCCACGTCAGCTCCTCTCTCGTAGCGTTCTCCCGTAGCGTTACATGCACTTCTGGGACATGGTGGACGCCCCCTTTATCACAATTAGAGGTGCTCACGTCCTGCTAAAAACAGACTTCCTGGTTTTTGGTTATGTTTACCGGTGCCGTTATCGCTGGGCCAGATCAACATGGTAAATTGTCCAGGAAGGGCGAAAGGGCGCTTCTATTTTTGGGCAGTGATGTGATTTTTTGGTCTCTGCTGTTGAGCAGTCCAAGTGCTGTGGTACTTTTTGCCACTCAAACTAGATTTAATGACGTCAGCGTAGTCCTACGGTGTGTACTTTTCAGTTTGTTCAAAATGCTATGCCCTGAAATGAGTGATTCTCAAAATTCCTCCTTTTTTTATGTCATGTGTATTTATTTTGCATTCTGTTTTGATTAATAATTGTTACTTGTAGATACAGAAATGGAACATGTTGTTTTGTCCTGATATGGTATCCTAGTGGTTACCTAATTTGTTTGTGCTGTGACCATACCTAAAGCTTTTGGGACTTTAAGTGACTCCACCCTCTCTAGCCACAACCCAAAAAGAATCAACCGCAAGCAGCCCACCAGTGTGTCCTGACCCACCATTTTGGATCCACAGTTTCCTGTAAACACACTGCTGAATACGGCAACTGGCAGCAGCCGTAGACAGTGGATGGTCAGGAGAAAGATAATCCAGAGTGAAGCACTGGGCCCTGGCCACTGTGTCTAGGGGCCAATCTGACACCCTGTCTGTCAAAGCAGAGGTGGGCCGACCTACCGGCGCCGCGCGCTGATAGCTCACAGCTCACTCTGCCCCGGGCGGAGGTGTCTGTGGTGAGAGGGCACAGCAGGTAGCCATGCCAATGGGCACTGCCAAGGTCCCGGTGTCAGGTCATATCATATTTACCCAGGCCCTGACAGCACTAGCCCAGAATCCTTTGCAGCCGAGCATATTTATTTACTCACCATGCCACAGTATCAGTGGTGAGTGGTGGTGTCAGAACAAATATGGGGATTATAATGTATGAATATCCAAAAGAACAACAGGATGCCACTAGCTGTTGTGACCAACGACACATCCACAGAGAGGGAATAAGGATATACACAATAATAGCAAGGTTGTGCGGAATATAAAAGTGATGATGATGATGATGAGGAGTGATGACGACAACAGTGACATCAACACTAACTGGTCTACATTAGAATAGCTACAACTGTACTTCTACCCTCAAATGTAGTTTTTGGTATACAGTGCCTTCAGAAAGTATTTATACCCATTGTCATGACTCTCTCCTTGGTGTGGATCAAAGGTGCCAGATCAGCTCGGCAAATAAGGAACATTCACTGTCTTCTTTTTAAGCAACTCCAGTGTAGATTTGGCCTTGAGTTTGAATGATTAAGTATGAGAATATGTTTGTAAGATAGCAATGTGATTTTAGCCTTCTAAATTAGATAATAGTTTTTCATATAAACTATGCACAGTGACTAGCCACGCCCTAAGTGCCATCAGAGATTGCATCATCACGATGGAACGCCCTTTTACCCAGAGGGCATAAAAAGCCTTGAAAACAAATCAACCTTTAGGAGCGGTGGCTACACGGCTTAAAATGGTTAGACCAGAAAGACCAGAAAACGTGAGATGTTAGTCCACACGTTTGAAATGGTGAGAAACTCTGAAACTCTCAATCTCTACACAAGAATAAGAAACTCACTAGACCGTAGCATTACCAGTCTGCAGCTGGCATGTAAAGCAGTCTAGAACATTTGACTAAAGACACGAGGTGGGAAGGACAATCCCTCTCCGACAACAAACCAGTAATGTCTTGTCAGTCCCCCTTCAGTGGACCAGAAAGCAGTCCCAATAGAGCACTCTCGCCGCGGTGAAGCCTGAGTCAGACAGCTACGGAGAAAAATACGTCCCAACACATGTCACGGCGCTCGCATTATGGACAATAAACACAAAGAAAATATTTATATCCTCCTGACATTACGAATTTGGTGTCCCCCCACCTGGCGGCTCCCAGATGATTTTTTACAGCCGATCGTAGGGCCGCTGACGGATATCAGAGCAGGCAGGCTCACCACAGAAACCCCTCCAATTCCCCGCATCTAGGTAAATACCAATAAGGGGCTCTCCCAGACGGCTAGCGCTACCATGTTCTACATAATCGAATGTTCTCCCAAATGTGACGAGAGAGGACAGAGAAAGCCAGAAAGTGTCGTGTTCAGAAGGGTAACAAGAGAAACCACTTTGGCACAAAAGATGGAGGGTGGAACTTAGTCTGGCTAGAGTCCCTGTGACAGGAAATTGTAAAACTGAATTTGAGTGATTGATCGGAGTTGACCTTTGGAAATAGTGCCTGTTGGGTTCATTTTGTGTCACTCACAGGCTACAGTCAGTGTGCAAAACAGGATATTCTGTTCCAGCTCAGGTTTTTGGGGAGTAAAGAGAAATACTGTAGGTGAAACTGAGCTGCTAGTACTGTTTTCATTGACAGTGGGATCAGATACATATTAAAACGGGACAAATATTTATCTACCCCATTGGAGGTTTTGTGGAATCACTTTCTATATTTATTGATTTTGATTTCACATGAGAGGTCTGGGATCGACTCAAAGTTTGTCATCTGTGTACATATCAATTACATTGCAAAACACAGAGTGAAAGAGAGCGACCCGGCTCTACGCGTTTGCTGGTTTGTGACTAACTGACACCACCCCCGGGAATGAGGGGAATAAAGCAGACTCACAGGAGTTACACACACAGGGAAACTTTATTTACACACACACATAGCAGACAGGGAATAGATGAGGGAAGGATGTGACTTATTATTGTGGATAATAATATTGGCAATAACACAATAATAACAACAAGGTGTAACTACATAGATAAACAAAGCTAAGCTAGCATACATTGCAATGATAAGAGCAGTAACAAATAGCCAACATACTTTTATGCATGCACCCCAAAGCCATAAGTCCAACCACACTCTCACAAGGATAACACTGGGAAGGAAAAAAGATGGTCTCAAGCTGAGACCTATTTATGCCCTTGTGAGAGTGTGGGTTGGGCTGGTTTACCAATCAGGACCTAGAAACAATGCATGCACAGGGCATGCTCCGGGTTGAGGGTGTATGGCTAATCACTGATTGGCTGAGGCCGCAATCTCTTACATGAGGGGGGAGAGAGGTGAGGATGGTGCCGGCAACAAGTGAACAAGTTGTAAAGTCTGTAACATCCAGGAGGGGGAATTCTGTTCACACACTATAATGGAAAACAATAAATTATACGTTAATTTGGGGAATTAGTAACAGTAAAATGTGTTTTACTGAAGCATACTGTAAATTATGGTGCATTGTGGGCAAATGTTGTGGGCGGGGAAAGAATTGCAGAATTTCTAATGGTACTGTAATTCCAGTACCGTACCGTATCTTTGGAGCGCTCTAAACCCTTTGAACACTAGTGGGTGCATGGTATTGTTTTTTTTGGCTCATTAACATATTTTGAGGTGTGCCTTGTAAGAGGCTATATTTGTTGCACCCATGAGTGAGAATGCTGTACCAATTCAAGTCGTATGTTATAGTCTTAAACCTAAAAGCTTCAATATTTATATTTTTGGGCGACCTGACCAAATTCACGTAGAAATGTCTGTTATAGATCTGTCAGTCTTTTTGAAAGTAAGTCTAAGAAGTGGTAGAGCTGTCCTATGTGCGCCATTTCTATGCTTCCCGTTCTTAAGTTTTGTTTTTGCGTCTTTTACTTTTGGTTTTGTACACCAGCTTCAAACAGCTGAAAATGCAATATTTCACAGTTTAGATTGTACAATGAATCGCTATACAATGACCGCATTTTTTGTCACATAAACTGAAATTAGGTGAACTATTAGAATTTTAGCAACAAAGAAATGGCGGAGCGATTTGTGCATAGTGCACCTTTAAATGGTTGAGCATTTTGCCATGTCCTTTTGGTCTGTTTTGCCCTGTAGTTATTGACAGTTTGGAAACCTTTGTTTAGGCTTCTAGAAGTGCAAGTGATACAAACATCAAATATTCATTAATATACTGTAATGTGTAAACACTTTACCTAGCAGCCAACTGTGAAATACAAACCCCTCCCCTCAATGAATCGCATTCATCCATTCATTCATTTAGATTACGGTAGCATTTACTTTTTTTTTTCTTTTTTTTTACAGCATATTACAGTCAATTTTACAGTACTTGCTTTGATACCATATTTATATTACAGTAGGTGTACTGTAATATGAAATACAGAATTTTACTTGCCACCGAGCTGCCTGTAAGGTACTACCTAATTCAAAGTAACCCCTTTACAGTGCATAGTGAAGAAAGAAATGCACACAGACATATAGGGCCCCTAATCCCAAACCTCACTCCACTGTATACACTTATAGGTCTGACTGCCAGATGTCTCCCAAATAGACACATCTGTACAAGAGTTTGTCCCCAGGTCCCCAGAGTCGATATAAGCCATACCGCATCTACACATAATCCATTCCTCTCCTTTCATTTTATCCTCTTTCCATCCCTCCCTCAATCCATGTACCCTTCCAGTTCTCTCAAACTCAACTGTATATCACTTACAGTATTTATCAGTTTGTTAATTCTCTCTTCCATTCATCCATTCACCCATTCAGAAACAGAAACCCATCCATACATCCCCTTACCTTTTCAGTTCCCTCCATTCTCCCATCTACCATCTATGTACCCTTCCGTTTCGCTCACGTCAACTCTCTCCCAACTACTGTAGATCCTTTTCAGTGGCGCGACTGGTTGGTACATTGTTAATTGGGCGGTCACGTGTGTTTGCAAGGCAGAGGAGCCTGATTCAAGCCCAGTCAGAGAAAAGTTGAGGAAGGATGCAAAGCTGCTAAGCTAGCACAGTGATGCTGGTTACACCAGCAACTTTCTCTCTCCCTCTCTACATCATAAATTCTTCTCTCTAATAACACTCAAGTGGGCCTATCCTCTGCAGCTCTTATTCAGTCTCTCCAAACAGTGGGGGGAATCAGATGTTTGCCCTCACCACTGATGATGAATGCATCGTTTCCTACTCAAAAAGCTTAGTTGGTTAGAATCATCCCACCACATCATTTGGGGTTGTTTTGATCGCCTGTCTGTGCAATTACATTAATTACAACTAATATGTGAGATGAGAAGATCACTAGACAAGCTGCGAGAATGTTTGAAGTATCATCGGAGTGTGTTACTTGATTTCCGAAATCCTATTTAATTGGTATATTCGAGACAGGGTTGGTGGGGTTGTGGGGCGAGACGAAAGGCAACTTTTTCAAAGTGCACCCAAAGTACAGTAAAAAAAGGGCTGCGATTACTTTTTGCGCTGTGGCTCAACCTCTGTGGAGAAAAAGCACTGGTACAGCACATCAGTGTCTTAAGATTTATATTGCCAGCCAAAAGTCTCAGGATTGAACTGGGATTTCTGGTCCCTAGGCAGGCGCCCGCTGTCAAAAGGTAGCTAAAAGTGTTAAACTTCCCTGCTGCAGTGCGACAGACATGTCTATATATTGGTATTAAGTTTAGTCTTGGGGGTGTTGGGGGGGGGGGGGTGTGTTTCGCCTAGCCCAGTTTGAGGGGGCCATACAGGGACAGCGGGACCCCATGGCTTTTGTGGCAGCTGATGGACTCCACAAAGCCTGCCTTCAAATGAAAGAAATTGGGAGAAAAGGAGGACGACAAGGCTATCTTTCTGCTAGATGAAAAGGAGGCTTTTTCTCTCAGCTTGGCTTGGCTTTGTTGGATTCGAGACGTCTGGGCGTTATTCATTTGGGTTTCTGGTGCTTTCAGGAGAGCGAAGCAGGGGGCCACATTGTATTTCCTTCATACAAAACTGAAACCCTTCAACACTTTCAGGGTTGCTTTCTCGACCACTGTGCATCTACTAGCTAGACGAATGGAAATGACGCCACAGATTTGATCACACTGGAATATGAAAGGCACATGAAAGTGATTTTTTGCATTCGTTATTCATGGCACATATCTAACACTGGAAAGATCAAGAGACAGGGAGCCAAGACATTCTGTATTGAAAACATTAAGCCTAATGGTAATTCAAATCTGAATATTACAACCATTCTTGAGGATAACACATTGTCCCATTTTCCGAAACTACTCCCAAGTGTCACCTCTCTTGGAGCACAGCTGTGTCCCTTTGGTTGGTTTTTGACGTCAGAAAGTTCACTTGCATTGATGCCAGAGCACTGCTTTCCAGTACTTTCCAGAGTAGTGCACATACACCTCTGTATCACCACTTCTATTCATAAGCTTTGGTAACACCTGCATGTGTGCTTATTACATGATGTTATAACAGTGTAATACCCTTATATGAATACTGTAAACTCATATACATATACTGTAATTATGTGATGTGGCGTGATATAAAGAAAAAGTGTGTCACTGTGCAGTTTGGGAAGTGGATTGTGATTATTCATGTAGCAATTGCAGATTGATCCACACTGCAGGTGTGAAATTAATAAGCAAACACGTTTGGTGTTTGTCAAAAGGCATGTGGGAGACTCCCCAAACATATTGAAGAAGACTAAAATCAGATGAGACTAAAATTGAGCTTTTTGGCCATCAAGAAAAACGCTATGTCTGGCGCAAACCCAACACCCCTCATCACCCCGAGAACACCATGTTTTTCATCGGCATGGACTGGGAAACTGGTCAGAATTGAAGGAATGATGGATGGCGCTAAATACAGGGAAATTCTTGAGGGAAACCTGTTTCAGTCTTCCAGAGATTTCAGACTGGGACGGAGGTTCACCTTCCAGCAGGACAATGACCCTAAGCATACTGCTAAAGCAACACTCGAGTGGTTTAAGGGGAAACATTTAAATGTCTTGGAATGTTCTAGTCAAAGCCCAGACCTCAATCCAATTGAGAATCTGTGGTATGACTTAAAGATTGCTGTACACCAGCGGAACCCATCCAACTTCAAGGAGCTGGAGCAGATTTGTGTGGCTAGATGTGCCAAGCTTATAGAGAGAGACATACCCCAAGAGACTTGCAGCTGTAATTGCTGCAAAAGGTGGCTCTACAAAGTATTGACTTTGGGGGGGTGAATAGTTACGCACAATCAAGTTTTCTGTTTCTTTGTCTTATTTCTTGTTTGTTTCACAATAAAACATATTTTGCATGTTGTGTATATCAAATGATACAAACCCCCCAAAAATCCATTTTAATTCTAGGTTGTAAGGCAACAAAATAGGAAAAATGCCAAGGGGGATGAATACTTTCGCAAGCCACTGTATGTGTCTGCTAGACAGAAGGAAAGGACACCACAGAATTGATCACACTGGAATATCAAATGCAGTCCGGTCATTTGGATTGGAAACAAGAGTCATTCATCTGTATTGGAAAGTAAGTGTCATTCAATTCGGATTATTACAACCATTCACATGGATAATACAATGTCCTATTATCCAACACTACTTCCTCTCTTGGAGTACAGCTGTGTCCCTTTTTGTCCCTTTTGGTTTTTGATGACAGGAAGTTGACTTGATGCATTGATGCCAGAACAGGGCATTTGTTCTTAATACATTTTACATTTACATTTTAGTCATTTAGCAGACGCTCTTATCCAGAGCGACTTACAGTTAGCGAGTGCATACATTTAAATTTTTGTTCATACTTGAATCGAACCCACAACCCTGGCGTTGCAAACGCCATGCTCTACCAACTGAGCTACATCCCTGCCGGCCATTCCCTCCCCTACCCTGGACGACGCTGGGCCAATTGTGCGCCGCCCCATGGGTCTCCCGGTCGCGGCCGGCTACGACAGAGCCTGGATTCAAACCAGGATCTCTAGTGGCAGAGCTAGCACTGCGATGCAGTGCCTTAGACCACTGCGCCACTCGGGAGTGGTCTAACAGTGTAACAAGCCCCATATGAATACTGAGATCCGTAAATTATGTGGTGTGGCGAGTAGTGTGTCAGTGTGAGGGAATGAGTTTGTGATTATGCATGTATTAATTGCAGATTGATCCACACTGTAGGTGTGAAATTAAATTGAATATCCGCCTGAGATGGTAGCCTACAGTGATGTGTTGTACTGGGTCTTAGCTGTCTTAAAGATATCCCCAGCCAGAGAAATACAGTTCCCCAAGCAGGTGTCAGCTAAGAAAGAGCTAGAACATCAAACAGTATTGGTTGCCATTGGAAACAGCCTTGCAGACCTGGGAGTGCTAGGATATTGTCCCTAATTTACCCCAATCCTTTTGAGGAGTGTTCTACCCTCTATCTTTACCTCCCCCGTTCCCTCTTCTGGCTCATACGATCATCTCCCTCTGCCCCCCACTCACCACACGCACACACACACACACACACACACAAACACACACACACACACAGACCCCCCAACCACCATCTATATAAACTCAGGGTGTTTTCACATAGTCCTCTTTAGTCCTCACTGAGTTATTTTGCTTTTTTTATCCCAGAGTTCACTTTAAAGAGGACTGAGATCGGTTCTTTTAAAGAGGACTATATGTGAAAACGCCCTAAAAGAACTGATCTCAGTCCTCTTTAAAGTGAACTCCGGGTAAAAAAAAAAAGAACTCAGTTATCTTTGTATTCACGCTGCCCTTGACTTTGAATGAGGACTCAAATCTTTTGCCATGTTCATTGCACCTATTTTGTGGTCTGAGTCCTCTTTGCATTCACATTCCTATGTTTAGAAAGGAACCAAGATTTTTTCCAACATTCCCTCAATGCACTCTGGGTTTCTACAAAGTGCAGGACAAGCATTCCATCAGAACGTGTTATCGGACAGCTAGATATACCTATTCACATTTTGGAAGCTAATAGATTGCATTTAGTTAAACGATGAGACATAATAATTATAATCAGAAGATAATATGAACATGTAAATATTATTGATAACAGAATAAATTGCAGAAGAATATCTGCAGATTAAATTATGATTAAATAATGCTGAAAATTGTACACCCAATGTAGGCTACTGCCCCTTTAAGAGTTAGCATTGATTCACCAAATATGTTGTTGTCTTCTCACACTATTCAAACCCCACAATTGAATAAACAGTTTATGAAGCACTTAGCCTATAGATCACATATTGCAAACAAATACATCATCATCTTCTCTCTTTTGTGACATCAATGTGAAGGGTTATGGCAGGGGAAACAGTTTTGCAGTAGTCTAGTGTGTCGTGCAGGAATAATGACAAGCGAACCTGGAGAGGTTGGTGTTCACATTGCCCTAAAAATAGGAACCAGACCACAGACTTCAAGATGGTCTCAGTTTGGTTCACTTTGGGGGCTCTTTTGAGGGGTCTGAGTTCATTTGGAGTGTTCACATGGCACAAAACATTAAGCAAACAGAGTTCACAAAAATTGGCTAAAAGGGACCAAGTGTGAAAACAACCTCAAACACCCCAATACCTCCTGCACTGGCAACAGTAGCAGCAGACTTGGTGTCATGAACCCTGCATCCTGAGTCGGTTCCTGCCTGTGTTGCCATTTTTCTGCCCGGAATCTCCACTTTCCTGAGGGTTCGTGAACGCTCCTGGTCTGGTTGCCGGGCGGGGTTGCTAGGCGGGAGATCTCCCGATTAACCGCACCTGCATCTCATCAGCGGTCTGCACACCTGGTCCTGATCATCACCCTTCTTAAGCCCTGACCTGACATCCATTCCCTGCCGGATCGTTAGCCATGAACAGTATGTTTGTCAGTGTATCAGCCTTGGAGTTTCTAGCGTTAGTTTTGTTGTTTTGCACCTTGTTGGCTTGCTTCTCGCGGTGAAGCTTGCCTTGGAGGAGTGGCGCCACTGGTTGGAGGGGGCGGAGCAACCGTTTATTGTCTGGACCGACCACAAGAATCTTGCTTACGTGCAATCGGCTAGACGTCTCAACTCCCGTCAGGCCAGGTGGGCTTTGTTTTTCGGACGCTTTAATTTTTCCCTGACGTTCCGACCTGGGTCTAAGAACGGCAAGGCGGACGCATTGTCCCGGATGTTCTCCAAGACGGAGGAGAGTGGGGCCAAGACCGAGACGATTCTTCCCCGGAACTGTGTCGTGGGAGCAGTCATGTGGAGGATTGAGGAGGAGGTTATGGCGGCCCTTCGGACGCAGCCCGGTCCCGGTTTGTTTGTGCCTGAGTCGGTTCGTTCTGCTGTCCTCCAATGGTCCCACGCCAGCAAGATGGCTTGTCACCCTGGCGTGGCCCGGACGATGGCGTTACTTCGCAGACGATTTTGGTGGCCGGCCATGGGAGAAGATACTCGGAGGTTTGTTGCTGCCTGTCCAGTGTGTGCGCAGAATAAGAATGCCAACCGGCCCAGCTCTGGACTACTTCACCCCCTCCCTATTCCCCGGCGACCATGGTCGCATCTGGCCCTGGACTTTGTCACTGGGTTGCCCTCTTCTGAGGGGAACACGGTCATTCTGACTATCGTGGACAGATTCAGCAAGTTCGCCCACTTTGTGCCCATTTCCAAGCTTCCCTCGGCCTCTGAGACGTCCGAGATCCTGGTTAGGGAGGTTTTCAGGGTCCACGGGTTGCCCAGTGACATAGTTTCCGACCGTGGCCCTCAGTTTACCTCTGCTGTCTGGAAGTCTTTCTGTTTGGCCATTGGAGCTACAGTCAGTCTCACATCTGGTTTTCACCCCCAATCTAATGGTCAGGCGGAGAGAGCCAACCAGAAGATGGAATCCACACTACGCTGCCTTGTCTCCTCCAACCCCACCTCCTGGGTCTCTCAGTTGCCTTGGGTTGAGTATGCCCACAATACTCTCCCTACATCTGCCACTGGGATGTCTCCCTTCCAGTGCCTGTATGGCTACCAACCTCCCTTGTTTCCTTCTCAGGAGAAGGATCTCTCAGTGCCCTCTGTTCAGGCCCACATTCGTCGTTGCCACCGGACCTGGCATCGGGCCAGAAAGGCCCTCCTTAGAGTTTTTGACCGGTATCAGCTCCAGGCGAATCGTCGCCGGATTCCCGCCCCCACCTATACCATCGGAGATAGGGTCTGGTTGGCCACACGGGATCTTCCTCTGCGGACTGAGTCTAAGAAACTGTCACCGAAGTTCATTGGTCCGTTTGTGGTGGAGAAGGTGATTAATCCTGTTGCGGTTCGACTCAAGTTACCTAGAACGCTCAGAGTCCATCCCACCTTTCATGTCTCCTGCCTCAAGCCTGTTCTCCTCAGTCCTCTGTTACCCCCTCCGCCTCCTCCTCCTCCCCCTCGGATGATCGGAGGTGGTCCTGCCTACACGGTGCGCCGCATTATGGATTCCAGACGGCGGGGCCGGGGTTTCCAGTATCTCGTGGACTGGGAGGGGTATGGTCCTGAAGAGAGGAGTTGGATTCCTCGGCGCCAGATCCTTGATGCTGACCTCCTTCGTGACTTCTACCGCCTCCATCCTGGCGCTCCGGGTAGTCCGCCCGGTGGCGTTCGTCGGAGGGGGGGTACTGTCATGAACCCTGCATCCTGAGTCGGTTCCTGCCTGTGTTGCCATTTTTCTGCTCGGAATCTCCACTTTCCTGAGGGTTCGTGAACGCTCCCGGCCTAGTTGCCGGGCGGGGTTGCTAGGCGGGAGATCTCCCGATTAACCGCACCTGCATCTCATCAGCGGTCTGCACACCTGGTCCTGATCATCACCCTTCTTAAGCCCTGACCTGACATCCATTCCCTGCCGGATCGTTAGCCATGAACAGTATGTTTGTCAGTGTATCAGCCTTGGAGTTTCTAGCGTTAGTTTTGTTGTTTTGCACCTTGTTGGCTTGCCGTGTACTTACCTCCGTTTTGTTTCTATCTGCAGTCAATCTCCCGGAACCTTCACCCAACCCCTGCCTGGTTGTCGGCGGCTGCCGAGCCATTCTTGGATCTACCACTGCACCTCCACCAACTCATCTCCGCCGTCCGCTCTGTCCCCTGGATTATTCTACATCGTTTTTTTGAATCTGTTAAATAAATACTCACCTTCGTTTCAACTCACCTTGTCCTGGTCTGCTTCTGGGTTCTGGCTTAGTAAACCGTGACACTTGGCCCCTATAAATCCTCAGGATTTCCCCTGGGCATCCTTTTACTCATCTACAGTAAATTCAAAACTGATTGGAAAAGTCAATAACCTCCAATACACCAATCCCTCTCGCTAACAAATACTGCACCGCCGGACACAACCATACCCCGACTGCACAGCACGTCAACTTCAACTGGATTAACATAAAGTTATAAGTCTCCCAGGTTGGGCTGATCAATGGGAGTCTTTTTAGCTCTTGAACACCCACTGAGGGGCTCCATTTGGGCTGCGTTCAATCTCACTGAGCGTTGTTGTGATGTGACATGCCCTCTATGGGGATGCGTAGTCTACCTCTTAGGATGATTGCCTGGCGTGAAGTTCGTGTGACCACTGTGCTCAGAACAGGTGTGTCGACAAAAATGTAATAGAATTCCAAAATTGGGTAGGTGGTCCGCACTCAAAAAGGAGATTCAAGGTTCCTTTTTAGTATTTATTTAATTCAGGGTTTGGTAGATAGACAAACTTTTCGACCTAAGCCTTCGTCAGTGTCATTAGCATCTCCTCTGAAGGTGTGCTTCTTTATCGTGGGCTTGTTAAGGGTAACATCCGACAGGTGTGTTCGTGTGCACACTCCTGGAACAGACACACGTCAGTAATGCATCTCAAATATACAATACACATGTCAATAATGCATCCTCCAAATATACAATACATAATCTAATATCTAACAAGTAACTTTTTATAATAATGCATTGGAAAAACATTGGGCTTTGGACCACTCATACACCAATGTCTATAAATAGATTGATTGCCTGGCGTGGACACCCACAGATCATTTGAACAGCCCCGGGAGAGATTGATGGCTGTAATCTTGTTGCCCGTGTACCAGACATCAGAGAGACAAACAAAATGGGTGGAGGGGGTGGAGAAGGCATGGGGGAGGGAGGCGAGGTGTGGCAGGGTCACATGTTCTGGGGCCATTGTAGGGAAAAGGGGGGGGGTCAGTGAGGCTGTAGACAAATAGCACCCTGTACTCGAGATGGAGAGCGAGTGAGGGTGAAAGATAGAAGGAGAGAGGAAGAGAGATAGACAGAAAAGGAGAAGTGGTGAAAGATGAGGAGAGAGGGATGGAGAAGGAGCGTGAGATGGAGAGCAAGAGAGGGAGAGTGAGTGTATTACCTAGCATGGTTGACTACCTTGGCATGTCAATCCCTCCCGTCTTCTCCTCCTCCCCCCTCTCTCTCTCCTTCCCCCTCTCTTTCTCCTCTAATGGATCCATCACTCCGGTTGCTAGTCCGATGGGCCAGACACCCAGACAGCACCCTGCCTTGCCCCAGCATGGTACCCAGACTCACCCACCATGCCCAAGAGCAACACAGGCACATGCCAGAGCATCAACACAAGGCCTCTCCATAGCTCTGCCATCAACTCCAATCAACTTCACATTTGACTGACTACACCTCCATGGATGAATGCATCTATAACTCACCATCAACCTTAATTAGATCTAACACCAGATGAACCACCTGTGTGTAATGCATTGTGCATTTTCACTGTATTTTTTGTACAAGCATTTGTACAGTAGGCCTAATAAGGAGATGTGAGTTGATATGAATGCTTATACAGTACCACTTCTAACTGTCCAAAAGCTTGTTTTTGACTACTTTTTTCTTCATTCATATTTGTTGCGAATGCAGGTCAGGGTGGACTAACTCTTTGTTTGAACCCAAATTAAAATGGTGGAAAGTTTGAAAAACGTGCCACATCCTCAACAAACCAATTCCCCAGACTTCTGAAACACACTTTTAATTCAGACATTTGGGATACGTTAGGAAGAGGAGAGGAGGCAGACTAAAAAAAAGCATTGAACAACTGGAAAACAGCATTGCCACTTTCCCTGTGATAGAGAGAGAGAAAGAGAGAAAAAAGAGAGGGATGAACAGCTGGAGTCTACTGGAGACAGAACAGTTCACATAAATCAGCCCATCCCAGATGCTGCTCCAAAACTTCCAAAGCCCAGAGCAGAGGACTATGGGATTGTCTGTCTATGGCCATGTACTCACTAGTCTAAAATGGCTGCCATTCCTTGACTTACTTTCTGACTTACTTTCCTTCTACGGTCAAAGATCTGAACAGAGTCAGTAGATGACAGTTCGTTTGCCAACCATTTGCTATGAGGGAAAGAAGACCAGAGAATATGAGGACACAGCCCCTAGCCCTCGAATCCTTGTTGTCCCTATCTCTACCTCTATATACACTGAGTGTACAAAACATTAGGAACACCTAATATTGAGTTTCTCCCCCTTTTGCCCTCATAACAGCCTTAATGTGTCGGGGCATGGACTCTACAAGGTGTCGAAAGCGTTCCACAGGGATGCTGGCCGATGTTGACTACAATGCTTCCCATAGTTGTGCCAAGTTAGCTGGATGTCCTTTGGTTGGTGGACCAACTCAAAATTAGGAAGGTGTTCCTAATGTTTGGTATACTCAGTGTTAGTCATGGAAAGAGCAGGCATTCCTAATGTTTTGTACACTCAGTGTATATCCATCTTTCCTGGCTTAACTGTCCTTCAGCCCACACAAGCTCCCTCCGTTTTCCGTCTTTACCTCCTCATCTACTCCTCCTTCCACCAGCACCTCTTTCTCTCTCTCTCTTAGTTTCTCTCTCTCCCTTAGTTTTTTTTTCTTTCCTTCTCTATCTACCTCTCTCTCTCTATCCTTCTCTCTCTCACAACAGGGACCCCTTCACCTGCCTGTTAAAAGAGCTCACATATGCAGCAGTCACAGGGGAGCACCACTCTCCTCCTTCCCTCCAGCCCATCGGGGTTGTATATCGCTTACGTAACAATGAACATATGTTTCACTGGCAGCAGCCATTGTCCTCATCCCAAACAGCACCCTATTCCCATAGGGCTCTGGTCAAAAGTAGTGCATAGGGAATAGGGTGCCATTTGGAACACATAAATTGTTACACCTAGGTGAGTCACTTTGGAATATGTCGCTGCTGCCATGGCTTCTTAACTGTGCAAGGTGTATTTATAAATGCTGGGTGGGCGAGAAGTGTTCTTATGGAGAGGAATCTGAAGAGAGAGTAATTGAAGCTTGTCATAATAAGAAGTCTCAGTTGGAAAGCAACAACTAGGGGAGTCGACTAGTATGGATTCCAGGCTAACGTGATTGGGGTTGATTGTTGGTTGCTGAAGTGAAGTTGTAGTGTGGTTGCAAACTTTTCGCCACTGTGATGTGTAGGTTCAACTTTCAATGAATGTTGGCCAATAATTAATCGATGGAATACAAAACACTTGGGGCACGCAAAAAACTTATTGGGGCAATTTATTGACAGTTTATGATTAGTAAAAGGTGACAAGCACAAGTGCCAGAAATTACATTTACATTTACATTTACGTCATTTAGCAGACGCTCTTATCCAGAGCGACTTACAAATTGGTGCATTCACCTTATAGCCAGTGGGATAACCACTTTACAATGTTTTTTTTTTTTTTTTTGGGGGGGGGGTAAGGGGGGGGTAGAAGGATTACTTTATCCTATCCCAGGTATTCCTTAAAGAGGTGGGGTTTCAAATGTCTCCGGAAGGTGGTGAGTGACTCCGCTGTCCTGGCGTCGTGAGGGAGCTTGTTCCACCATTGGGGTGCCAGAGCAGCGAACAGTTTTGACTGGGCTGAGCGGGAACTATGCTTCCGCAGAGGTAGGGGAGCCAGCAGGCCAGAGGTGGATGAACGCAATGCCCTCGTTTGGGTGTAGGGACTGATCAGAGCCTGAAGGTACGGAGGTGCCGTTCCCCTCACAGCTCCGTAGGCAAGCACCATGGTCTTGTAGCAGATGCGAGCTTCAACTGGAAGCCAGTGGAGTGTGCGGAGGAGCGGGGTGACGTGAGAGAACTTGGGAAGGTTGAACACCAGACGGGCTGCGGCATTCTGGATGAGTTGTAGGGGTTTAATGGCACAGGCAGGGAGCCCAGTCAACAGCGAGTTGCAGTAATCCAGACGGAAGATGACAAGTGCAGGGTCACGCCAAGGCTCTTCGCACTCTGGGAGGAGGACACAACGGAGTTGTCAACCGTGATGGCAAGATCATGGAACAGGCAGTCCTTCCCCGGGAGGAAGAGCAGCTCCGTCTTGCCAAGGTTCAGCTTGAGGTGGTGATCCGTCATCCATACTGATATGTCTGCCAGACATGCAGAGATGCGATTCGCCACCTGGTTATCAGAAGGGGGAAAGGAGAAGATTAGTTGTGTGTCGTCTGCGTAGCAATGATAGGAGAGGCCTTGTGAGGATATGACAGAGCCAAGTGACTTGGTGTATAGCGAGAATAGGAGAGGGCCTAGAACTGAGCCCTGGGGGACACCAGTGGTGAGAGCACAGCTTCTCGCCACGCCACTTGGTAGGAGCGACCGGTCAGGTAGGACGCAATCCAAGAGTGAGCCGCGCCGGAGATGCCCAGCTCGGAGAGGGTGGAGAGGAGGATCTGATGGTTCACAGTATCAAAGGCAGCAGACAGGTCTAGAAGGACAAGAGCAGAGGAGAGAGAGTTAGCTTTAGCAGTGCGGAGAGCCTCCGTGACACAGAGAAGAGCAGTCTCAGTTGAACGACCAGTCTTGAAACCTGACTGGTTTGGATCAAGAAGGTCATTCTGAGAGAGATAGCAAGAGAGTTGGCTAAAGACGGCACGCTCAATAGTTTTGGAGAGAAAAGAAAGAAGGGATACTGGTCTGTAGTTGTTGACATCAGAGGGATCGAGTGTTGGTTTTTTGAGAAGGGGTGCAACTCTCGCTCTCTTGAAGACGGAAGGGACATAGCCAGCGGTCAAGGATGAGTTGATCAGCGAGGTGAGGTAAGGGAGAAGGTCACCGGAGATGGTCTGGAGAAGAGAGGAGGGGATAGGGTCAAGCGGGCAGGTTGTTGGGCGGCCTGCCGTCACAAGTCGCAAGATTTTATCTGGAGAGAGAGGGGAGAAAGAAGTCAAAGCATAGGGTAGGGCAGTGTGAGCAGGACCAGCAGTGTCATTTGACTTAAATTAAACTAAACTATTTCAGTGCATCTGTTTGGTTTGACACTTGTTTTATGACATACTGTATAAGAAAATGTGAGATCGTTTGGGTTACATTGTCAACTATCAACCTTATAGCGTTTTATCTTGACTGGACTGTCCTTAATTCTTCTGTGTATTTAGGGCTGTCCCGGACTAAAACAAATCGTGGTTGACTGAATGTCGTATGTTCGTTTACATTTTAAAAGTGTATTTTTCTATATATAGACACCTCCTATGTGTTTTAATAAAATCAACTATATATGCATTGAGCTTTAATTATGCTTTATGCTCACTGTTTGATGAAATAAGACACAAACGACTCAAGAGGGAGCCAGAGATCAAGATAACCAGACGGGAAAAAAACATTCCTGTCCTGACCATCCTCCTCCCGCTCCTACTGGCTTTCGCAGATTCTGCCGTTACTCTCCTGAATTTGCCAGTAATAGGCTACACGAGGAGTCGACAACCTTTCTCATGTGGACTGCCAATTTATCTCACAATTTCTACTGATCTGCATACCAGTTATGGTTTTCATATGCACATTTTCGTGGAACAGTTTCATTTAATTTATAATAACATCTTCCTATCTCAAAATCATTGTCATGTGGTTCATCAAAATTCTATGCAAATCTAAATGAAAATGATACAAACCTAAAAAGTAACTTGTGTTGCCATTGCCAATTATGTAAAAATAGCCTATAAAGCCAATAAATAAAAACATTTCAGCCTGCAGGTAGAACATATCCTGATAAAAAATGTATATCCTAAAAATCACATTTGCTATGCATGACCTGTCTGCAATGAACTTGAAAAATTGCATCAACTATTAACTTGGGTCTGGCCTGAAGCTCCTTGCAACATTGTATAAAATATTCTGGGCCCTCAGAGTTTCCTGCGCCAGTAAGCTCGGGACGGACAAAGCTGTAGGCCAGGGTTCTTCAATTCCGGTCCTGGAGGGCCGAAACACCTCTGTTTTTCATCCTCTCCTTCTAATCAGGGGCTAATTCAGACCTGGGACACCAGGTGAGTGCAATTAACTACCAGGTAGAAATAAAAAACAGAAGTGTTTCGGCCCTCCAGGACCGGAATTGAAGAACCCTGCTGTAGGCTATTTGTGCAAGGGATAAAAAAGTAATCAGGTAGGCCTATTTTATGACTTTTCCACTAGATCAGAGCATGACATTTTTCCCTTTCACGCTGAGTGGTTATCGAAAGGGATGAAAATATTTTTCAAATACATTTTTACATCAATGGATATAAAAACAGCTGTGTGTTTCGGGTCGTTGTCATGCAGGAAGACCCAGCCACGACCCATCTTCAATGCTCTTACTGAGGGAAGGAGGTTGTTGGCCAAGATCTCGCGATACATGGCCCCATCCATCCTCCCCTCAATACGGTGCAGTCGTCCTGTCCCCTTTGCAGAAAAGCATCCCCAAAGAATGATGTTTCCACCTCCATGATTCACGGTTGGGATGGTGTTCTTGGGGTTGTACTCATCCTTCTTCTTCCTCCAAACACGGCGAGTGGAGTTTAGACCAAAAAGCTATATTTTTGTCTCATCAGACCACATGACCTTCTCCCATTCCTACTCTGGATCATCCAGATGGTCATTGGCAAACTTCAGATGGGCCTGGACATGCGCTGGCTTGAGCAGGGGGACCTTGCGTGCACTGCAGGATTTTAATCCATGACGGCGTAGTGTGTTACTAATGGTTTTCTTTGAGACTGTGGTCCCAGCTCTCTTCAGGTCATTGACCAGGTCCTGCCATGTAGTTCTGGGCTGATCCCTCACCTTCCTCATGATCATTGATGCCCCACGAGGTGAGATCTTGCATGGAGCCCCAGACCGAGGGTGATTGACCGTCATCGTGAACTTCTTCCATTTTCTAATAATTGCACCAACATTTGTTGCCTTCTCACCAAGCTGCTTGCCTATTGTCCTGTAGCCCATCCCAGCCTTGTGCAGGTCTACAATTTTATCCCTGATGTCCTTACACAGCTCTCTGGTCTTGGCCATTGTGGAGAGGTTGGAGTCTGTTTGATTGAGTGTGTGGACAGGTGTCTTTTATACAGGTAACGAGTTCAAACAGGTGCAGTTAATACAGCTAATGAGTGGAGAACAGGAGGGCTTCTTGAAGAAAAACTAACAGGTCTGTGAGAGCCGGAATTCTTACTGGTTGGTAGGTGATTAAATACTTATGTCATGCAATAAAATGCAAATTAATTACTTAAAAGTAATACAATGTGATTTTTGTTTTAGATTCCGTCTCTCACAGTTGAAGTGTACCCATGATAAAAATTACAGACCTCTACATGCTTTGTAAGTAGGAAAACCTGCAAAATCGGCAGTGTATCAAGTACTTGTTCTCCCCACTGTACATGCCTATATTTATGAGTAGGCCAGGTAGCCTATAGGCCTACTTCTATGCATAATCAGGTGTGTGTCCTTACTCAACATTGACAGGAGCGTTCCAAACAAAAGACAATAACTAAATTGACAAAAATTTGTAAATGGAATGAAATAAACGAAAACTTGTTTCTCACAAGTGTAGCATAGGTTGTGCGCTCTGCAAACAATGTGTCCACTCACTTCGACATTGAGAATGGTAAAAGACTGGAATAATATTATATTGAATGCATTAACAGACGTTATCGTAACCAAACAAACATTGTAGATTAGAAATTATAGGAATTAACGGTACATGTACAACTGGTGAAATACAGTATGTAATGGGGAATTGATAGACACCAACAATCAAACGCAAACAATTCACAAAATGAAGTTATGAAACACTGAATGTGCACAAATTGGTGGGAGAGAGCGCATTCTGGAGAGAGACGTGCATTGTGCAGCCACACTCCCCTTCTTCTTGGACTGTGCCATCCCCGTGACCTCCGCAATGGATTAGTCTCGGCCTCTGCAATGGATTAGTTCACGGAGATAGGCGCGAATAAGACAGGTGTCTCGTGTGCCAAATATATATACAGTACCAGTCAAAAGTTTGGACACACCTACACATTCAAGGGTTTTTCTTTATTTTTACTATTTTCTACATTATAGAATAATAGTGAAGACATCAAAACTATGAAATAACACATTTGGAATCATGTAGTAACGAAAAGAGTGTTAAACAAATCAAAATATATTTTATATTTGAGATTCATCAAATAGCCACCCTTTGCCTTGATGACAGCTTTGCACACTCTTGGAATTCTCTCAACCAACATCATGAGGTAGTCACCTGGAATGCATTTCAACTAACAGGTGTGCCTTGTTAAAAGTTAATTTGTGGAATTTCTTTCCTTCTTAATGCGTTTGAGACAATCAGTTGTGTTGTGACAAGGTAGGGGTGGTATACAGAAGATAGCCCTATTTGGAAAAAAAGTCCATATTATGGCAAGAAAAGCTCAAATAAGCAAAGAAAAATGACAGTCCATCATTACTTTAAAACATGACGGTCAGTCAATACGGAACATTTCAATAACTTTTAAAGTTTCTTCAAGTCCAGTCGCAAAAACCATCAAGCTCTGCGATGAAACTGTCTCTCATGAGGACCGCCACAGGACAGGAAGACCCAGAGTTACCTCTGCTGCAGAGGATAAGTACATTAGAGTTAACTGCACCGATGATTGCAGCCCAAATAAATTCTTTACAGAGTTCAAGTAACAGACACATCTCAATATCAACTGTTCAGAGGAGACTGCGTAAATCAGGCCATGGTTGAATTGCTACAAAGAAACCACTACTAAAGGACACCAATAAGAAGAAGAGACTTGCTCGGGCCAAGAAACACGAGCAATGGACATTAGACTGGTGGAAAACTGTCCTTTGGTCTGATGAGTCCAGATTTGAGATATTTGGTTCCAACCGCCATGTCTTTGTGAGACGCAGAGTAGGTGAACGGATGATCTCTGCATGTGTGGTTCCCACCGTGAAGCATTGAGGAGGATGTGTGACGGTGTGGGGGTGCTTTGCTGGTGACACTGTCTGTGATTTATTTAGAATTCAACGCACACTTAACCAGCATGGCTACCACAGCATTCTGCAGCGATACGCCATCCCATCTGGTTTGCACTTAGTGGGACTATCATTTGTTTTTCAACAGGACTATGACCCAAAACACACCTCCAGGCTGTGTAAGGGCTATTTGACCAAGGAGAGTGATGGATTGCTGCATCAGATGACCTGGCCTCCACAATCACCCGGCCTCAACCCAACTGAGATGGTTTGGGATGAGTTGGACGGCAGTGTGAAGGAAAAGCAGCCAACAAGTGCTTAGCATATGTGGGAACTCCTTCAAGACTGTTGGAAAAGCATTCCTCATGAAGCTGGTTGAGAGAATGCCAAGAATGTGCAAAGCTGTCATCAAGGCAAAGGGTGGCTACTTTGAAGAATCTCAAATCTAAAATATATTTTGATTACTACATGATTCCATATGTGTTGTTTCATAGTTTTGATGTCTTCAATATTATTCTACAATGTAGAAAATAGTAAAAATAAAGAAAACCCCTTGAATGAGTAGGTGTGTCCAAACTTTTGACTGGTACTGTATATATAATGGCATGTGAAAGTATTTACCCCCCTTGGCATTTTTCCTATTTTGTTGCCTTATATGATTTTTTTGGGGTTTGTATCATTTGATTTACACAACATGTCTACCACTTTGAAGATGCAAAATATTTTTTTTTGTGAAACAAAAAACAAATATGACAAAAAAAACACGAAACTTGAGCGTGCATAACAATTCACTCTGGGGCCTTTCAGAACAGGTGTATATATACTGAGATCATGTGACAGATCATGTGACACTTAGATTTGCGCACAGGTGGAATTTATTTAATTATTATGTGACTTCTGAAGGTAATTGGTTGCACTAGATCTTATTTAGGGGCTTCATAGCAAAGGGGGTGAATACATATGCACGCACCACTTTTCCGTTATTTATTGTTTAGAATTTTTTTAAACAAGTTATTTTTTTAATTCCATTTCACCAATTTGGACTATTTAGTGTATGTCCATTACATGGAATGCAAATAGAAATCCATTTAAATTACAGGTTGTAATGCAACAAAATAGGAAAAACGCCAAGGGGGGTGAATACTTTTGCAATGCACTGTTTATTTGCTACTGCTCGCCTAAAAATATCCCACTAAAAATGTCAGCCGACCAACAGCCTATCAACCAAACAATCGACCAGTGGAATAATTGGTGTCAGCCCTATGTGTATTACACTAACTGTTATGAATACAAGTACAGTGGGGAAAAAAAAGTATTTAGTCAGCCACCAATTGTGCAAGTTCTCCGACTTAAAAAGATGAGAGAGGCCTGTAATTTTCATCATAGGTACACGTCAACTATGACAGACAAATTGAGGAAAAAAATTTGAGAAAATCACATTGTAGGATTTTTAATGAATTTATTTGCAAATTATGGTGGAAAATAAGTATTTGGTCACCTACAAACAAGCAAGATTTCTGGCTCTCACAGACCTGTAACTTCTTCTTTAAGAGGCTCCTCTGTCCTCCACTCGTTACCTGTATTAATGGCACCTGTTTGAACTTGTTATCAGTATAAAAGACACCTGTCCACAACCTCAAACAGTCACACTCCACACTCCACTATGGCCAAGACCAAAGAGCTGTCAAAGGACACCAGAAACAAAATTGTAGATTGGCACCAGGCTGGGAAGACTGAATCTGCAATAGGTAAGCAGCTTGGTTTGAAGAAATCAACTGTGGGAGCAATTATTAGGAAATGGAAGACATACAAGACCACTGGTAATCTCCCTCGATCTGGGGCTCCACGCAAGATCTCACCCCGTGGGGTCAAAATGATCACAAGAACGGTGAGCAAAAATCCCAGAACCACACGGGGGGACCTAGTGAATGACCTGCAGAGAGCTGGGACCAAAGTAACAAAGCCTACCATCAGTAACACACTACGCCGCCAGGGACTCAAATCCTGCAGTGCCAGACGTGTCCCCCTGCTTAAGCCAGTACATGTCCAGGCCCGCCTGAAGTGTGCTGGAGTGCATTTGGATGATCCAGAAGAGGATTGGGAGAATGTCATATGGTCAGATGAAACCAAAATATAACTTTTTGGTAAAAACTCAACTCGTCGTGTTTGGAGGATAAAGAATGCTGAGTTGCATCCAAAGAACACCATACCTACTGTGAAGCATGGGGGTGGAAACATCATGCTTTGGGGCTGTTTTTCTGCAAAGGGACCAGGACGACTGATCCATGTAAAGGAAAGAATGAATGGGGCCATGTATCGTGAGATTTTGAGTGAAAACCTCCTTCCATCAGCAAGGGCATTGAAGATGAAACGTGGCTGGGTCTTTCAGCATGACAATGATCCCAAACACACCGCCCGGGCAACGAAGGAGTGGCTTCGTAAGAAGCATTTCAAGGTCCTGGAGTGGCCTAGCCAGTCTCCAGATCTCAACCCCATAGAAAATATTTGGAGGGAGTTGAAAGTCTGTGTTGCCCAGCGACAGCCCCAAAACATCACTGCTCTAGAGGAGATCTGCATGGAGGAATGGGCCAAAATACCAGCAACAGTGTGTGAAAACCTTGTGAAGACTTACAGAAAACGTTTGACCTGTGTCATTGCCAACAAATGGTATATAACAAAGTATTGAGAAACTTTTGTTATTGACCAAATACTTATTTTCCACCATAATTTGCAAATAAATTCATTAAAAATCCTACAATGTGATTTTCTGGATTTTCTTTTCTCATTTTGTCTGTCATAGTTGACGTGTACCTATGATGAAAATTACAGGCCACTCTCATCTTTTTAAGTGGGAGAACTTGCACAATTGGTGGCTGACTATATACTTTTTTCCCCCACTGACATTAGTCACATTCATCAACAAAAAATAAACACACATCCGTTTATTACATTAGAAAAGAGTTGGGGGGATTCCCAAGTGGCTTGATGGAGTTGTGATAGGGGGTTGGCTTTTGTGCCAGCCAGGATGGAGAGGAAAGGGGAGGGGGAGGAATGTTTACTGGGCATGGAGACCCACTGGGAGGCTCAGCACAGATGGAGTCTCAGGCCCACTGAACTGCACTCAATGTCAGCTGGTGCACAAAATCAAATACTAAGGAAGTCTCAAGGTTTTGCTCGCCTGAGGTAGAGTATCTTATGATAAGCTGTAGACCACACTATTTACCAAGAGAGTTTTCATCTATACTTTTCATAGCTGTCTATTTACCACCACAAACCAATGCTGGCATTAAGATTGCACTGAATGAGTTGTACAAGGCCATTAATCAACAGGAAAACGCTCATCCAGATGCAGCGCTCCTAGTAGCAGGGGACTTTAATGCAGGGAAACTTAAATCCGTTCTACCTCATTTCTACCAGCATGTTAAATGTGCAACCAGAGGGGAAAAAACTCTAGACCACCTTTACTCCACACACAGAGACGCATACAAAGCTCTCCCTCGCCCTCCATTTGGCAAATCTGACCATAACTCTATCCTCCTGATTCCTGCTTATAAGCAAAAACTGAAGCAGGAAGCACCAGTGACTCGGCTAATAAAAAAGTGGTCAGATGACGCAGATGCTAAGCTACAGGACTGTTTTGCTAGCACAGACTGGAACATGTTCAGGGATTCTTCAGACAGCATTGAGGAGTACACCACATCAGTCACTGGCTTCATCAATAAGTGCATCGATGATGTCGTCCCCACAGTGACCGTACGTACATACCCCAACCAGAAGCCATGGATTACAGGAAACATCCGCACTGAGCTAAAGGGTAGAGCTGCCGCTTTCAAGGAACGGGACTCTAACCCGGACGCTTATAAGAAATCCCGCTATGACCTCCGACGAACCATCAAACAGGCAAAGAGTCAATACAGGTCTAAGATTGAATCATACTACACTGGCTCTGACGCTCGTCGGATGTGGCAGGGCTTGAAAACTATTACAGACTACAAAGGGAAGCACAGCCGCGAGCTGCCCAGTGACACAAGCCTACCAGACGAGCTAAACCACTTCTATGCTCGCTTCGAGGCAAGCAACACTGAAGCATGCATGAGAGCACCAGCTGTTCCGGACGACTATGTGATCACGCTCTCCGTAGCCGATGTGAGTAAGACTTTTAAGCAGGTCAACATTCACAAGGCCGCAGGGCCAGACGGATTACCAGGACGTGTACTCCGAGCATGTGCTGACCAACTGGCAAGTGTCTTCACTGACATTTTCAACATGTCCCTGACTGAGTCTGTAATACCAACATGTTTCAAGCAGACCACCATAGTCCCCGTGCCCAAGAACTCTAAGATAACCTGCCTAAATGACTACCGACCCGTGGCACTGACGTCTGTAGCCATGAAGTGCTTTGAAAGACTGGTCATGGCTCACATCAACAGCATAATCCCAGAAACCCTAGACCCACTCCAATTTGCATACCGCCCCAACAGATCCACAGATGATGCAATCTCTATCGCACTCCACACTGCCCTTTCCCACCTGGACAAGAGGAACACCTACGTGAGAATGCTATTCATTGACTACAGCTCAGCATTCAACACCATAGTGCCCTCAAAGCTCATCACTAAGCTAAGGATCCTGGGACTAAACACCTCCCTCTGCAACTGGATCCTGGACTTCCTGACGGGCCGCCCCCAGGTGGTAAGGGTAGGTAACAACACATCTGCCACACTGATCCTCAACACGGGGGCCCCTCAGGGGTGCGTGCTCAGTCCCCTCCTGTACTCTCTGTTCACCCATGACTGCATGGCCAGGCACGACTCCAACACCATCATTAAGTTTGCCGACGACACAACAGTGGTAGGCCTGATCACCGACAACGATGAGACAGCCTATAGGGAGGAGGTCAGAGATCTGGCCGTGTGGTGCCAGGACAACAACCTCTCCCTCAACGTGACCAAGACAAAGGAGATGATTGTGGACTACAGGAAAAAAAAGAGGACTGAGCACGCCCCCATTCTCATCGACGGGGCTGTAGTGGAACAGGTTGAGAGCTTCAAGTTCCTTGGTGTCCACATCACCAACGAACTATCATGGTCCAAACACACCAAGACAGTCGTGAAGAGGGCACGACAAAGCCTATTCCCCCTCAGGAGACTAAAAAGATTTGGCATGGGTCCTCAGATCCTCAAAAAATTCTACAGCTGCACCATCGAGAGCATCCTGACTGGTTGCATCACCGCCTGGTATGGCAACTGCTTGGCCTCTGACCGCAAGGCACTACAGAGGGTAGTGCGTACGGCCCAGTACATCACTGGGGCAAAGCTCCCTGCCATCCAGGACCTCTATACCAGGCGGTGTCAGAGGAAGGCCCTCAAAATTGTCAAAGACTCCAGTCACCCTAGTCATAGACTGTTCTCTCTGCTACCGCACGGCAAGCGGTACCGGAGTGCCAAGTCTAGGTCCAAAAGACTTCTCAACAGCTTCTACCCCCAAGCCATAAGACTCCTGAACAGCTAATCATGGCTACCCGGACTATTTGCACTGCCCCCCCACCCCATCCTTTTTACGCTGCTGCTACTCTGTTAAGTATTTATGCATAGTCACTTTAACTCTACCCACATGTACATATTACCTCAACTAGCCGGTGCCCCCGCACATTGACTATGCAACGGTACCCCCCTGTATATATAGCCTCCCTACTGTCACTTTATTCTATTGTATATATAGCCTCCCTACTGTCACTTTATTTTTTACTTCTGCTCTTTTTTTTCTCAACACTTTTTTGTTGTTGTTTTATTCTTACTTTTTTTGTTTAAAATAAATGCACTGTTGGTTAAGGGCTGTAAGTAAGCATTTCACTGTAATGTCTGCACCTGTTGTATTCGGCGCATGTGACCAATAAAATTTGATTTGATTTGATTTGATGCACTTTTCAGGGCAGCCCCTGGGACTCGGAGGCCTTTGGCAGATATATTTTTTTAAATATATAAATTCGAAAAAAGGAATATAGCATGCGACAACTGCATCTTTGCACATCACGGTGTGATCCACTTGATTCATTTGTAGCCAAAGATATAGCCATTGCTTGGGTTACAAATATGTACGCTGTAGAAAAATATACTGTGTATTCGTAAAGTATTCAGACCCTTTCACAGACTTATTCTAAAATTGATGAAATTTTTAAAAATGTCCTCATCAATCTACACACAATATCCCATAATGACGAAGCGAAAACAGGTTTTTAGGAATTTTTGCAAATGTATTACAATTAAAAACCAGAAATACCTTATTTACATAAGTATTCAGACCCTTTGCTATGAGACTCGAAATTAGGCTCAGGTGCATCCTGTTTCCATTGATCATCCTTGATATGTTTCTACAACTTGATTGGAGTACACCTGTGGTAAATTCAATTGATTGGACATGATTTGGAAAGGCACAAACCTGTCTATATAAGGTCCCACAGTTGACAGTGCATGTCAGAGCAAAAACCAAGCCATGAGGTCGACGAAATTGTCCGTAGAGCAATTTTGTCGAGGCACAGATCGTGGGAAGGGTACCAAAAAATGTCTGCAGCTGTGAAGGTCCCCAAGAACACAGTGGCCTCCATCATTCCTAAATGGAAGAAGTTTCGAACAACCAAGACTCTTCTTAGAGCTGGCCGCCCAGCCAAACTGAGCAATCGGGGGAGAAGGGCCTTGGTCAGGGAGGTGACCAAGAACCCGATGGTCACTCTGAAAGAGTTCCTCTGTGGAGATGGGAGAACCTTCCAGAAGGACAACCATATCTACAGCACACCACCAATCAGGCGCAAGACGACAGACACTCCTCAGTAAAAGGCACATGACAGCCCGCTTGGAGTTTGCCAAAAGGCACCTAAAGTCTCTCAGACCATGAGAAACAAGATTCTCTGGTCTGATGAAACCAAAATTGAACTCGTTGGCCTGAATGCCAAGCGTCACGTCTGGAGGAAACCTGGCACCATCCCTACGGTGAAGCATGGTGGAGGCAGCATCATGATGTAGGGATGTTTTTCAGCAGCAGGGACTGGGAGACTAGTAAGGATCCCATTTACTCAGTACTTTGTTGATTACAGCCTCGAGTCTACTCAGGTATGAAGCTACAATTTTGGCACACCTATATTAGGGGAGTTTCTCCCATTCTTCTCTGTAGATCCTCTCAAGCTCTGTCAGGTTGGTTGGGGAGTGTCGCTGTTGGAAGGTGAACCTTCGCCCTAGTCTGAGGTCCTGAGGGCTCTGGAGCAATTTTTCATCAAGGATCTGTCTGTACTTTGCTCCGTTCATCTTTCCCTCGATCCTGACTAGTCTCCCAGTCCCTGCCACTGAAAACATCCCCACAGCATGATGCTGTCATCACCATGCTTCACCATAGGGATGGTGCCAGGTTCCTCCAGACGTGACACTTGGCATTCAGGCCAAAGAGTTCAATCTTGGTTTCATCAGACCAGAGAATCTTGTTTCTCATGGTCTAAGAGTCCTTTAGGTGCCTTTTAGCATACTCCAAGCGGGCTGTCATGTGCCTTTTACTGAGGAGTGGTTTCTGTCTTGCCACTCTACCATAAAGGCCTGATTGGTGGAGTGCTGCAGAGATGTTGTCCTTCTGGAAGGTTCTCCCATCGCCACAGAGGAACTCTGGAGCTCTGTCAGAGTGACCATCAGGTTCGTGGACCTCTGTAGCTCAGCTGGTAGAGCACGGCGCTTGTAACGCCAAGGTAGTGGGTTCGATCCCCGGGACCACCCATACACAAAAATGTATGCACGCATGACTGTAAGTCGCTTTGGATAAAAGCGTCTGCTAAATGGCATATTATATTATATTATTATACCTCCCTGACCAAGGCCCTTCTCCCCTGATTGCTCAGTTTGGCTCTGCGGCCAGCTCTTGGAAGAGTCTTGGTGGTTCCAAACATCTTCCATTTAATAATGATGGAGGCCACTGTTTTCTTGGGGACCTTCAATGCTGCAGACATTTTTTGGTATCCTTCCCCAGATCATGCACTGTCAACTGTGGGACCTTATATAAACAGGTGTGTGTCTTTACAAAACATGTCAAATCAATTGAATTTACCACAGGTGGACTCCAATCAAGTTGTTGAAACATCTCAAGAATGATCAATGGTAACAGGATGCACCTGAGCTCAATTTCGAGTCTCATAGCAAAGGGTCTGAATACTTATGTAAATAAGGTATTTCTGTTGTTTTTTTTAACAAGTTTTTGCTTTGTCATTATGGGGTATTGTGTGTAGATTGATGAGGAAAAAGTCAAGGGGTCTGAATACTTTCCGAATGCACTGTATGTATTATTATATATATATTTTTACATATTTAGTCAATTAGCAGACGCTCTTATCGAGAGCGACTTACAGTTAGTGAGTGCATACATTTTTCATACTGGCCCCCCATGGGAATCGAACCCACAAACCTGGCGTTGCAAGCGCCATGCTCTACCAACTGACCTACAGGAGGCTACACATGTAAGGGTTGGTGTGAGGTGTGACCCAGGTGCGGTGCAGGATATACAGTGGGCAGTGGGCAGAGATGGTGAAACAAGGATTTTTACAGGTGTTCCCGAAGCCAGAATACAAAATTTCAGACTTATCACGATAAAAGAAAGGCGGAGCAAATATGTCTCTAAAAACCGTCTGACAGCAAAAATACGAAATACTACCTACGACTGAAACAAATAACTAAACAGGGAGAACCCTTCTCAAGCACCTGTACATAGGTCTCCGATCAGACACTGAGTAGTACTGCTGGACATAGAGAAACTAACAGAGAAAACTGAACAAGGAACAAAGGGTAGTGAGGGCATAAATACACAGGTGAACAGGTAGACACAAGTCACACCAATAGGGTACTGATTAGTCCAGACTATGTGTGAGGAGGTGCCTAAGGTTGTCGGAGGATGACACCTAGTGGGTCACTCCAGAACTGCGACCCCCTCCTGTAACAGTGCCCCCCCCACCCCCCAAGAACAGTTTCCTGAGAGCCACACCCTCTGTCCCGGGCGAAAAACCGGGGCAGGGCAACACCTGCAGTTGGCCTGATGTTGAGACCTGACTGAGGCCTGATTAAGCACCGCCCGTACCTGCCTCCAGGTGCGGCGACAGCGACTGATGTTGTCCTGGACCGACGGGACCACCACCTCCTCCTCTTGCCTGGGGAATAGGGGGGGTTGGTACCTGTATTGCCACTGGAAGGGGGACGGTACCCGTATTGCCACTGGAAGGGGGACAGGCTGGCGGACAAGCAGAGAAGGGTGTTGTGGGCATACTCCGCCCATGCCAGTCGCTGACTCCATGTAGCTGGGATGCTGGAGGCATAGCACCTCAGCACCCCCTCCAGATCCTGGTTGATGCGCTCCGTCTGCCCGTTCGACTGGGGATGGAAGCCGGAAGACAAGCTGATGGAGGCGCCGAGGCAGGCGGTGAATGCCTTCCAGAGCCTGGAGGTGAACTGAGGGCCCCGATCCAACACCACATCTTGGGGAAGGCCGTGGACCCGGAAAACATGCTGCCCCACCAACCTAGCCGTCTCCGGGCCGACGACCAGGATGACTGTGTATCCATCAGAGGGGGTAGGGCGGAAATTAAATCCAGTGAGATGTGGGACCAGGGGCGCTTGGGGATAGGCAGGGGTCGGAGCAGTCCTGCCGTGGGCTGACGTGAGCTCTTTGTGCGCGCACACTGGGCAGGCAGCCATGAAGGAACTCCAATGTCCTGGTGTCCCCCCGGATGGCTGGTGAGGTCGGATGCGTGCGCCCACTGACACAGCCTTGGGTACATACACCCTCCCCGATGGACCTCCGCCCGGGTCGGGCTCCCGCCTTAGCGCTGCTCTGACCAGCCTATCGATTCCCCATGAAACTAGGGCAGCAATCAGGGCGTTGGGGACAATGGGGTCGTCCCTCTCCACCAGGTCCACAGGGTCGAACTGCCGGGAGAGCGCGTCAGGCTTGGTGTTCTTCGGACGGTATGAGATGGTGAACCGGAACCTGGTGTAGAACAACGCCCACCTGGCCTGGCACGAGTTGAGCCTCTTGGCCCCCTGAATGTAGGCTAAGTTCTTATGATGGGCGGTCCCCTCTAGCCAATGTATCCACTCCCCCAGGGTGCGCTTGACCACTAGCATCTCACGGTTCCCCACGTCGTAATTCCGTTCTGCCGTGGACAGCCGACAGGAGAAAAACACACCTGGGTCGGTCTTACCGTGAGGAACCGCTGGGACAGGACTGCTCCACCGCAAAGTCTGAAGCATCCACCTCCACAATGAACGGCAGGGACGGATCAGGATGCCCTAGGACCGGGGCCGATGTAAAGCGCTGCTTAAGCGCATCAAATGCGTTCCCCGCTTCCGGGGTCCAGGCGAAGGAGTGCACGCTTTTCTGGGTGAGGGCTGTCAGGGGAGCGGCTAGAGAGCTAAAATTGTGAATAAATTGGCTATAAAAATGAGTGAACCCTAAAAACCGCTGTAGTTCCTTGAGGGATGAGGGCTGGGACCAATCCAGTACCGCGCTGACCTTGGCTGGGTCCATCCGTAGGTCCCCTTGGGTGACGATGAAACCCAGGAAGGAGACTGCCTTTGTGTGGAACACGCACTTCTCCGCCTTGACGTAGAGCTGGTGACGGAGAAGGGGTTGGAGGACCTGCCGAACGTGCTGCTGGTGTTCACTCATGTCCTTTGAAAATATTAGACACTGTAGTCGAGGAGGACCCGGAGCACGTCATTGACCAATGCCTGGAACACCGCAGGCGCGTTGGCAAGACCGAACGGCATGACTTGGTACTCGTAATGCCCACTGGGTGTGTTAAAAGCCGTCTTCCACTCGTCCCCCTCCCGAATCCTCACCAGGTTGTAGGCATTGCGTAAGTCCAGCTTGGTGAAGACCCGGGCACCCTGCAATGACTCGAATGCCGTCGTCGTCAGGGGGAGTGGGTAGCGGTTCTTAACTGTGATGTCGTTGAGCGCCCGGTAATCAATGCATGGCCACTGCCCACCATCCCTTTTCCCCATGAAGAAGAAGCTCGCACCCGCGGGTGAGGTAGAGGGATGGATGTGACCCTCGACGAGTGCCTTGACGATATACTCCCTCATGCCTGCTTCTCCAGCCAGTACAAGGAAAACAATCACCCTCGTGTGGGCATGGCGCCCGGCAGGAGATCAATAGCGTAGTCAAATGGCCTGTGTGGAGGTAGGCCCTTGGCAAGCCTCTTACTAAACACCTTCCCCAGATCCCAATACTCCCAGGGAATGCCTGCGAGGTCTGGGCCAGTGACGGAGTCTGTAGCCGCCGTCCTCCCGGTGGAAACCGCCACTTGGGCGGTAGGCGGTTCGGAGTACGGGACCTGGGGAAGAGGTGAGGACTGGTAGGTGGTCTGGGACGGTGGTTTGGGCTGATGAGTGGTCGGTGGAGACCGGAACAGGACGGGGGCGGAGCCTCCCTCCAGGATGAGCTTCCCCGTGGACCAGTCTATCCGGGATTTGTGGGCAACCAGCCAGGGGTGCCCGAGGACGAGGGGACACTCCGGAGAGTCCACAATGAAAAACTCGATATCCTCCCATAATCCCCCCACCACCTGGACGCATGGGGACAGTGCGCCGGGTGACGAAGCCTGACCCCAACGGCCGGTCGGCCGTCCTAGCCCATGACCGGAACCGGCTCGGAGAGAGAGAGTAACGGAATGCTCCACCCTTGGGCAAGCACGGCGTCCAACAGGTTTCCCGCGGCCCCAGAATCCAGCAGTGCAAGCCCACACTGAACCCTAACGGGGAGAAAAGTCAGAGAGTCTCTGGAGTTGGGGTTTCGGGTTTCCGGCTCGCTAGCACCCCTCCCAATACTAGTGAACCCTCTCATTTCCCGGCTTCTCCAGGTTGATAGGGGGACGCGGAGGCGCTCCTTGCATCATCCCTCTCTCATGCGCCCTCTCAGGACACCGATTGTCTACCCACACCGAGAGTTCGACAAGGCTGTCCAGGCGCTCAGGCAACTCCCTGAAGGAGAGTTTGTCATTCATCCCCTACGATAGCCCCTGTGCGTAAAGGACGACCAGGGCGGCTCCTCCCATCCTGCCTCTCGAGCCTGGGTCCAGAACTCCACGGAGTAGTCCGCCACCGAATGGTCATCCTGCTGTGAGCCGCCTCCCGGCCTGGTGCCCCGACACCACCCGAGAGGTGTCGAACACCTTGCGTAGCTCCCGGATGAATTGGCAGGAGTCGGAGCACGCCGGAGTTTGGCTCTCCCACTCCACGGTAGCCCAGGAAAGGGCCCGACCTGTCAACAGAGTGATGATTTAGGCCACCCGGCCCTGCTCCACCGGGAAGGAGGAGGGTTGTAGGCTGAATACCAGGGAACACTGGGTGAGGAATTCCTGCAGGCCTCTGGACCTCTCAAGTGGTAGGCGGGGTTCCCACGATGTCGCAGGCGAGACTGGAGTTGCCGCTGCCGCGGCTTCCGCTCCGCCGGCTGCTGGGGCTGGTCAGGTGTCCACCCGACTCTGCGCGGCAATCGTCAGCTTGTGGAGATTCTCGATGATCTGCTGCAGGCTGCGGTCGTGTTGGTTCAGCATAGCTCCCTGTGTTGCCAATGCGCTCCGATACTGTGCTGCCTCCGCTGGGTCCATATTTGCTCAGTTTTCTGTAAGGGTTGGTGTGAGGTGTGACCCAGGTACGGTGCAGGATATACAGTAGGCAGTAGGCAGAGACGGTGAAACAAGGTTTACATCTTTACTGGTGGTCCCGAAGCCAGAACACAGAGAAAACTGAGCAAGGGAACACAGAGAAGTGAGGGCATAAGTACACAGGTGAACAGGTAGACACAGGTGACACCAATAGGATACTAATTAGTCCAGACTGTGAGAGAGGAGGTGCCTAAGGTTGTCGGAGGATGACACCTAGTGGGTCGCTCCGGAACTGCGACCCCCTCCTGTAACACACATAGTGCTTTCTGTAACGGCGTTCACACACAACACATACACACACTGCGTACACACATCACGTACACATACACACACATCGCGTGCATGCACAAGCACACACACACTCATTAAACAAATTCTAGTCTGACCTGTCTCTTGCTGACCAGAAGCCACCAAGTGTGTTTACACTTTCATGTCCAAGTACAGGAAGCTTCCTCAGTACTAAAATTAATTTTGAAATGTTATTCGATAGCATTTCATTACCAAATTGGATTGATAGGACAACTTTATGGATTATTTCACCCAGTGTTTCCCCTATATAGACCCATGGGGTGGCGCACAATTGTCCCAGCGTTGTCCAGGGTAGGGGAGAGAATGGCCGGCAGGGATGTAGCTCAGTTGGTAGAGCATGGCGTTTGCAACGCCAGGGTTGTGGGTTCGATTCCCACGGGGGGTATAAAAAATAATGTATGCACTAACTGTAGGTCGCTCTGGATAAGAGCGTCTGCTAAATGACGTAAATGTATATTATTTTCCAAGCGGGGCCTAGAAACCATCCAAAATAGAAAATATAGGCCTCTTATAAACAACATTTTAAATTGAAACTACTTGAAGCCAAATTTGATCAGGCAGGTGGCTGACAGATAGGCAGGAAGCCCACCCTGTCTATATGATGGTAGGGAAAATACTGCTTCCATCAGTGACGGAGCATTAATTGCCATCAGACATGTTTGACATAAATGTATTTTACCAGAACATTGTTTATGTGCAGGTGAGCTGGCTGAGGCATCTGTGCTGAATCAGTATCATTCAATGATTCTCCCCTTAATTGACTGGTTTGAGATGAACCAAGTGTTTTTTTTTATCATCATATTGTCAGGAAGCAGCTGCCAGCTGTGCAGGATGTCTATAATGCAATCAGCCAGTTTGTGGAGTACTTCAAATCCTCATTGCTTCTGACATTGTATCTCAAGAAAGCTAATAATCCACCTCAATTGATCTGAACACAGCTTCTCTCAGCCTTACTTTGACCAACCCTTCCTATTCATACACTCATATTTAATGTACTTCATGCTCTATTGCCGATTTATTTGATGATCCTTGTAAAAAAATGACATGGAATCAACTAGTTATATTAAAAAGTAACACAATTATGATGATTTGTGAAGACAGGAGAATTGTGCCATATTTGTCTTAAACAGTTCTAACTACACCATATAACTGCTAAGTAAATTGGGGAATGTGAAAAGTGTTCACATAGGCTAAATTAACAACTTATGTTATGACAGCAGCTTTTTATTCTTTGATTTGGCATTTCATTGTGCTGACTTTTCACACCTCCCAACATTTAAAACGTAGGGGTTTTCATCAGATTAATCAGTTGAAGGAGCAAGAAGAATGGTGTAAAAAAGGGTAGGAGGCTGGTATGTGTAGTTTGTGTTTAATAGTAACTGTAGTATGGCTGTTTTTGAAGGTTATGTGTATTGTTTGTGAATGGTCTTGAGGGCACATCAATGGAAGAAGAATGTCTTTGGTACTCAAAATGGCCCAACTGATGCATTATTACCAGTGATGAAAAGGACATTGGCTACTCTGGGTGTCTGGCGTCAGTGATCAATGACTTCAGTTCTAAAACTTGAAATTATCCTCTCAACAGTCATTTTCATGTCAGTCGCCCTCTCCGGCGTGAGTGCTGTTAGGAAGCTCTCCATAGTGCTTTCAGTGCTTGTGTTCGAGCTCAATTTCCATGTTTGTAATCCTCAACATTTTAATCATCTGCCATGTCGAATGCTAAACCACCCTGCGGTATTTTAAAAAAATGTGTCCCCTTTTATTTGTTTATTTTTTGGCTGTTCTTTTTTTGTTATTATTAATCCGTTAATAACACCCAAAAGGAATTACAGCATGACACTTGAGTCATGGAGAGAGAACATAATTGGCGCTGTAAAATATTGTCATGGCTAGACTGTCTGAGAGGCTTTCTAATTGTTTTGACTATTATTATTCTTAAATGGCACTGCATTAACCCATCCGTAATGTTGGCAGGTTGAGTGTCTCCGACAGAGAACGAAGTAAAGATAAGAGATTCTGAAGAGACAGGTCATTACAATTACCAGGATTAAAAGAGGAAATGCGGGATAATTAGCAGACCTGCCAATGCAGGATTAATGCTAGGATACAGATACAACAAAACAATACAACGACTATCGGCAATGCTAGCTCAAAGCTACAGAATGTTAGCCTAGCTGTGTTGTGCTGTTTACTATTTTTATGTAGCGCCCTAAGTCGCTAACCGTTAACGCCCTCCTACATCCAAGACAGTCTAGTGTTCTGACTTCAGTCTTGCCCCCATCTCTTACCCATCCAGCCCCCATTCTGCCCTCATGTACCAGTTTCTTTTCATCATCCACCCCTCTCTTTCTCTCTCTCTTCTCCTCTCCTACCTCTATTAACCTTCCCTCCTTTCATCTTTTAGCCTGTTGCAAGAAACCAGTCGCCTTTAAGTTCTCTCTGCTCAGATCCTCTTTTACTTAATGTCATAAAACAAATGACTCAATGGTAACATTTCCCACACAGGTTTGATATACTGAGGGATAATTGTGTTTTAGATGTCTGTCTGAATTCTGTCTGTTTACAAGGTCACAGACCAAATAAACCAAGCACAGTACGTTTCATCCACAAAGTGCTCCTAATATCAGCATGATACAGACAGGTACCAGAATATCAGTGGTACTTGTAATTTGTACACATAATCCCCTGGTATTGTCAAGGTGATATAGCCAAAGAGCTTATCTCTAATAATATTAAGGAACATATTTGCAAGCTCCATAATGATTAAAAAGCCTTCCAGTAGATTAAATACTTTCAGTGTGCAAGAGGATATTTCTTGAGAACGGTGTATGCATGATGACAGTGAACCATCACAATCATTCTTTCAACTCTCATAGTCACCAGGAAATCCTTAGGCTAAGGATGAATAGCTTCAGCTTGTCATTAACTTTGCACTTTGAATTCTATCAAATCAATCAAAGGCAAGTAGTAATTCAGACACTTTTTAAATTACCAAGGTGCACACGGGAGTTGGCGACAGAACGATGAATAAATAAGTATCATCCTTTAAACACTGTTTGCTTGACAGAGGCAAAGTAAACACCTTTGTGTTCCTTTTCTCAGTGGGTAGGCATTGGCGAAGTGGGTTATAATTGAGTCTAGTGGTGCATGAACTTTCTACAGCAGCAGTCTGGCCCTGTGAAGTTATTTCCTCCTTCTGCGGACCTGGGCTTTTCTTTGTTGACTCTAGCTACAGTACCAGTCAAAAGTTTGGACACACCTACTCATTCAAGGGTTTTTCTTTATTTTTAAATTTTTTTACATTGTAGAATAATAGTGAAGACATCAAAACTATGAAATAACACATATGGAATCATGTAGTGACCAGAAAAAGTGTTAAACAAATCAAAATATATTTTATATTTGAGATTCTTTAAATAGCCACCCTTTGCCTTGATGACAGCTTTGCACACTCTTGGCATTCTCTCAACCAGCTTCATGAGGTAGTCACCTGGAATGCATTTCAAATAACAGGTGTGCCTTGTTAAAAGTTAATTTGTGGAATTTCTTTCCTTCTTAATGCGTTTGAGCCAATCAGTTGTGTTGTGACAAGGTACGGGGGGTATACAGAAGATAGCCCTATTTGGTAAAAGACCAAGTACATATTATGGCAAGAACAGCTCAAATAAGCAAAGAGAAACGACAGTTCATCATTGCTTTAAGACATGAAGGTCAGTCAATACAGGAAAGAACTTTGAAGGTTTCTTCAAGCGCAGTGGCAAAAACCATCAAGCGCTATGATGAAACTGTCTCTCATGAGGACCGCCACAGGAATGGAAGACCCAAAGTTACCTCTGCTGCAGAGGATACGTTTATTAGAGTTACCAGCCTCAGAAATTGCAGCCCAAATATATGCTTCACAGAGTTCAAGTCACAGACACATCTCAACATCAACTGTTCAGAAGGGCCTGTGTGAACCAGGCTTTCATGGTTGAATTGCTGCAAAGAAACCACTACTAAAGGACACCAATAAGAAGAAGAGACCTGCTTCGGCCAAGAAACATGAGCAATGGACATTAGAAGGGTGGACATTTGTCCTTTGGTCTGGAGTCCAAATTGGAGATTTTTGGTTCCAACCGCCATGGCTTTGTGAGATGCGATGTGGGTGAATGGGTGATCTCCGCATGTGTATTCCCCACCATAAAGCATGGAGGAGGAGGTGTTATGTTGTGAGGGTGCTTTGCTGGTGACACTGTCTGTGATTAATTTAGAATTCAAGGCACACTTAACCAGCATGGCTACCACAGCATTCTGCAGCGATACGCCATCCCATCTGGTTTGGGCTTAGTGGGACTATCATTTGTTTTTCAACAGGACAATGACCCAACACACCTCCAAGCTGTGTAAGGGCTATTTTACCAAGAAGAAGAGTGATGGAGTGCTGCATCAGATGACCTGGCCTCCACAATCCCCCGACCTCAACCCAATTGAGATGGTTTGGGATGAGTCGGACAGCAGAGTGAAGGAAAAGCAGCCAACAAGTGCTAAGCATTAGTGGGAACTCATTCAAGACTATTGGAAAAGCATTCCAGGTGAAGCTGGTGGAGAGAATGCCAAGAGTGAAAACCCTTGAATGAGTAGGTGTGTCCAAACTTTTGACTGGTACTGTATATTCCCCAAATGTTGAGAAATCTTGATTAAAGCAAAGAGTAATTATTAACTTAATGCAACCGACTTTGGGTGTTGCAAGATCTTTACATGGTTCAACAAACAGCACGGCTCTGCGATCGAATGGAAAACACTTGGCGGCTTTCAATGGCAATTATTTCAACCCTCAATCACACCCCCTGCTCTAAATGTCAAATATGGAACCAGGAGAATGACCGACATCTCAGCCAATTCACACCAAACACACACTATAATCCCCCCCCCCCCTTCCCACCTCAACCTTGTACTGTACATTTTCCAGAATGGGTTTCTTCTCAGCCCAACTACCTACCCTATAATCACCTCAAGTGTGATGGATGCATGTTTGCATTGCATGTTGGGTCTAGGCGTGCGGATGCCGTGCGGATGCCGTGAGGATGCCGCGATCCATCATGTAAAGAGGGAAGGTACCGGTGGGTTGATAGTGGAACTGTCAGGAGGCAAGAGGAGACACAGCGAGGGAGAGCCAGAGGTCCGCCTTAAATCAGCAGATGGGAGATGGCCAAACAGATTAGATTGAAAATGGCTGACGGGCGGTGATAGCTAAGGTGGCGAGTGGATGCCTTCCCCGTGACAAAGAGGAGGGGGAGGGAGAAGAGGACCAATGTTCCAGGACTGATGGAACTGGAAGAGGCGGCCATTTGAAATGCTCTAGCGATGATCCACCACTGACACAGGTGTTTGAAGACGGCGTTTCACCTTGAGAGATGAATGTCTCCAGATCAGATGAGGTTCTATCGTCCTCGTAGAGCGTGCTAGATGACGACAGACATACAGTGCATTCGGAAAGTATTCAGACCCCTTGACTTTTTCCACATTTTGTTACGTTACATCCTTATTCTTAAATGGATTAAATAAATAACAATTCTCATCAATCTACACACATTACCCCATAATGACAAAACAAAAACAGGTTTTTAGAAATTTTATTAACAGACCCTTTGCTATGAGACTCGATATTGAGCTCAGGTGCATCCTGTTTCCATTGATCATCCTTGAGATGATTCTACAACTTGATTGGAGTCCACTAGTGGTAAATTAAATTGATTAGACATGATTTGTAAAGGCACAAAACTGTCTATATAAGGTCCCACAGTTGACAGTGCATGTCAGAGCAAAAACCAAGCCATGAGGTCGAAGGAATTGTCCGTAGAGCTCCGAGACAGGATTGTGTTGAGGCACAGATCCAGGGAAGGGCACCAAAACATTTCTGCAGCATTGAAGGTCCCCAAGAACACAGTCTCCTCCTTCATTCTTAAATTAAAGAAGCTTGGAACCACCAAGACTCTTCCTAGAGCTGGCCACCAAGCCAAACTGAGCAATGGGGAGAGAAGGGCCTTGGTCAGTGAGGTGACGAAGAACCCGATGGTCACTCTGACAGAGCTCCAGAGTTCTTCTGTGGAGATGGAAAAACCTTCCAGAAAGACAAACATCTCTGCAGCAGTCCACCAATCAGGCCTTTATTGTAGAGTGGCAAGATGGAAACCACTCCTCAGTAAAAGGCACATGACAGCCCGCTTGGAGTTTGCCAAAAGTTACCTAAAGGACTCTCAACCATGAGCAACGAGATTCTCTGGTCTGATTCTCTGGTCTGACTATTTGGCCTGAATGCCAAGCGCCACATCTGGAGGAAACCTGGCACCATCCCTACCGTGAAGCATGGTGGTTGCAGCATCATGCTGTGGGGATATTTTTCAGTGGCAGGGACTGGGATACTAGTCATGATCGAGGGAAAGATGAACGGAGGAAAGTACAGAGAGATCCTTCATGAAAACCTGCTCCAGAGCGCTCAGGACCTCAGACTGGGGCGAAGATTCACCTTCCAACAGGACAACGACCCTAAGTACACAGCAAAGACAATGCAGGAGTGGCTTCAGGACAAGTCTCTGAATGTCCTTGAGTGGCCCAGCCAGAGCCCGGAGTTGAACCTGATCAAACATCTCTGGAGAGACCTTAAAATAGCTGTGCAGTGACGCTTCCCATCCAACCTGACAGAGCTTGAGAGGATCTGCAGAGAAGAATGAGAGAAACTCCCCAAATCCAGGTGTGGCAAGCTTGTAGCATCATACCCAAGAAGACTTTGTAATCGCTGACAAAATGGCTTCAACAAAGTACTGAGTAAAGGGTCTGAATAGTTATGTAAATGTAATATTTCAGTTTTTTGCAAAAATGTCTAAAAACCAGTTTTTGCTTTGTTATTATTAAAACAATTTAATCCATTTTAGAATATGGCTGTAACGTAACAAAATGTGGAAAAAATTCAAGGTGTCTGAATACTTTCCGAATGCACTGTAAGTAAGGACAAAACAAAGAATGTGACAGCACAGGGAGTGCGTCATCGCATCACATCACTGCCTTGGCTTCACTGGGCCTTGGAGAATAGGCCTTAAATGGACTATAAAGTGTTCCTGCAATGAAAGGCAAGTTTAACCCGTTTCTATCCTCAAGTACTTAGACGATCAGACTACTCAGTAGCATTTCTCCAACTGAAACATTGTTACAAAATGGTTGAAATGTGAAGCTGTGCAGTGAGAAATAGCGCAGACATGTTTGAAGATTTCGATAACGTTTTAGGCGGAGTTTGGGGATTTTGGAGTCATATGGGGTAAAAATGCTAACAGTTTACCTTTAAATCTAGATCATAAAATAATCTATCCTATTTTGTTAATTCAGGCCTGTTCTGATGCCTAGTAAGTCCTGCAATATCAACTAAAAGGTCCAGAGAGTGAGTCAGTGATTTCTCCCTGTGAGAGCTAGCCTTGCTCTGATTTTAGGCCAAGGAAACAGGTAGATTAAGGGAAGAGTAGTCTGAGCTATATAAGGAGTTAGCAGCCACACTGATTGTTCCCGACAACTCATCGACTCTCAAAGGTTACGACAAACTCAACATGTTGTAGAATTAATGAGGGGAGAGAAGAGAGGAAGAGCGAGGGAGAGTTGCTGTGATGCGGATTCTGTCTCGCCATGCATTTCAGCTCCATTCTGCAATATAACACCAAAACAGCCCCCCTTACTTTATTTTAGCAAATGGTGTCTACGATTCAGCCTGAATGAAAAAGACAGTCAGACCCTGAATTGTTGCTGGGAGAGTAGTGATTTAGGTTGTTTCACTTTATCTCTTTGATGATCACTCTAACTGCCAATTATCAAACAGTGATTAGATGTAGAGGCCATTCAGACAGAGGTAAAGGCATGAACGCCCACCTGTCTCTCTGGCACACACCAGAATATCCGAATGAGGAGGACCCTGTGGCTCCGCTACCCAAGTGGGCGACAGGATTCACACAGAGGCTTTAAAACTCCTCTTTTTGAATACCAATAAAGGAACGTTTGAACGGTTGAAAATAGACTATTTGTGTGAAATGGCAAGTGGCGCCTTGCTTTGTTGTTCCAACTGAAATAATAGGGTCTGTTCATGTACAGAGCAGCCATATTGGATGATTCACCTGTGTCTGTGAGAGATGATATGCAGAATGCTCAAGCCCCACGTGTTTTGAGCTAACTGAATCAGTCCCGATGTAAAGGATGATTCATTGATCATCTTGAAAATTGGGATTTTCACTGTTTGGTCTGCACAGTTTTTAAGAACATGTGCTCCTCTTGACCTAATGGTTTGTATTATTAGTTATTTTGATATCTCCACGACGACAGGCTCCAAAGAACAGTATCTGTCTCTGTGTTAGTGTTGTAAAAACACCATTATGTGGAATGTAGGATGTTTTCTTGGCTTTGTAATTGCCTTCATTGTTCATATTCCAAGATGAGTGCGCGCAAACACTTCCACACACTGTACTTAACAAAGATGTTTTAAAATACTGTAACTATTATAAATAACGCTGCGTCCTTTCTTTGGTTACTGAACCTGTTGTGTAAGGAACTACATTTATAACACATGCCTTTATTCATGTGAATTCATACATTTAACCCATGTCGAGAAAGATACAGTAGAAACCCAGACAATGTTCTTCCATCTGATTGGCGACTAGAAATAGCTTATCTCCTATAGGGAAAGATGGCAAGAGAATACCCCAGTATTGGATGGTAGCATCCATGATGAAAAAAATAAAACACTCCATCTATTTTAAGAAGGAAATCAAATGAGCATGTATCATAAGAAGAGCCATGCGGATCATCCCTCAATCTCCTCTGTGTGACTGGGAGGGCTTCTGAAAGACTGGGAAGACGGTGTGTTCGACAGCCAGCGCTAGCACTATGGGCCAAATGGAGGAGGAAGCAGCACTTAATGTAGGGGAATGGATTAGAGGAGCTGATTATGCCTTGAAGGTGAGACAGAGTGCAGAACAAAGTGAGGGAGAGAGGGGGTGAGGAGAGGAGGAGAGGATGAGGGAAGGAGGCTGAGACAGCAGCAGTAAACACTTACTTTCTACTCCCAACTGTGACCTTCTTCTCTTTCTTTGCCTAAAGCTGAATATGAGGATGTTCTTCTTGAGAGATAGTACTGTAGTAGTACAGTCTTGCCCCTCGTTCTAATGCAATGCAGGTAGTGGGTCAAGAGGATGGTATACAGTACATACTTACAGTATGAGTGTAGTTTGTATGACGTGTTCTTAAGGCGTGTACATCTCCTAATAACTGACAGCGTGGGCATGCCTCCTATGTTCTGTCACATAAAACATGGATTTACACACCAGAAAATTCACAGCTAACAGTCACCACAGGATGATCTGTCATGGAGCGATTTTAGTCACAGATTCCAAAGGTAAATACACACAATAAAAATCAGACAATACAATACTATACATAAATGGTTTACAAAGCTATATTGTGTAGATGTAAATGTTATTTTTGTGATAATGCCAGCCACAAGTAGCAAATGGATCACAGGCATGATCTAAATGTTAAGTATGAGTGACACTCCATTTGTAAAGAGCAGGTCTTAACTGAGCTAAAATAGCCTCTTCATTTGAGAGCCCACTCTTATCACCATAGAAACAGGGCTAGAAATTCAAAACTCTTTACAGAAATATAACCTATGTTGTTGCCATTACAAGCAAATGGCCTATCGTTAAGTTTGGCATTGGTTGGTTATTCACAGCTTGCTTGCTACTAGTGTAGTTATTTTATATCAGTCAGGGGCTTTCAACAAATTGCTGATTCAATGCTTAGTATCGAACACTCTTCTTGTTGTTGATGAATTCACTTAAGTTGTTGATTTATATGCAAAACAGTAAACTGACAGCCACAACTGGACTGCCAAAGTAATTGACAATCTTTGCTCTTTAAGTTCGACAAGTTATATTTCAGTTGAAGGGCTAGCTAATAGCTTTCATCTTGGTTACTTCATGATCATTACACATTTATGCCTGGGATATGGACTCGATAGTGGCAGTAGGTTGACCCTGTTGAATGGAGCACAATTTGCTTATCAATCATCCTTCCAACCACAGATAATGATTGTGAAATGTCAGGTTCTTTCAATAGCTCTCCTTAGTCAAGGGCATCTCTTCACAGTTGGTTCTGCTGTGTTTATTCCATTGACAACCTATTCAGCTTGTAGCTATGCTCTTCAGACTGTGGAAAGATCAACTCAACTATAAGCAAATGCTCTAAAGTATTCATCTCACACAATATGAAAACTCTTTCTCTTTCATACACTCTCTCTCTCTCCCTCCCTCTCTCCCTCTCTCTGCATAACTCGCTGTCGCAGTTTTAATAACAGCCAATGCGTGTTCATTAATTTTTCATGTCACACTCGCTCGTTCCCCCGCTCACCCAAAGAAAGAGAGGGGGCCCGAATGACCCGAGGCGAGACAGAATGTAAGCACAGAATGAGTAATGAAATAATGACCGAAATGTAAAAGGAAACACAGACGCTCCCCTCACGCGGGCGCTGACAGGTGTTTGTGGAGCTCGGAATCCATTAGAACCCTGTCAGAGGATGGCGCTGGGTAACAAAGGTGCTGTAATTACCGGAGCCACGCTGGCTGGAATAAAAAATATTCACTCACGCACCACTGCAACAAATGCAAAATGGCCGCCGCCGTGTGCCTATCTGACGAACGCTGACTGTGTTTTAATTGGTATCACAGTGAAAAATAGTCAAG